>NC_134355.1:289500201-289840201 GCF_048569485.1 Anomaloglossus baeobatrachus
ACAATGGCAGGCAATCACAAACACATAAAAACACCTAGAAAACACCCTCAAAGGTGTCCAAAAGGTGACAAACAACTCACAACACAACACAAACACATGGGAAAGTGACAAGGACATATACTCATGCGAAAACAAAACAGCTGGACAAGGAAAAAGAGGAGGACACACAGATATATGAGTATATGCAAGGAAACATCGATTCCATTATTGTGCAACTTGAGCCCTGCTCATTTTAGGCTTCCAATCTTGATAAATTGCCTGAGCTCGCCACGTACACCTTGGGGATCTTGTCGTGTCCTGCAGCCAGCGTTCTCTCGGAACCTGTCTTCAGTGCTGCTGGGGGTATGCTAAGCACACAAGTCTGTCCACTGACAATGTGGACATGGCTCTCAGAGGACTTTTCTTCCCCTGGGTCAGCCAGGGGACGGGAAAGGCACGCGTATTTTTGAGAGTGCTTCATGCAAAGCATCTTTTTCATCTTGAAAATTGGGTCAACTGATGCCAGTCAACTGGGGTGTGTGTGGCCCAGTTAGTGGAAACGAGGGAGACTGTGGTTGGAGTCCCCTCGCTGTGTTTCTAAAAGAACCAAGATGAACAAGTCATGGCTCTCAGAGGACTTTTCTTCCCCTGGGTCATCCAGGGGAGGCGAAAGGCACGCGTATTTTTGATAGTGCTTCATGCAAAGCATCTTTGTAAGCTTGAAAATGGGGGTCAACTGATGCAAGTCAAGTGGGGTGTGTGTAGCCCAGTTAGTGGAAACGAGGGAGACTGTGGTTGGAGTCCCCTCGCTGTGTTTCTAAAAGAACCAAGATGAACAAGTCATGGCTCTCAGAGGACTTTTCTTCCCCTGGGTCAGCCAGGGGACGGGAAAGGCACGCGTATTTTTGAGAGTGCTTCATGCAAAGCATCTTTTTCATTTTGAAAAGGGGGGTCAACTGATGCTAGTCAAGTGGGGTGTGTGTGGCCCAATTATTGGCAACGAGGGAGACTGTGGTTGGAGTCCCCTCGCTGTGTTTCTAAAAGAACCAAAATGAACAAATCATGGCTCTCAGAGGACTTTTCTTCCCCTGGGTCAGCCAGGGGACGGGAAAGGCACGCGTATTTTTGAGAGTGCTTCATGCAAAGCATCTTTGTAAGCTTGAAAATGGGGGTCAACTGATGCCAGTCAAGTGGTGTGTGTGTGGCCCAATTAGTGGCAACGAGGGAGACTGTGGTTGGAGTCCCCTCGCTGTGTTTCTAAAAGAACCAAAATGAACAAATCATGGCTCTCAGAGGACTTGTCTACCCCTGGGTCAGCCAGGGGACGGGAAAGGCACGCGTATTTTTGAGAGTGCTTCATGCAAAGCATCTTTGTAAGCTTGAAAATGGGGGTCAACCGATGCCAGTCAAGTGGGGTGTGTGTGGCCCAGTTAGTGGAAACGAGGGAGACTGTGGTTGGAGTCCCCTCGCTGTGTTTCTAAAAGAACCAAGATGAACAAGTCATGGCTCTCAGAGGACTTTTCTTCCCCTGGGTCAGCCAGGGGACGGGAAAGGCACGCGTATTTTTGAGAGTGCTTCATGCCAAGCATCTTTTTCATCTTGAAAATTGGGTCAACTGATGCCAGTCAAGTGGGGTGTGTGTGGCCCAATTAGTGGCAACTAGGGAGACTGTGGTTGGAGTCCCCTTACTGTGTTTTACATGCTTTTAGAAGGGCATGACATGGCTTAGAGGTTGACTTTCAGCATCTGGAAACTGTTGGCTACCAAAATGCTGCCTTTCCAACCTTTTTAACCGAGGATTTTCGAGACCTTATGCCCATCGCAGTGCCCCAAGAGCCGATGCCCAGGCGCCACTCCTTCTCCAACAAAGGCGTGCACGCACTACACCAGCATGTCGCACTAAACATCACTGATTCCTTGAGAAACTCTGTGTGACAGGGTGCATTTCACCACAGATAATTGGCCCAGTAAGCATGGACAGGGGCGTTACATGTCGCTGACTGGGCAATGGGTTACTGTGGGGAGAGATGGAGAAGGGTCTGCTGTACAAGTCTTGCCATCCCCACGAGTTGTGTCAATCCTTCTTCTGTATGTAGAAGTTAATACACTGCTTCTGCCTCTTCAACCTCGTGTGGGTCCTCCACCTTGACGCAAACCCTGTGTGGTCAGGCCACCCTTCCTTGTAACTGCGCACAATGAATACCACACACCTCCTTACTATGCTGGCAGCAGAGCTCAATGCCATCAGGCGGTCAAAGGTTTACTTTGAAATGTATGGGAAATGTGAGTCACACCGCTGAGAAGTTGTGGACGGTTAGCTCTGGAGACCGAGTTTCATCAATGGTTGTCTCCACTCAACCAGCAGCCAGGGAAGGCCGGGTGCGACAATGATGCAAACATGGGTGCGGCCCTTCGCTGTGACAATGTGACACACGTGCCTTGTGTGGTTCACGTGTTGAACCTGGTTGTCCAGCAATTTTTAAAGCACTATCCTGGCCCACATGGCCTTCTGCAGAGAGCACGGTGTAACGCCTTCCTTGATCCACACACTCAGATGGGCTGTAAATGATAGGCTAGAGGGAAGCCACTCACCAAGCAGGACCCCTAGAACCCTGAAACCCTTTAACCCCTATACAGGGATTAGGAATTAGACAGGGCCCAAGGTGATTAATACCTGTGGAAGGCTGCAGTTCCAGAGAATAGTAGTCAGGCAGGGTCAAAACATTAATTGAGGAACAGGAACAGAATGGGACGGCCAGGACTTAATCAGAAAACAAGCAGAGGTGAAATGCGGATCGGCCAACAAGGTACATAAACAGCAAGCAGGAAAAGTAGTCAGGTAACAAGCACACAAAATCATAAAACTGAACTGGGGGTAAAATTAACCAGAGGTTCATAGCTATGTCTGGCAGTGCTCTGCAGACAGGATGGGCATAAAAAAGGGTGTGGTGTATTCCCATTGGTTGTAGCTGAATGATGGTATTTCATCTGTGAGATACCCACCAGCTACATTCAGCCAGAGATTCTGCATCTGTCAAGGTAATGCAGCCCAGTGGGTGAGCATAACCTGCGTCCACCTGCGCCGCTGGCATCGACTCCTCTCCCATCATCAGCACTATGCATGAAAGGAACACGTTGTCACCTGGCGACCGGAGTACAAATTGACGGAGCGGACTCCGTTGGTGACTTAACAGCCGTGTGCGGCAATGATGCAAACCTGGCTGCGGGCCATAGTCAGGGCAATGTGACACACGTGCCTTGTATGGCTCACGTGTTGAACCTAATTCTCCAGCAATTTTTAAAACACCATCCCGGCCTACATGGCCTTGTGCAGCGGGCACGCTCGCTATGTGCTCACTTCCATCGTGCGCACACAGCAGCTCAACAACTTTCGTCGCTATAGAAGTCTTTAGGTATGGTGGTTAAACGCCTGAAATGCGATGTGCCGACACGCAGGAATTTGAATCTGCACATGTTGCAGCGTTTGTGGCAGCACCGCTGAACCCTGCTGCAATACGTTATGACATATAGCCTGGGATAACTTGATCCATAGGTGGTGCAGATCACGCTGCTGGAGTGGTGTCAGATCAAGGACCTATGCACCCTGCTACACAGTTTACAAATGTCGACGAAGATGTTTAGCACTGGTAATGTCATTCTCAGCGTGACAATTCTGGTCATCTACATGATGGAGCACACTGTAATTATTATTCGTAGTCAGGTGTTGGGACAAGAGGAAGGGGAGGAAGTACAGGAGGAGTCATATGCGGAAGGGATAACAAGATCTACGAGGTCCAGATGGTCAGCGCCACCTAGGCAGCAGTCATGGTGAGGGAGAGGGATTAACAAGGGCGCATAGTATCAGCAAAAAGTGTTGAGGAAGGTGCAGGAGCCCATGAAGAAATGGAGGACGAACTGGCGATGGGCATGGAAGACTCAGCAGATGAGTGAGAGCTTGCTCACATTTCGGTTGTGCGAGGTTGTGGGGAGAGGGCAGAGGAAGGAGGCACGATTCTCACCTCTCTGCCACCAACACACCAAGGACTTGGTCCTCCTGGATGCACAAGACACATGAGCGCCTTCTTGCTGCACTACCTACAACATGACCCTCGGATTGTATGAATTCAAAGTAATCCTGAATACTGGGTTGCCACACTGTTAGATCCCCGGTACAAGACAAAATTTGGCAAAATAATTCCTGCCATAGAAATGGACGCACGTATACAGGAGTATCTGCAGAAGGTGGTACGCAATCTTAGATCTGCTTTTCCACTAAACACCAGTGCTGCACAGAGTGAATCTCAACGCTTTGTCATGGATAGGAGGAAATGGTCTTTTACTTGTCCACATCTGAGGGACCGAGGGCTAGCTGCTGTGCTGAGATGGCGTTGAGTACGGTGTCCCTGCAGAGTTGCACTTTTGGTCATATACCAAAATGAGTTGAAAAAGGACAGATGCTGGTGGAAAGGGGAACAGGTGTGTTGGAAAGGGGAAAAAAGTTTTGGTCCGTGGATTTGGTGGTTAAGCAACAGTAACATTTGCTGAAGAAACACCATCTGTTACAGTGGGACTGGCAGATTTGGATAAGGTGGTATATACTATGTTACCGCTATATAACGAAAATTAATAAGAAAAGAAAGAGAAAGGTATATATCCCCATCAGCAGTCAGTGTCCACCGTGCTCCCAGTTGGAAAAGGAGAGGTTGGCAACTGGAAGGTTTGGTGGAGGATACAGAGCTGTGTGGCTATGAAACTAATAGTAGCCTGAACCGAGTTAGACGACATTCGGATCTGGAGACTGGGAGCCCTGTTAGCGTCACAGGGTCCACATGCCCACCCAGCCCAGGAACTCCCTGTTAACAACACAGGGGCCATTGAGTACGCTGACCGTGTGCGTAGGGGCACACCTGTGGACAGCAGGCGCATCAGCAGCAGCAGGCCTGTTAATGCCACTGGGCTGCACAAGCAGGACTGGTAGGACAGGAGCTGGTCTTAACCATTCTGCGTTACCAACTGTGGTGGTGGCCTGCATCGACACCCTATCCCTGCCTACCTCTGGCCTAAAGCCGCAATGGGTTCAACACATGGAGGTGTGCTCTTTCGGAGCATAATAGAAGACTGTGCACCTCCTTGTTGGCTCCAGCCCCTTTTATAACCTGGGTCCGCCCCAAACTAGGGTGAACCACAATGCACCTCCTGGAGACAAAAGTAGAGTGACACGTCATGAGTGGCATAACTAGCGACCTATTTGGAACCGCAACTTCAATGATGATCTCATGGCTGCCATGACCCAAACACCTCACCAGTCATCGTCTGACCATCAATAATGCGGTGACAAGTCATAGGGGTGGGCCTCTGCAAGCCATTTGGGAGGACACCTGATGCCCTGTGGTCTATATGGGACCCCCACATCAGGGGCAGGGCCAAAGAGTTCATTACCGGACCTAGTCTCTGATGCAGTAAGTGCCTGAGCATGCTCAGTAGCATGAAATACAGTCTCTGAAAAAAGACTATCAGCTTTAGCATGGTGTCTAGGCACAAAAAAGGACTTAGACCCGGCACGGAATGCAAGTACCTGTGCAAAGAGGCTTTTCGCACTAAGTGTGGGAGCATGCGCTGTATCCCGAAATGAAGACTTAGCCTTAGCAATGGCACAGTCAGGCAGAGCATACTCACTAAGCGAAACACTGTAGTTAGGCTGCGGCTGGGGTAAATCGGCACACGCATGCGCACTAGCTGCCTCTCCACACTTAGACGTGGAGGAGAAATTGGTCTTCGGGTGTGAACTTGGAGATGCTGTCTATGAACAGAAGGAAAAGCTAAAGGAAGCCTCACTTTCTATCCCTCCGAATTATCAAATGCAGCAATGAATTCCCTGAGTTTGCTATAACATTAGCGTAGCAAAATGTGCATGAGGGTGTCATGTAGAGGTGCTAGAAACAGCTTGGCACCAGTGGGGCACTAATGGAATACAACAGCCAGTTCTATGATGCCACTAAATGGCAGTATTTTTTGCTATCATTATAGCTTATTAAAAACAGAGCAGGAGGGTGTCATGCAGAGGTGCTGCACATAGCTTGGCACCAGTGGGGCACTAATGGAATACAACAGCGAGTTCTATGATGCCACTAAATGGCAGTATTTTTTGCTATCATTATAGCTTATTAAAAACAGAGCAGGAGGGTGTCATGCAGAGGTGCTGCACATAGATTTGCACCAGTGGGGCACTAATGGAATACAACAGCGAGTTCTATGATGCCACTAAATGGCAGTATTTTTTGCTATCATTATAGCTTATTAAAAACAGAGCAGGAGGGTGTCATGCAGAAGTGCTGCACATAGATTTGCACCAGTGGGGCACTAATGGAATACAACAGCGAGTTCTATGATGCCACTAGGTACACTGACTGTTTGCTAGTATAATGGCTTAGTTAAAAATAGTTTGAGTGTGCAATGCAGGCAGACATGCTGCAAATATCTTTGCACTAGTGGGACAATACAGAAGTACAATAGCCACGTTTAGGATGCCACTAGGTACACTGACTGTTTGCTAGTATAATGGCTTAGTTAAAAAGAATTTGAGTGTGCAATGCAGGCAGACTTGCTGCAAATATCTTTGCACTAGTGTGACTAGACCAAAGTACAATAGCCACGTTTAGGATGCCACTAGGTACACTGACTGTTTGCTAGTATAATGGCTTAGTTAAAAATAGTTTGAGTGTGCAATGCAGGCAGACGTGCTGCAAATATCTTTGCACTAGTGTGACTAGACCAAAGTACAATAGCCACGTTTAGGATGCCACTAGGTACACTGACTGTTTGCTAGTATATTGGCTTAGTTAAAAAGAGTTTGAGTGTGCAATCCAGGCAGACATGCTGCAAATATCTTTGCACTAGTGTGACTAGACAAAAGTACAATAGCCACGTTTAGGATTCCACTAGGTACACTGACTGTTTGCTAGTATAATGGCTTAGTTAAAAATAGTTTGAGTGTGCAATGCAGGCAGACGTGCTGCAAATATCTTTGCACTAGTGGGACAATACAGAAGTACAATAGCCATGTTTAGGATGCCACTAGGTACACTGACTGTTTGCTAGTATAATGGCTTAGTTATAAAGAGTTTGAGTGTGCAATGCAGGCAGACGTGCTGCAAATATCTTTGCACTAGTGTGACTAGACAAAAGTACAATAGCCACGTTTAGGATTCCACTAGGTACACTGACTGTTTGCTAGTATAATGGCTTAGTTAAAAAGAGTTTGAGTGTGCAATGCAGGCAGACGTGCTGCAAATATCTTTGCACTAGTGTGACTAGACCAAAGTACAATAGCCACGTTTAGGATGCCACTAGGTACACTGACTGTTTGCTAGTATAATGGCTTAGTTAAAAAGAGTTTGAGTGTGCAATGCAGACAGACGTGCTGCAAATATCTTTGCACTAGTGTGACTAGACAAAAGTACAATAGCCACGTTTAGAATGCCACTAGGTACACTGACTGTTTGCTAGTATAATGGCTTAGTTAAAAAGAGTTTGAGTGCGCAATGCAGGCAGACGTGCTGCAAATATCTTTGCACTAGTGGGACAATACAGAAGTACAATAGCCACGTTTAGGATGCCACTAGGTACACTGACTGTTTGCTAGTATAATGGCTTAGTTAAAAATAGTTTGAGTGTGCAATGCAGGCAGACGTGCTGCAAATATCTTTGCACTAGTGGGACAATACAGAAGTACAATAGCCACGTTTAGGATGCCACTAGGTACACTAACTGTTTGCTAGTATAATGGCTTAGTTAAAAAGAGTTTGAGTGTGCAATCCAGGCAGACGTGCTGCAAATATCTTTGCACTAGTGTGACTAGACAAAAGTACAATAGCCACGTTTAGGATTCCACTAGGTACACTGACTGTTAGCTAGTATAATGGCTTAGTTAAAAATAGTTTGAGTGTGCAATGCAGGCAGACGTGCTGCAAATATCTTCGCACTAGTGGGACAATACAGAAGTACAATAGCCACGTTTAGGATGCCACTAGGTACACTGACTGTTTGCTAGTATAATGGCTTAGTTAAAAAGAGTTTGAGTGTGCAATGCAGGCAGACGTGCTGCAAATATCTTTGCACTAGTGTGACTAGACAAAATTACAATAGCCACGTTTAGAATGCCACTAGGTACACTGACTGTTTGCTAGTATAATGGCTTAGTTAAAAAGAGTTTGAGTGTGCAATGCAGGCAGACGTGCTGCAAATATCTTTGCACTAGTGTGACTAGACAAAAGTACAATAGCCACGTTTAGGATTCCACTAGGTACACTGACTGTTTGCTGGTATAATGGCTTAGTTAAAAGTAATTTGAGTGTGCAATGCAGGCAGACGTGCTGCAAATATCTTTGCACTAGTGGGACAATACAGAAGTACAATAGCCACGTTTAGGATGCCACTAGGTACACTGACTGTTTGCTAGTATAATGGCTTAGTTATAAAGAGTTTGAGTGTGCAATGCAGGCAGACGTGCTGCAAATATCTTTGCACTAGTGGGACAATACAGAAGTACAATAGCCACGTTTAGGATGCCACTAGGTACACTGACTGTTTGCTAGTATAATGGCTTAGTTATAAAGAGTTTGAGTGTGCAATGCAGGCAGACGTGCTGCAAATATCTTTGCACTAGTGTGACTAGACCAAAGTACAATAGCCACGTTTAGGATTCCACTAGGTACACTGACTGTTTGCTAGTATAATGGCTTAGTTAAAAAGAGTTTGAGTGTGCAATGCAGGCAGACGTGCTGCAAATATCTTTACAATAGTGTGAATAGACAAAAGTACAATAGCCACGTTTAGGATGCCACTAGGTACACTGACTGTTTGCTAGTATAATGGCTTAGTTAAAAAGTGTTTGAGTGTGCAATGCAGGCAGACGTGCTGCAAATATCTTTGCACTAGTGTGACTAGACAAAAGTACAATAGCCACGTTTAGGATGCCACTAGGTACACTGACTGTTTGCTAGTATAATGGCTTAGTTAAAAAGAGTTTGAGTGTGCAATGCAGGCAGACGTGCTGCAAATATCTTTGCACTAGTGTGACTAGACAAAAGTACAATAGCCACGTTTAGGATGCCACTAGGTACACTGACTGTTTGCTAGTATAATGGCTTAGTTAAAAATAGTTTGAGTGTGCAATGCAGGCAGACGTGCTGCAAATATCTTTGCACTAGTGTGACTAGACCAAAGTACAATAGCCACGTTTAGGATTCCACTAGGTACACTGACTGTTTGCTAGTATAATGGCTTAGTTAAAAAGAGTTTGAGTGTGCAATGCAGGCAGACGTGCTGCAAATATCTTTGCACTAGTGTGACTAGACAAAAGTACAATAGCCATGTTTAGGATGCCACTAGGTACACTGACTGTTTGCTAGTATAATGGCTTAGTTAAAAAGAGTTTGAGTGTGCAATGCAGGCAGACGTGCTGCAAATATCTTTGCACTAGTGGGACTATAGCAAAGTCCAATAGCCACGTTTAGGATGCCACTAGGTACACTGAGTGTTTGCTAGTATAATGGCTTAGTTATAATGAGTTGGAGTGTGCAGAGGACAGGAGGGTAGAGTGCCAGGATTGTGGGACTCTGGGTAGAGGAATGGAAGCCTGCCTTTCTATTCCCTCCTAATGGGGAAATGCAGCGACGAAATCCCTGACCTTGGCTACACAGACGCTGTTTCTGTTTTCAGGACCTGTCACCTATGGCTCTGACCCTGCCGGTACGAGCCCTTAAAAGGACTGATAGAAAGTGCTCTCACTAAGCTGTCCAGCGCTGTGTATGGAGCGCATACAGCTGTATCGGCGATAGGACAAAGGACGGAGCTGCGCCAGTGATGTCTGACACCAAGGACGCAGAAGAGATAATGGCGTCCGGACGGGCAGATACTCGTTTTTATAATGCAGTGACATGTGACATGGACATCCTATCACACATGCCGTTGCTTCTCTGGCTAAAAGTCCACTTAGCTGTGTGTGTGTCTGGGATTGGCTGACATGCTGGCCTGCCCCACAAAACGCGCGCGCTTAGGGAAGGAAGACAAGGAAAAAAAAAAAAAATGGCGATCGCCATTATACAAACAGCAGTGATCTGAAGGCGCTGTTCCCGCACACTATACACTGAAATGTCATAATAGTGTGAGTCACAGAGTGACTTACACTATTACAGCGGAAAGCCAGCTAGGAATTAGCTGTTTTTTTGCTGCTAGAACCGTTCTCGAACGTTTCTAGAACTATCGAGCTTTTGCAAAAAGCTCGAGTTCTAGTTCGATCTAGATCAGGCCCCAAAATCACTCGAGCCTAGAACTGGAGAACCTCGAACCGCGAACCGCGCTCAACTCTAATCATGATCAAGGAAGAGAATTTGAGAACCAGCTCTTTGCCCAGTTAGGAAAATTCTGTGGCATCCAGAGATCTCACACTACACCCTATCATCCTGAGGGTAATGGACAAGATTGAATGCTTCAACCGTACATTATTGTCAATGTTGAGAACATTAACAGCTGACCAGAAAAAGGAGTGGAAGAATTCTGTATCGAAAGTGGTGCATGCCTACAATTGTACCAAGAGTGAAGTGGTTATTCACCATTCTTTCTGTTGTTTGGTCGATCTCCAAGATTACCCATTAATATAATGTTCGATACTCCTATTTCAGAGACTTATAAGACATACCCTGACTATGTTCGGAAATGGAAAGAACGGATGGCAAAAGTTTACAACATAGCATCGAAAATAGTTACAGAAGAGCAAAACAAGAGCAAAGAATACTATGATCGGAAATGTCATGGAGCGTAATTGATACCTGGAAGTCAGGTGCTAGCCAGAAACATACGTGAGAAAGGAGGTCCAGGAAAGCTTCATTCGTACTGGGAAGACAAGGTATATGTGATCAGCAAGAGGATGTCAGACACCAGCCCAGTTTATGAGATCAGACAGGAAGCGGGAGACAACAAAACTAGAATAGTGCATCGGAACTTGCTACTAACCTGTGATTACCTCCAACCGCAACAAGAAATTCCAGAAGTGAATCAACGCCGATCAAAAACAGCAAAGAGAATACCACAGATTGAAAGTAAACTAAGTCGGGAAACTCCAGAATTTGTACCAAGAAACTCAACGGAGGTCAATTTCCAATGTGATGATCAAACACCACTTGCTGGAGACATAGATAGGAATCTAGGATCAGAGGAATCATTGGAACATACAGAACTTGATGATCCAACAGAAGATTCAGAACCTACAGATATAGATCAAAGAGCATCGGATGAAGTGCTGGAATTGAATTCAGAGGAAGAATCGGTATCAGCGGAACAACCTTGCAGGAGGACTTCAACTCGAGAAGTTAGAAGATCAATGATGCTGACCTATGATACACTAGGTGAACCGAGCAGAGTGCCAAGGACTGTTGAGTAGAGATGAGCCACCCCCAGGAGTTAGAGTTTGGTTCGTTTCGCTGCGTCCTCCCGGTAACCAGCAGTGATGCAGGACCTATCGTGACGTCAAAATAGCCATGTGACCAGTAACGTGTCTATTATCTCATTGGCTACAGACTGGTCACATGGCTTTGACGTCATGCTAGGTCCTGTCATTGCACTCTCCGGTACACGGTGCACGTTTGTGTATCACCATGTACCGGCGTCATGCTCTGGCACACGGTCGACTCCCCATTCTGCTTCCCTGTTCTATTATTGACCGACTGACACAGCCGGTAAATAACGGAGTGCACCGTTGCCATAGCAACACGCCTGTTAGCGATTACGTCACCGCTAACAGCCACAGCGGCACCGGGAATCACATGATCGGAGCACCATTGCTATGGCAACCTGTATGTCAGTGGTGACGGTACCGCTAACAGCCAGCAGCACTGATTACTCATGGAGTGAAAAGCCTGCACGGGAAGCAGCAGCGTCTTTCTCCCATGCAGTGCTGCTGATGTAGCAGAGCTGCATGGGTTAAAGGAGAAAGAAGACAGAAGACCATGGATCATGGAGGGATGAGAGGGAGTAATGAACATGGAGTCTCTAAGTGTGTCTGTGTATTTATTTCTATTAAAGTATTTTTTCTCTGTGTGGTGTCTTTTTTTTAACCCTTTATTGGAGATTCTTAATGGCCGGATCAAACTTATCTGACATTAAGAATCTCTGGCATAATACTAGCTAGTAAAACAAAGCTAGTATTAACTCATTATTACCCAGCAAGCCACCCGGCTTCAGGGCTGCTGGAAGAGTTGGATACAGCGCCAGATGATGGTGCTTCTATGAGAGCGCCATTTTCTGGGGCGGCTGCAGACTGCAATTCACAGCAGAGGGGCCCAGAAACCTCAGGCTAATCTGTGCTGCGGATTCCAATCCCCAGCTGCCTAGTTGTACCCGGCTGGACACAAAAATGGGGCGAAGCCCACGTGTTTTTGTTTTTAATCATTTCATGAAATTCATGAAATAATTAAAAAAAGGGCTTCTCTATATTTTTAGTTCCCAGCCGGGTACAAATAGGCAGCTGGGGGTTGGGGGCAGTTGTACCTGCCAACTGTACCTGGCTAGCATACAAAGATATGGCGAAGCGCACGTCATTTTTTTTGTAGTTTTTTGGCAAAAAAATAAAAATGCTTCCCTGGATTTTCCATTGCCAGTGAAGGTAACACCAAGCAGTGGGTGTTGGCAGCCAGTAGCTGCTTGGATTACCCTTAGCTTGCAATACAAAAAATGCAGCGGGAGCCCATATATATTTTTTTTAGTTATTTATTTAAATAACTAAAAACAAAAAGGGCTTTCCTGTATTTTGATTGCTGGACATCACAGTGCTGTAAAAATAAATCTTTAAAAAAAATGGCGTAGCGCTCCACGGTATTTTTGATTCTCAGCGCAGATGAAGCAGACAGCTACGGGTTGCCACCCCCATCTGCCTGGCGTTACCTTGGCTGGCAATCAAAATACAGGGAACCCCATTCATTTTTTTTATTTAAAAAAATAGTTAAAAAAACAAAATAACATTGGGTCCGCCCATTTTTGATAGCCAGCTAGGGTAAAGCAGATGGCTGTAGCCTGAAAACCACAGCTGGCAGCTTTACTGTGGTTGGGGATCCAATGTGGAGGTCACCTCAGGCTCTTTTTTTATAATTATTTTATAAATATTAATAATTACAAAAAAAAGTAGGGTCCCCCTCAAATTGGATCACCAGCCAAGGTTAAAGCGGACAGCTGTGGTCTGGTATTCTCAGGGTGGGAAGGTCCATAGTTATTGGCCCTTCACAGCCTAAAAATAGCAGGCCGCAGGCACCCCAGAAGTGCCGCATCCACTAGATGCGCCAATCTTGACGCTTCAACCCAGCTCATCCCCTGCCCTGGTGCAGTGGCAAACGGTGTAATAAATGGGGTTGATACTAGCTGTAAGGTCACCTGACATCAAGCCCAGCAGTTTGTGATATCATGGCGTCTATCAGATACCCGACATCACAAACTGTCAGTACTAACAAAACAAATAGACAAAAAAAATGTATTTGAAAAAACACTCCCCAAAACATTCCCTCTTTCACCAATTTATTGTAAGGAAAAAAAATAAAGGGGTCCCACAATGACTCTGGACCATCTAGAATATGGGGGAACACGCTCAGGGAACGTATCCCCCATTTTTTAGGAGTGCAGACGCTCCATGTGAGGAGTGTGAGTGCAATGAATCTGCACCCACTCTCCCCGGGTCCACAGCAGCAGAGTCCATGTCGTAAGTGTTGCTACCAAAGCTGCAATGCCCTGCTCATGAGGTAAGGGAATGCTTAATCAGGAGAACTATTCTACATTTCCAAATATTGGTATTTGCTGATATTATTGCTATTCCACCTACTATATATTGGGGATAAGATCTTGGAGATGGAATAACCTTTTAAGTCCAGTTATCCTGCTGAATGAATACTAAACAACAGAGCTCGCTATTTAGACATATTTTCTTGTGGCGTATAACGGACTCTCATGTTTGGTAGTCGTTCAGCAGGGCAACTATAAAATCAAATACCTCCATCTCCTGATCAACTATGTTCCTTACCTCATGAGCAGGGCATTGCAGTAGCTTACAGATGCATGGTTACCAACCACTCACTGTGTCTGAACACAGGAAGCTGAGCTGAAAGCCACTCTGTGCATGCGGCAGCGTCTATTGTGAAGGAGGGGGCTGCGGGGGATCAACGCTGCACAGGTACCGTGGGACACCTGGGAACACCGGTGGGGTTATAGTGGGTGACCTGGCAGGGCCTGAACAGGAGTTTTCTGTCGCATTTGTCATGGCACATGCGACAGAAATCAGAGGAGTAGGGTGAATGCGGCCGGTGCGCTGCTGTGCGCGTAGCCATCTTAGATTTCCGGGAGGAGGTCGGGGGGGGCACTTTGGCAACACCGGGGGACCGGGGAGGAGATTTATCTCCCATCTGACATGTTTGTTCATGCCAGATGGGAGATAAATAATTTTTTACCAGCGCTGTCATTTACTATAACGTGATCATCGGTATACGGTGTATACCGGTGATCACGTGAGCGGGGACCGGAAAAAACAGCCTGAATCATGATCTCCAGGGTCTCAGCTACCCCCTGAAACCCCAGAGATTTTCTGACACTGGGGGGCGCTATTCACTTATTTCTGCCTGCTGTTTATAAACGGCAGATCAGAATAAGGCTACATTCACACGACCGATCCGTTTTTGCAGTCCACAAAAAACGGTCCGTTTTTTTCACGGGTGCATCCATGTGGCATCCGTTTCCGTTCCGTATATGGTACGTGTGCCTTCCGGTTTTTTTGGTACTTTAAAAAAACTGAAGGAGGGAAAATACATAAATTTACCCAGGATCCATAGCTTCAACCTACATGAGGCGGTCACATGTTCACTCCAGTGCCATTTTCTACTGCTTTTCACAGCGTAGAGCGCTCTGGTGATTTTCTTGTGCTTGTACACTTCATATCAGTCTTTTCTGTCATTATAATGGCAGAAAGACACATAATGTCCTACTCTCCTGCATTTTGTAATTTTGCACCCTTTGGTGCCTTTCATGTGGCACTAAGTGGTGCTTAGCCTTGTATTTACCCAAAAAAATAAATAAATTTAAAAAAAAATAACGTGGGGTTCCCCCTATTTTTGATAGCCAGCTAGGGTAAAGCAGACGGCTGCAGCCTGCAGACCACAGCTGGCAGCTTCACCTTGGCTGGTAATCCAAAACTGAGGGCACCCCACGCTGTTATTTTAAATTAAATAGATAATTAAAAAAACACGTGGGGGTCCCCCCAAAATTGGATCACCAGCCAAGGTAAAGCGGACAGCTGGGGTCTGATATTCTCAGACTATGGAGGTCCATGGTTATTGGACTCTCCCCAGCCTAAAAATAGCAGGCTGCAGCTGCCCCAGAAGTGGCGCATCCATTAGATGCGCCAATCCTGGTGCTTCGCCCCAGCTATTCCCGTTGCCCTGGTGCGGTGGCAAACGGGGTAATATATGGGGTTAATACCAGATGTGTAATGTCACCTGGCATCAAGCCCTGGGGTTCGTGAGGTCAGGCATCTATCAGATACCTGACATCACCAACCCAGTCAGTAATAAAAAAAAAATAGACGACACACACATTTTTATTTGAAAAAACACTCCTCAACACTTTCCCTCTTTCACCAATTTATTAGAAAGAAAAACAAATCTAGGTCTGCTGTAATCCAAGGGGTTCCCATGACAATCTATACCATAGTCACTGTCCCAGTGAATGAAGAACAGAATGTTCCCCATTGGCTGGGAGAGCAGTGACCTGAGCTAACATCAATAGGTCAGCCCAGGTCACTGCAGGGCATGACAAGTGCTGCTGTCAGCGAGGTACATTACCTGCGGTGACGAGCTCCTGCACTGCTGATAGCAGACCTGTCACTGACTTCAATGACCACCGCCTTCACAGCCAAGTATCGCGGGAGCCTGTGACGTCACTGCTAGTCACAGTCTTGGGTCGGCAGAGAGAGGAGTTGTGAAGCAGCAGCCTTGGAGGACAGTGACAGCGCTGAGGTCGGGAGGGCAGGACTTCATCACCGCAGGTAAACCGAGCGGAGCCATGTGTGCGGACTGCGAGGTGGGTGGAGCCTAGCAGGGTAATGTGTGCAGAGTGCAAGGTGGGTGGAGCCAAGCGGGGCCATGTGTGCAGGTGGCGGAGTGTGAAGTGGGTGGAGCCTAGCGGGGTAATGTGTGCGGAGTGCGAGGTGGGTGGAGCTAAGCGGGGTAATGTGTACGGAGTGGGAGGTGGGTGGAGCCAAGCGGGGTAATGTGTGTGGAGTGCAAGGTGGGTGGAGCCTAGCAGGGCCATGTGTGCAGGCGGCGGAGTGCAAAGTGGGTGGAGCATAGCGGGGTAATGTGTGCGGAGTGCGAGATGGGTGGAGTTAAGTGGGGTAATGTGTGCGGAGTGCGAGGTGGGTGGAGCCAAGCGAGGCAATGTGTGCGGAGTGCGAGGTGGGTGGAGCCTAGCGGGGCCCTGTGTGCAGGCAGCGGGGTGCGAAGTGGGTGGAGCCTAGCGGGGCCATGTGTGCAGGCGGCGGAGTGTGAAGTGGGTCGAGCCTAGCGGGGCCATATGGCGCTGAGCACGTCAGTGTCGGAGACTGCATGGCTGGGGACAGGTGAGTGTGAGTGTGTTTGTGTGTGTACGTGCCGCGTGTAGGAGGGGGCAGAGCCCAACGGGGAAGTGTCAGCTCCCTGCACAGGTAACCAGGGTAAATATCAGGTTACCAAGCAAAGCGCTTTGCTTGGATACCCGATATTTATCTTGGTTACCAGCTTACGCAGGCTGCCAGCGATGGCTCCCTGCACACTGTAGCTGTAAAAAGCTATGCTTTTGGTGATCGAGCGATTCTCGAATGTAACTCGAACTGTCGAGCTTTTAGCAAAAAGCTTGAGTCCGAGTTCGATCTCGAGCACCCCCAAAATCACTTGAACATGAAATTGTCGAACCTCGCTCCTCTCTACTGTTGAGTTGAAACAGGTATCACTGCCTATGGATCAGGTAAGCCTACCTGAGTGGTATCTCAGTGATAGACTCCTTGCCTGAACTTAAATTAAAAAACTTTGTAATCACAAAGAATGATAACCGTACGTGAGACTAGTTAGCCTTAGCTGGTTGAAGACGGACGGAAAGCTCCAGCTGAAGAGATGTTGATTGTTAAGTTGTTTTATCTTTTGCAGGAGATCTTCAAGCAAGAGTTAGTTAGGATCAGATTGTGGTTAATATTGAACATACGATGTTTTATGATTTTTAGCACCTTTTTCCATATACACAGGTAAGGGACAATAACTCCTAGGATGGGCTAGACCATCGAGAAAGAATATGAATGTCGGGACGACATTAAATTAGGAGGCAAGACTGTGACCCATAGACGCTGTATTGTGATATAGAATCAGCTAGCAACGAGCGGGATTAATACTGTGGAAAGGAGACAGGAAGTAGTTGCGGAGCTCCAGAGAATGCTGGGAAAAGGGAGTGGTGTCCATGACAACCAGGGAAAAAAACATCTGTGAGAGAGATTTGAGGGAACAGACCAGTGGGTTAGATCAGTGTTTTTCTTGAGAAACAGTCGATATAAATAAGGAGGCTCAGGACAGACAAGATTCTGTATTATCTGAAGAGAGGAGTAGAGGGACAGCACGGACTATTTTCTTCCTACCACACCTCCATTGTATGAGGAGAGTATAGACTGCACAGTTCTAGACACACTTTGAAGAGGACTGATCTGTGAGGAGAAACGCTTTGTATAGAGTTGTTGATGAGTTATCGTATAAAGAGAAGTAATGTCATGTATTGGAAAGAAGTTGAATAAAATCTCAATAGTTACCTTCACATTTGAATTGTATGATAACTGTGCCTGAAGATCCGGCCCTCCCTTTACTGTACAGAAGAATAATGGTCGCCCTGTGTAAGATTTCCATGGTATTCCAGAAGAACTCATGTAAAGTATAAGCCTTCACATACTGAGGGCCGTACTTGCAACAGTAGTCAAGTTTCCACTTTGTGATGCAAAACTGACTTCTCCGCATATGTAACAAAAATAATCCACTTTTTCAATACAAGAACGAGGCATATCTGAAAAAAATCTAGAAATGTCAATATGCTAAGAAATTAAGCTAAGAAATCCTAAAACTGTATACCTTACATAGCCTAGGACTTACATTGCAAAGTTCAGGAGATATCGGCAAATCGGAGGAGATAATTACAACTAATAAAAAAAATACATTTCTAAGAGATTGTCTTAACTACAAACATGACCAGGCTTAGAACTGGAAACGCAGTAAACTTTATAACACACCCATTTCAATTCTAAAAAGTCTATTCTGCTGAAAGGATTAATTACAACCATAAACATGTACATTTTGTTGTCATCTGAAGGAAATTAGTTCAATGATACATCTGATACCATGGGCTCCTCTTTTGAAAGAAATGTTTTTTCAATAGTGTGTAGCCACAAGGACACATCAAAAAATGAAAAGGATGGGTGGGGAAAACACATTAACAGAAGATCATGCCTGCAGGAGATATCCCAATCGGATGAAAAACAGCCTATATTGAATGATTCCTCAATGTCAGATATTGTGGTATACTTACGTCTACTATTTTATCCCATCAGCGAGTTAATGTTCTTTGAAAAGGACTTTATTTTGTACCTCATCAAAACTTTGACCTTTTTCAAACTCTGTTATGAATAAGTTTGCTAAAACATTAACAGTAAAAAGATGTTTTCAAACTAGTAAATCATCAGTGGATATAGTGGCTAAAGAGTTACTAACACTGTATTGCAGAATGCTAGACATAATAATTAGGGATGAGCGAGTAGTAAAATGCTCAGGTGCTCGATGTTCGGATTGAGCATATTGAAATGCTCGGGTGCTTGACCCGAGCACCGAGCCCAATGTTAACCTATGGGAAACTCGAGCATTTTTCCGGTGGCACCAACGGTGTTCTGCAGAAAGCCTAAAAATGTCACAAATGCATAAGAACAGTGCTCAAATGACATGGGAACAGCATGGAGAAGACTAATGGAAGCATTTCTGACTCACTGCTGTGAATAATTGTCTATTAGGGGGAGGAAGAATCCTGTGTTTCTCCTCCCATGTGACATGTGTGACATGCACTTTTGCTTATCTATAGTCATTCTTTTACATATATATAGTTACATAGTTACTTAGGTTGAAAAAAAAACCTAGGTCCATCTAGTTCAACCTTCCTCCACCAGTTCTACATTTGGTCACTAAATCATTTATAACCAACAATGTTGTGTGTACTGAGGAAATCATCCAGCCCTTTTTTAAAAGCTGTTAGAGTATCTGCCATTACTACCTCTTGTAGTAGGGCATTCCACAGTCTGACTGCTCTAACTGTAAAGAACTCGTTCCTATTTAGCCGACAGAATCACTTTTCTTCCACTCGCAGTGAGTGCCCCCTGGTCCTTAGTATTCCCTTCCTTTAGATTCCCTTCTGGTCCAAATAACATGATTCCTATTCTCCAGTCTCCTGCACAATATCCATTCCAATGTTCATGTGACACCCTGGACTAGCCAGGTAGTCACAGGTAGACCCCCTGCACAAACACCAGCCCCTAATAAGTTGACAGCAGCCAACCTACAAACCTTTGTCACCTCTCTCAGTGTTCAATGGTCACACCAGGGGTTGGAGCCAGGCGGTGGGCCACACCCACCGAGGAGTCCAGAGGGCCTGAGACAGGAAACAAACAGTAGTTAGTCAGTGAGTGGAAGTCAGTGAGTGGAAGTCAGTGCAGTCAGTCAGTACAGTGGAGTGGAGTTCAAGTGCAGCAGGCCTGTGGTGTCAGGTCTGCAGCAACAACACTGACCGATGCCGGGGTCGTAGCCCTGATACTGTGGCAAGGAGGCAGACGGTGGTTGCCACCTGCAGGAGCCGGGAAGACGGCTGGTGGAACCGTAAGGGACCGGGACAGGGTAGTGGCCCGCCGGTACCAAACCGGGGAGCCAACTGGAAACCAGAGCACCAGGAGGGGTACTCAGACCCACAACGAGGTCCAGAAGCCACTGGACCACGTCGAATTCACTGATTGAGATCTGGACCTTAGGTCCTTTCCCGTCCCAAGACCCGAAAGATGGCAACAGCCCACCGAGGGGGATAGAAAGCCACCGCACAGGCAGAGAGATCCCACGGGCCAGTGCCTGCGGGCAAACGGGTTCCCCAACACAAATCAAGCTGGGGAGCGGACTACCGTTACTGAAGCATAGGCAGTCAAGTTCTACCACAGAGGTGCAGGAGAAAGGCGGGAGCCACCAACCTGAGAAAGGGGCAAAGCACAGCCGGCTGCAGGCACCGACCACCATCCTTTTTGGTTTACCAGAGACTCCGGTGTATCTGTCATAGTGAGTACAACAGTGCCCTCGAGCCGCGCACCGCACCACACCATCTTGCGTGCACTTCATGACCACCGGGCCCCAGGACTATCTCCCCCTGCCCGCAGAGGGGTCATCACAAGGCTAAATAACACCGTCCCCGGGAGCCTAGTTAATGGCAGCGGTGGTGTCCACATTCACCACAACCCGTGGGTGGCGTCATGAATTTACACCCTTAAACTCCATGGCCTCAGCCGTGAACCTTCCCCACCGAAATCCCTACACGTAGCACCAACTCCCTTTCAGAGCAACGTGACCCCCGGGTCCTGGAGGAGCTCGAGCCACCCATCGACGAGAACGGACCCGAGCGGCTCGGCAGCCGGCCGAGCCCCGGGGCGGAACATTCATCGCCTAGGGGGCGCAGGAAAGCAATGTCAGATCTCAAAGGAGCAGTGCATGCAAGATAAAACAGGAATCTTACAGAAGTGGAAGACTTTTCCAAGAGAGAATGTCTGAAGATCCCTCAAACAAGAATTGAAACACTCTTGTCAGGCTACAAAAAGTGTTAACAAGCTGTAATACTTGACAAAGGGGGTGCTACTAGGTACTAGCCATGCAATGGAAAAGATTAAAAAAAATATTTTTTGCCTAAAATACAAAAGAAATGTGTTATCTTTAAATCCATGCCTTTTAGATATCATTTCATCTTCAACTTCCTTAACTGTTCACAATAACAATAATTTTGACAAAGTGTGCCTAAACTTTTGGATGCCACTGTAAATAAAAATGGTATTACTAAAATCGTCATCTTCTCCTGCAGAAAATAAGTTGCCATATATCTCCATCAGACATACAGTACAGACATAAAGTTTGGACACACCTTGTCATCTCTAGATCAACTATTAAGAGGAGACTTTATGCAGCACGCCTTCATGGTAAAATAGCTGCTAGGAAACCACTGCTAAGGACAGGCAACAAGCAGAAGAGACTTGTTTGGGCTAAAGAACACAAGGAATGGACATTAGACCAGTGGAAATCTGTGCTTTGGTCTGATGAGTCCAAATTTGAGATCTTTGGATCCAACCACTGTGTCTTTGTAGAAAGTGTGAACGGATGCACTCTAAATGCCTGCTTTCCACCGTGAAGCATGGAGGAGGAGGTGTGATGGTGTGGGGGTGCTTTGCTGGTGACACTGTTGGGGATTTATTGAAAATTGAAGGCATACAGAACCAGCATGGCTACCACAGCATCTTGCAGCAGCATGCTATTCCATTCGGTTTGCATTTAGTTGGACCATCATTTATTTTTCAACAGAACAATGACCCCAAACACAACTCCAAGCTGTGTAAGGGCTATTTGACTAAGAAGTAGAGTGATGGGGTGCTACGCCAGATGACCTGGCCTCCACAGTCACCAGACCTGAACCTAATTGAGATGGTTTGGGGTGAGCCGGACCGCAAAGTGAAGGCAAAAGGGCCAACAAGTGCTAAGCATCTCTGGGAACTCCTTCAAGACTGTTGGAAAACCATTTCCGGTGACTACCTCTTGATGCTCATCAAGAGAATGCCAAGAGTGTGCAAAACCGTAATCAAAGCAAAAGGTGGCTACTTTGAAGAACTTAGAATATAAGACATATTTTCAGTTGCTTCACAATTTTTAAGTATTTAATTCCACATGTTTTAATTCATAGTTTTCATGCCTTCAATGTGAATCTACAATTTTTAGAGTCATGAAAATAAAGAAAACTCTTTGAATGAGAAGGTGTGTCCAAACTTTTGGTCTGTACTGTATGTGATATCGCTCTAATTGTACTACCCCAAAGATGAAAGCTATCTTATAACTTTTACAGCCCAATGAACTATGTAAAAAAAAACAATTCTTAAATTACTGTTTCTTAATTCTGTAAGGGGGTTTAAGGATCGGGCACTCTAGACCTGCAAATCTACTATGTGTATGTAATGTTTTAAGTTCATGTTATGCTGTAATGTGTTCAAACGGCCATTAGGTGGCCACAATGTGTAAGCTGCTTCCCTGGTACTCCAGGGCTAGAGGGAGTTAGTGAAGGGAAGGGGCTGAGTTTGAAAAATAACAATTAAGAAGTCAGTGTGAGGAGAGTCCATGAGGGAGAGGAACAGACTGTGTCTGTGAGAGACGTGGTGGAGGAAAAACCCCAATAATTTTAATTTGGAGTGATCTTCTGGGTCGAATCCAGGTGCCGAACACGCAGTGCAGTTCGGGTGGTAGCCATTCCCTGGTGGATACCTAACGAATCCCCTCAATCAGTGGAAGGTCAATGGACCCTTGAGAGAAGAGTAGGACCTGACTGACCGGAAAGACGATTGATTCTGCCGTAAACAATGAAGCTGAAGGGGAGGATGAGGAGTTTAGGAACCCAAGCGGGAGCCCGAGTACCAGGGAAGCGGTCGACCAGAAAAATGGATGAATTATCCATTGCTAATGGTAACCTCTTCGGGGAACAAAAATGTGCCTGCCTCAGCTAAGATAGAAAACTGTTTTTGAAGTTGACAAATAAAGAAGTTTAGTAAGAACCTGTGACAATGACAGTGCTTGTGACACATGAAGAAAAAGTCTTATTACTGTATTGCACTAAAGAGGTGGTTGGGGTGCAGAGAAAGAACATTAGGCTGCACTGCAGCCAAACAGCAGTCTCTGTCATAAATACAATGGCCCTCGACTGCCCCTTTAACAATTCTGCATCACAAAAAGCGTAAACAGGCAGAGATTAAAATGGTACCAATATTAAACACTTACTCATCCCGCAAATGACTTGCCCACATATGACTGTAGGCAAAAAAAAAAAAATATATACATATATATATACAGATATAGTCTTCAAAATTTGGTGATGCAAAACCTAAAAAAATATATAAATCTAGTATTGCTGTCATTATTAGAGATGAGCGAACCGGTCCCGGTTCGGCTCGAGGCCGGTTCGCCGAACGGAGGTCCCGTTCGAGTTCGGTTCGTCGAACGTTCGACGAACCGAACTCGAACTGCATAGGAAACAATGGCAGGCAATCACAAACACAGAAAAACACCTAGAAAACACCCTCAAAAGGTGTCCAAAAGGTGACAAACAACTCAAACACATGGGAAAGTGACAAGGACATATACTCATGCGAAAACAAAACAGCTGGACAAGGAAAAAGAGGAGGACACACAGATATATGAGTATATGCAAGGAAACATCGATTCCATTATTGTGCAACTTGAGCCCTGCTCATTTTAGGCTTCCAATCTTGATAAATTGCCTGAGCTCGCCACGTACGCCTTGGGGATCTTGTCGTGTCCTGCAGCCAGCGTTCTCTCGGAACCTGTCTTCAGTGCTGCTGGGGGTCTGCTGGCAGATAAGCACACGTGTCTGTCCACTGACAATGTGGACATGGCTCTCAGAGGACTTTTCTTCCCCTGGGTCAGCCAGGGGACGTGAAAGGCACGCGTATTTTTGAGAGTGCTTCATGCAAAGCATCTTTTTCTTTTTCAAAAGGGGGGTCAACCGATGCCAGTCAAGTGGGGTGTGTGTGGCACAGTTAGTGTAAACGAGGGAGACTGTGGTTGGAGTCCCCTCGCTGTGTTTCTAAAAGAACCAAGATGAACAAGTCATGGCTCTCAGAGGACTTTTCTTCCCCTGGGTCAGCCAGGGGACGGGAAAGGCACGCGTATTTTTGAGAGTGCTTCATGCAAAGCATCTTTTTCTTTTTCAAAAGGGGGCTCAACCGATGCCAGTCAAGTGGGGTGTGTGTGGCCCAGTTAGTGGAAACGAGGGAAACTGTGGTTGGAGTCCCCTCGCTGTGTTTTACATGCTTTCAGAAGGGCATGACATGGCTTGGAGGTTGACTTTCAGCATCTGCAAACTGTTGGCTACCAAAATGCTGCCTTTCCAACACCTGTGGTTATAGACAATGAGGAACATACTGATGAAGATGAGACGCAGATACCCGATTGGGATGACAACTTAAATATTCGGTCAGGGCAAGAAGAGGCTCGGTCTGAGGGGGAGGGGAGTGCAAACACAACAATTGATGATGAAGTTCTAGATCCCACCTACTGTCAACCCACAGTCAGACACTCGAGGAGGTCAACAGAGGCGGTGGAGGAGGATGCAACCGACGACGAAGTTACCTTGCGCCTTCCTGGACACAGTCGGAGCACTGGTAGCACGTCTACAACTGCATCCTCAGCCACCACTCTGCCTCTGAGCATTATTCGGGGTGGATCAACAGGTCGCATGGCCTCTAAGCCTTGCCTAGCCTGGTCCTTTTTTGACATAAAAAAAGATCGCCCAAATTATGTGATCTGTAACATTTGGCATGGTTCTCTTAGTAGAGGTCAAAACCTCAGCAGTTTGACAACTTCTTCCATGAATCGTCACATGAATAAATATCATATGGCCTGGTGGGAAGCTCACCGTGCTGCAATGCGGCCTAGCGGAGCCAACCATCCACCGCCTGCCCCTTCCAGTGCATCCGCGCGCTCGTCATCTTCTAGGACTGTGGGGACAGCTGTCACACCTGTTTTTCCACCCACAACTTCCACCACTGTAACCGCAACAGGCAGTTTGCTTGGTAGGTCGTCAGTTGGTTTGGAAGGGGAAACAAGTGATTGTGTACAGCTCTCTCAAACATCGATAGCACCAACGTTGGATGAAGGCAACATCATGTCTCCGCCTGCACTTTCCTCACAAACCTGCATTTTTCCAGGGACACCCTACTCAACACCGTCTACACACAGCAGCCAGATCTCTGTCCCTCAGATGTGGTCAAATAAAAGGCCACTTCCTGCGACCCATGACAAAGCTAAGAGGTTGACTCTATCCCTCTGTAAGCTGTTGGCTACCGAAATGCTGCCTTTCCGCCTAGTGGACACACAGGATTTTAGAGACCTTATGTCTGTCGCTGTGCCCCAGTACCAGATGCCTAGTCGCCACTACTTCTCTAAGAAAGGTGTGCCCGCGCTACACCAGCATGTCGCACACAACATCACCGCTTCCTTGAGAAACTCTGTGTGTGAACGGGTGCATTTCACCACCGATACTTGGACCAGTAAGCATGGACAGGGACGTTACATGTCGCTGACTGGCCACTGGGTAACTATGGTGATAGATGGTGAAGGGTCTGCTGCACAAGTCTTGCCGTCCCCACGACTTGTGTGTCAATCCTCTGTCTGTCCAAGTTCCGCCACTGCTTCTGCATCCTCAACCTCATCTGGGTCCTCCACCTCCGCCCCAAGCCTGCCTGGTAAGGCCAACAGCGTTCTCACTGCGCAGAAGGAATCACGCACCCCTCATTACTATGCTGGCAGCAGAGCGCAACGGCATCAGGCGGTCTTTAGCTTGACATGTCTTGGGAATAAGAGTCACACAGCTGAGGAGTTGTGGTCAGCTCTGCGGTCCGAGTTTAATAAATGGTTGTCTCCACTCAACCTGCAGCCTGGTAAGGCCGTGTGCGACAATGCTGCAAACCTGGGTGCGGCCCTTCGCCTGGGCAAGGTGACACATGTACCTTGTATGGCTCACGTGTTGAACCTTGTCGTGCAGCAATTTTTAACACACTATCCCGGCCTAGATGGCCTTCTGAACAGGGCACGAAAACTGTCTGCTCACTTCCGCCGTTCAAGCGCCGCAGCTAAGCGACTTGCATCGCTCCAGAAGTCTTTCGGCCTGCCGGTTCATCGCCTGAAATGCGATGTGGCGACACGCTGGAATTCAACTCTCCACATGTTACAGCGACTGTGGCAGCACCGCCGTGCCCTGGTGCAATACGTCATGATGTATAGCCTGGGCCAACGAGATGCAGAGGTGGGGCAGATCACCCTGATGGAGTGGTCTCAGATCAAGGACCTATGCACCCTTCTGCACAGTTTCGACATGGCGACGAATATGTTTAGCGCTGACAATGCCATTATCAGCATGACGATTCCAGTCATTTACATGCTGGAGCACACGCTAAACACTATTCGGAGTCAAGGGGTGGGACAACAGGAAGGGAAGGAACTACAGGAGGATTCATATGCGCAAGACACAACAACATCACCAAGGTCCAGACGATCATCATCACCAAGGCGCCAGGCATGGGACCATGGGGGACAGGGATCAACAAGGGCGCATGGTAGCAGGCGAGATGTTGAGGAAGGTGCAGGAGGACATGAAGATATGGAGGACGAACTGTCCATGGACATGGAAGACTCAGCAGATGAGGGGGACCTTGGTCAAATTTCAGTTGAAAGAGGTTGGGGGGAGATGTCAGAGGAAGAAAGAACGGTTAGCACCTCTATGCCACAAACACAGCGTGGACTTGGTCCGCATGGCTGCGCAAGACACATGAGTGCCTTCTTGTTGCACTACCTCCAACATGACCCTCGTATTGTCAAAATTAGAAGTGATGATGACTACTGGCTTGCCACACTATTAGATCCCCGGTACAAGTCCAAATTTTGTGACATAATTCCAGCCATAGAAAGGGACGCACTTATGCAGGAGTATCAGCAGAAGCTGTTACTCGATCTTAGATCCGCTTTTCCACCAAACAACCGTGCAGGTGCAGGGAGTGAATCTCCCAGTTGTAACTTGACAAACATGGGACGGTCTCGTCATCTTCAACAGTCTACACGTACCAGTAGGACCGTATCTGGTGCTGGTAACAGCAATTTTATGGAATCTTTTCATAATTTTTTTAGACCCTCCTTTGCAAGGTCACCAGAGACAACAAGTCTGACACATAGTCAACGGCTGGAGAGGATGATACAGGAGTATCTACAAATGAACATCGATGCCATGACTTTGCAAATAGAGCCTTGCTCATTTTGGGCTTCAAATCTAGAAAAATGGCCAGAGCTATCCAGTTACGCCTTGGAGATTTTGTCGTGTCCAGCTGCCAGCGTTGTCTCTGAACGTGTCTTCAGTGCTGCTGGGTGTGTGCTGACAGATAAGCGCACGCGTCTGTCCAGTGACAATGTGGACAGACTGACGTTCATCAAAATGAACAAGTCATGGATCCAGAAGGAATTTACAACCCCTGTGTCATCCTGGGGAGAGTAAATGCTTGTGGATTTGGAATGTGCTTGATGCAAATCTAGCTGTGAAGTGTACAACTAGGGCACAACTGCTGCCACTGAATGAATGGGTGGGTGTGTGTGGGGCACAATTTTTGGAAAAAAGGGAGGCTCCGCTTGGAGTAACCCTTGCTTACATTGTTTTTAAAAGGAGCCAAGATGACCAAGTCATGGTTCAGCAAAGACTTTATCTACCTACCCCGATGTCATGCTGGGGACGGTTAATTATGGCGTATTTTTGAATGTGCTTGATGCAAATCAAAACATCCTGTTTGCAACTAGGGCACAAGTGCTGCCACTGATGGGGTGTCTGTGTGCCCAATTTTTGGAAAAAAGGGAGACTCCGCTTGGAGTAACCCTTGCTTGCTGTGTTTTTTAAAAATGATACAAGATGAACAGATCTGAAGGCAAGATGAAGGCAACATCATGTCTCCGCCTGCACTTTCCTCACAAACCTGCATTTTTCCAGGGACACCCTACTCAACACCGTCTACAGACAGCAGCCAGATCTCTGTCCCTCAGATGTGGTCAAATAAAAGGCCACTTCCTGCGACCCATGACAAAGCTAAGTGGTTGACTCTATCCCTCTGTAAGCTGTTGGCTACCGAAATGCTGCCTTTCCGCCTAGTGGACACACAGGATTTTAGAGACCTTATGTCTGTCGCTGTGCCCCAGTACCAGATGCCCAATCACCACTGCTTCTCCAAGAAAAGCATGCCCGCGCTACACCAGCATGTCGCACACAACATCACCACTTCGTTGAGAAAATCTGTGTGCGACAGGGTGCATTTCAACACAGATACTTGGACCAGTAAGCATAGACAGGGTCATTACATGTCACTGACTGGGCACTGGCAAACTATGGTGAGAGATAGAGAAGGGTCTGCTGTACAAGTCTTGCCGTCCCCACGAGTTGTTTCAATCCTTCTTCTGTATGTAGACGTTAATACACTGCTTCTGCCTCTTCAACCTCGTGTGGGTCCTCCACCTTGGCGCAAACCCTGTGTGGTCAGGCCACCCTTCCTTGTAACTGCGCACAAGGACTACCACACACCTCCTTACTATGCTGGCAGCAGAGCTCAATGCCATCAGGCGGTCAAAGTTTTACTTTGAAATGTATGGGAAATGTGAGTCACACCGCTATTCCAGAGAATAGTAGTCAGACAGGGTCAAAACATTAATTGAGGAACAGGAACAGAATGGGATGGCCAGGACTTAATCAGAAAACAAGCAGAGGTGAAATGCGGATCGGCCAACAAGGTACATAAACAGCAAGCAGGAAAAGTAGTCAGGTAACAAGCACACAAAATCATAAAACTGAACTGGGGGTAAAATTAACCAGAGGTTCATAGCTATGTCTGGCAGTGGTCTGCAGACAGGATGTGCATAAAAAAGGGTGTGGTGTCTTCCCATTGGTTGTAGCTGAATGATGGTATTTCATCTGTGAGATACCCACCACCTACATTCAGCCAGAGATTCTGCATCTGTCAAGGTAATGCAGCCCAGTGGGTGAGCATAACCTGCGTCCACCTGCGCCGCTGGCATCGACTCCTCTCCCATCATCAGCACTATTCATGAAAGGAACACGTTGTCACCTGGCGACCGGAGTACAAATTGACGGAGCGGACTCCGTTGGTGACTTAACAGCCGTGTGCAGCAATGATGCAAACCTGGCTGCGAGCCATCCTCAGGGCAATGTGACACACGTGCCTTGTATGGCTCACGTGTTGAACCGAATTCTCCAGCAATTTTTAAAACACCATCACGGCCTACATGGTTTTGTGCAGCGTGCACGCTCGCTATGTGCTCACTTCCATCGTGCGCACACAGCAGCTCAACAACTTTCATCACTCCGGAAGTCTTAGGGTCTGGCAGTTAAACGCCGGAAATGCGATGTTCCGACACGCAGGAATTGGAATCTGCACATGTTGCAGCGTGTGTGGCAGCACCGCAGAGCCCTGCTGAAATACGGTATGACATATAGCCTGGGATAACTTGATCAAGAGGTGGTGCAGATCACGCTGCTGGAGTGGTGTCAGATCAAGGACCTATGCACCCTGCTACACAGTTTACAAATGTCGACGAAGATGTTTAGCACTGGCAATGGCATTCTCAGCGTGACAATTCTGGTCATCTACATGATGGAGCACACTGTAATTATTATTCGGAGTCAGGTGTTGGGACAAGAGGAAGGGGAGGAAGTACAGGAGGAGTCATATGCGGAAGGGATAACAAGATCTACGAGGTCCAGATGGTCAGTGGCACCTATGCGGCATTCATGGTGAGGGAGAGGGATTAACAAGGGCGCATAGTATCAGCAAAAAGTGTTGATGAAAGTGCAGGAGCCCATGAAGAAATGGAGGACGAACTGGCGATGGGCATGGAAGACTCAGCAGATGAGTGAGAGCTTGCTCACATTTCGGTTGTGCGAGGTTGTGGGGAGAGGGCAGAGGAAGGAGGCACGATTCTCACCTCTCTGCCGCCAACACACCAAGGACTTGGTCCTCCTGGATGCACAAGACACATGAGCGCCTTCTTGCTGCACTACCTACATGACCCTCGGATTGTATGAATTTGAAGTAATCCTGAATACTGGGTTGCCACACTGTTAGATCCCCGGTACAAGACAAAATTTGGCGAACTAATTCCTGCCATAGAAATGGACGCACGTATACAGGAGTATCTGCAGAATGTGGTACGCAATCTTAGATCTACTTTTCCACTAAACACCAGTGCTGCACAGAGTGAATCTCAACGCTTTGTCATGGATAGGAGGAAATGGTCTTTTACTTGTCCACATCGGAGGGACCGATGGCTGCTGTGCTGAGATGGCGTTGAGTACGGTGTCCCTGCACAGTTGCACTTTTGGTCATATCCCAAAATGAGTTGAAAAAGGACAGATGCTGTTGGAAAGGGGAACAGGTGTGTTGTAAAGGGGAAAAAAGTTTTGGTCTGTGGATTTGGTGGTTAAGCAACTGTAACATTTGCTGAAGAAACACCATCTGTTACAGTGGGACTGGCAGATTTGGATAAAGTGGTATATAATCTGTGACCGCTATATAACGAAAATTAATAAGAAAAGAAAGAGAAAGGTATATATCCCCATCAGCAGTCAGTGTCCACCGTGCTCCCAGTTGGAAAAGGAGAGGTTGGCAACTGGAAGGTTTGGTGGAGGATACAGAGCTGTGTGGCTATGAAACTAATAGTAGCCTGAACCGAGTTAGACGCCATTCGGATCTGGACACTGTGAGCCCTGTTAGCGTCACAGGGTCCACATGCCCACCCAGCCCAAGAACTCCCTCTTAACAACACAGGGGCCATTGAGTACGCTGACCGTGTGCGTAGGGGCACACCTGTGGACAGCAGGCGCATCAGCAGCAGCAGGCCTGTTAATGCCACTGGGCTGCACAAGCAGGACTGGTAGGACAGGAGCTGGTCTTAACCGTTCTGCGTTACCAACTGTGGTGGTGGCCTGCATCGACACCCTATCCCTGCCTACCTCTGGCCTAAAGCCGCAATGGGTTCAACACATGGAGGTGTGCTCTTTCGGAGCATAATAGAAGACTGCGCACCTCCTTGTTGGCTCCAGCCCCTTTTATAACCTGGGTCCGCCCCAAACCAGGGTGAACCACAATGCACCTCCTGGAGACAAAAGTAGAGTGACACGTCATGAGTGGCATAACTAGCGTCCTATTTGGAACCGCAACTTCAATGATGACCTCATGGCTGCCATGACCCAAACACCTCACCAGTCATCGTCTGACCATCAATAATGCGGTGACAAGTCATAGGTGTGGGCCTCTGCAAGCCATTTGGGAGTACACCTGATGCCCTGTGGTCTATATGGGACCCCCACATCAGGGCCAGGGCCAAAGAGTTAATTACCGGACCTAGTCTCTGATGCAGGAAGTGCCTGAGCATGCTCAGTAGCATGAAATACAGTCTCTGAAAAAAGACTATCAGCTTTAGCATGGTGTCTAGGCACAAAACAGGACTTAGACCCGGCACGGAATGCAAGCACCTGTGCAAAGAGGCTTTTCACACTTAGTGTGGGAGCATGCGCTGTATCCCGAAAAGAAGACTTAGCGTCAGGAATAACACAGTCAGGCTGAGCATACTCACTAGGCGAAACACTGTAATTATGCTGCAGCTGGGTTACATCGGCACACGCATGCGCACTAGCTGCCTCTCCACACTTAGACGTGGAGGGGAAATTGATCTTGGAGATGCCGTCTATGAACAGAAGGAAAAGCTAAAGGAAGCATGACTTTCTATCCCTCCGAATTATGAAATGCAGCAATGAATTCCATGAGTTTGCTATAACATTAGCGTAGCAAAATGTGCATGAGGGTGTCATGCAGAGGTGCTAGAAATAGCTTGTCACCAGTGGGGCACTAATGGAATACAACAGCCAGTTCTATGATGCCACTAAATGGCAGTATTTTGTGCTATCATTATAGCTTATTAAAAACAGAGCAGGAGGGTGTCATGCAGAGGTGCTGCACATAGATTTGCAGTAGTGTGAATACACAAAAGTACAATAGCCACGTTTAGGATGCCACTAGGTACACTGAGTGTTTGCTAGTATAATGGCTTAGTTTAAAAAAGTTTGAGTGTGCAATGCAGGCAGACGTGCTGCAAATATCTTTACAATAGTGTGAATAGACAAAAGTACAATAGCCACGTTTAGGATGCCACTAGGTACACTGAGTGTTTGCTAGTATAATGGCTTAGTTTAAAAAAGTTTGAGTGTGCAATGCAGGCAGACGTGCTGCAAATATCTTTACAATAGTGTGAATAGACAAAAGTACAATAGCCACGTTTAGGATGCCACTAGGTACACTGAGTGTTTGCTAGTATAATGGCTTAGTTTAAAAAAGTTGGAGTGTGCAATGCAGGCAGACGTGCTGCAAATATCTTTACAATAGTGTGAATAGACAAAAGTACAATAGCCACGTTTAGGATGGCACTAGGTACACTGAGTGTTTGCTAGTATAATGGCTTAGTTTAAAAAAGTTTGAGTGTGCAATGCAGGCAGACGTGCTGCAAATATCTTTACAATAGTGTGAATAGACAAAAGTACAATAGCCACGTTTAGGATGCCACTAGGTACGCTGACTGTTTGCTAGTATAATGGCTTAGTTTAAAAAAGTTGGAGTGTGCAATGCAGGCAGACGTGCTGCAAATATCTTTACAATAGTGTGAATAGACAAAAGTACAATAGCCACGTTTAGGATGCCACTAGGTACACTGACTGTTTTCTAGTATAATGGCTTAGTTTAAAAAAGTTGGAGTGTGCAATGCAGGCAGACGTGCTGCAAATATCTTTACATTAGTGTGAATAGACAAAAGTACAATAGCCACGTTTAGGATGCCACTAGGTACACTGACTGTTTGCTAGTATAATGGCTTAGTTAAAAAGAGTTGTAGTGTGCAATGCAGGCAGACGTGCTCTGCAAATGTCTTTGCACTAGTGGGACTATAGCAAAGTCCAATAGCCACGTATAGGATGCCACTAGGTACACTGAGTGTTTGCTAGTATAATGGCTTAGTTATAATGAGTTGGAGTGTGCAATGCAGGCAGACGCGCTCTGCAAATGTCTTTGCACTAGTGGGACTATAGCAAAGTCCAATAGCCACGTTTAGGATGCCACTAGGTACACTGAGTGTTTGCTAGTATAATGGCTTAGTTTAAAAAAGTTGGAGTGTGCAATGCAGGCAGACGTGCTGCAAATATCTTTACAATAGTGTGACTAGACAAAAGTACAATAGCCACGTTTAGGATGCCACTAGGTACACTGACTGTTTGCTAGTATAATGGCTTAGTTAAAAAGAGTTGTAGTGTGCAATGCAGGCAGACGTGCTCTGCAAATGTCTTTGCACTAGTGGGACTATAGCAAAGTCCAATAGCCACGTATAGGATGCCACTAGGTACACTGAGTGTTTGCTAGTATAATGGCTTAGTTATAATGAGTTGGAGTGTGCAATGCAGGCAGACGCGCTCTGCAAATGTCTTTGCACTAGTGGGACTATAGCAAAGTCCAATAGCCACGTTTAGGATGCCACTAGGTACACTGAGTGTTTGCTAGTATAATGGCTTAGTTATAATGAGTTGCAGTGTGCAGAGGACAGGAGGGTACAGTGCCAGGATTGTGGGTATGGGTAGAGGAATGGAAGCCTGCCTTTCTATTCCCTCCTAATGGTGAAATGCAGGCAGGAAATCCCTGACCTTTGCTACACAGACGCTGTTGCTGTTTTCAGGACCTGTCACCTATGGCTCTCTGACCCTGCCGGTTTGAGCCCTTAAAAGGACTGCTAGAAAATGCTCTCCCTAAGCTGTCTAACGCTGTGGATGCAGCGCATACAGCTGTATCGGCGATAGGACTCAGGAGGACGGAGCTGTGACAGTGATGTCTGACACCAAAGACGCAGAAGAGATAATGGCGTCCTGGAGGAAAATGTCCGGTTTTATAATGCAGGGACATGTGACATGGACATCCTATCACACATGCCGTTGCTTCTCTGGCTAAAAGTCCACTTAGCTGTGTGTGTGTCTGGGATTGGCTGACATGCTGGCCCGCCCCACTACACGCGTGCGCTTAGGGAAGGAAGACAAGGAAAAAAAAAAAAAAAAATGGCGATCGCCATTATAGAAACAGCAGTGATCTGAAGGCGCTGTTCACGCACACTGTACACTGAAATGTCATAATAGTGTGATTCACAGAGTGACTTTCTCTATAACAGCGGAAAACAAGCTAGGATTTAGCTGGTTTTTTGCTGCTAGAACCGTTCTCGAACGTTTCTAGAACTATCGAGCTTTTGCAAAAAGCTCGAGTTCTAGTTCGATCTAGAACAGGCCCCAAAATCACTCGAGCCTAGAACTGGAGAACCTCGAACCACGAACCGCGCTCAACTCTAGTCATTATACTGACCTGAGGAATAGACGTGCTCCATCCATATACCGCAAGGTGAGTGGCATAAATATAGTAGATATAGTTAATTCTTCAACTGCTGTTACTTTATTTATTCTGCTTCCTAAAGACCACAGTATGGCTCAGCTCACATTTACCCTGCGCTCTGATTGCTTACATCACTGATTACATGTAAATCTCTGAAGAACGTGATTCAAACAAAATTGCAATCTCAAAATTCACTGTAGTGAAGCAGAGGAAGTCACTTTGAGATCCCGTCTGGCCTTTGATTTGGCGATGTCAATCTTTTTATGTGATTTTAGGTGTGCACAAAGCTGCAGTCAACAACAGTTTTATGCCCTTTGGAAAAGAAGGATACCATGGAACAGAGGCCAAGCAGAGTCTTGAGTAACACTTTTGTCTCATAAAAGGGAATGGTTCCATAGATAGAAACCCTATTGTAAGTGCTCAGCATAGAGCACAATGGCTCTGGAAAAGTGCTATGATACTTCCCAAAAAGAACTCCATCAAAATCTGCACACCAAAATACAATTAGCTCCGTCCTTTCTGAGAACCCCAATATATCTAAACCACAGTTAAGGGTGGTTAACACGCTGCGATCTCGCTAGCGAGATCAAGCGAGCGTACCCGCCCCCGTCGGTTGTGCGACACGGGCAAATCGCTGCCCGTGGTGCACAACCTCGTTAGTCCCCATCGCGCGGACTTGCCTGCCCTGCGACATCGCTCTGGCCGGCGAACCGCCTCCTTTCTATGGGGGCGGTTCGTGCGGCGTCACAGCGACGTCACACGGCAGGCGTCCAATAGACGTAGAGGGGCGGAGATGAGCGATTACGTAACATCCCGCCCACCTGCTTCCTTCCGCGTTGCCGGTGGAAGCAGGTAAGGAGATGTTCGTCGCTCCTGCGGTGTCACAGATAGCGATGTGTTGTGCCGCAAGAGCAATGAACAATACCTTACTGGCAGCAGCAACGACATTAAGGAAATGAGCAACGTGTCAACGAGCAACGATTTTTCACATTTTTTTGCTCATTGATCATCACTCATTAGTGTTACAAGCTGCGGTGTCGGTAACGGCGCCGGATGTGCGTCACTACCGACGTGACCCCGATGATATATCGTTACCGATATCGCAGCGTGTAAAGTACCCTTTAGAGTCCACATGTTTGGTATTATTGTAGTGAAGAGAGCCTGTTTAATTTACGGGGATTGTGTCTCCAGAAACACAAACTGGGCACAAAGTATGAGCACTACAATGTACGGGGCACAACAAGGGCTTATTTACAATTTATAATTCTAAAACATTGACTGCATTTGAGTCCACGGGTGTTTTCCAGAGCCAAAATTGTCACTACACCCACAAATAAATTCCCAGAGGCGTATAATTTCCAAAATATTTTCACTTGAGGGGGTTGTAGATGTTCTGGCACTTAGGGGATCTACAAAGTTAGATATGTTTAGCTTAGAAAAAAGACGTCTCAGAGGAGATCTCATTTATATGTATAAATACATGTGTGGTCAATATAAAGGACTGGCACATGACTTATTTCTTCCAAAGACAGTACTAAGGACCAGGGGGCACTCACTGCGAGTGGAAGAAAAGCGATTCCGACACCTAAATAGGAAAGGGTTCCTTACAGTTAGAGCGGTCAGACTGTGGAATACACTACCACAAGAGGTAGTAATGGCAGATACTATAACAGCTTTTAAAAAAGGGCTGGATGATTTCCTCAGTACACAAAACATTGTTGGTTATAAATGACTTAGTGACTAAATGTAGAACTGGTGGAGGAAGGTTGAACTAGATGGACCTAGGTCTTTTTTCAACCTAAGTAACTATGTAACTATGTAAATGGAGTCTGCAAACTATTCTAGGAAAACCTTTGCTCCAAAAGTCAAATGGTGATCCTTCCATCCCGAGATCTGCCATGTGGCCAAACAGTATTGCACACTCACATGTTAAAAAAACAATTTAGCTGTAAAAAAGAAATTATGTTTTCTTCAACACCTAATAGTATAACATTTTGTGACATAACTGTGGTTTCAATATGCTCACTGCCACCTAGATGAATTTATTGAGGGGTACAGTTTGTAAAATTGGGTCACTTGTGGGGGATTTCTACTGTTCTAGTGACTCAGGGGCTTAGCCAATGTGACATGGCATCCACAAACCATTCCAGCAATGCCTAAAAAAAAAAAAAAAAACAAAAAGCCAGCACCAAATGTGCACTACAGCACTAAATATTCCAAACTGTACTTATTATAAAAAATGTTTTGAGATTTTTGGCAAAAAATTGCAATTTCTTGAGCTGCTTCGCCACGTCACGGCAAATCTCATTTGAAGCAGTCCTACACTAAAATATTTTTATAAAATGTGCCATACGGCCTCACATATGAATAGTAGAACTGCTCTTAGCAGCACTCACCTGGTCTATTTCAATCCCGTACCCATGACTGAGTCATGGCTGTGGGCGGGACAGGTCCAAGCAAATGCTGCATGAAGTAAATAGCCTGTGGACAAAGCCTGATGACTTAATGTGAACAGTCACCAACAGCCAAAATCCAGACAGATGGAATACATCCCAAATTGGGGTGCATAGCAAGGTGGAGGTCAACCACCGACCAATTCAATGAAGAAAAAACAAAAAGCCAGCACCAAATGTGCACTACAGCACTAAATATTCCAAACTGTACTTATTATAAAAAATGTTTTGAGATTTTTGGCAAAAAATTGCAATTTCTTGAGCTGCTTCGCCACGTCACGGCAAATCTCATTTGAAGCAGTCCTACACTAAAATATTTTTATAAAATGTGCCATACGGCCTCACATATGAATAGTAGAACTGCTCTTAGCAGCACTCACCTGGTCTATTTCAATCCCGTACCCATGACTGAGTCATGGCTGTGGGCGGGACAGGTCCAAGCAAATGCTGCATGAAGTAAATAGCCTGTGGACAAAGCCTGATGACTTAATGTGAACAGTCACCAACAGCCAAAATCCAGACAGATGGAATACATCCCAAATTGGGGTGCATAGCAAGGTGGAGGTCAACCACCGACCAATTCAATGAAGAAAAAACAAAAAGCCAGCACCAAATGTGCACTACAGCACTAAATATTCCAAACTGTACTTATTATAAAAAATGTTTTGAGATTTTTGGCAAAAAATTGCAATTTCTTGAGCTGCTTCGCCACGTCACGGCAAATCTCATTTGAAGCAGTCCTACACTAAAATATTTTTATAAAATGTGCCATACGGCCTCACATATGAATAGTAGAACTGCTCTTAGCAGCACTCACCTGGTCTATTTCAATCCCGTACCCATGACTGAGTCATGGCTGTGGGCGGGACAGGTCCAAGCAAATGCTGCATGAAGTAAATAGCCTGTGGACAAAGCCTGATGACTTAATGTGAACAGTCACCAACAGCCAAAATCCAGACAGATGGAATACATCCCAAATTGGGGTGCATAGCAAGGTGGAGGTCAACCACCGACCAATTCAATGAAGAAAAAACAAAAAGCCAGCACCAAATGTGCACTACAGCACTAAATATTCCAAACTGTACTTATTATAAAAAATGTTTTGAGATTTTTGGCAAAAAATTGCAATTTCTTGAGCTGCTTCGCCACGTCACGGCAAATCTCATTTGAAGCAGTCCTACACTAAAATATTTTTATAAAATGTGCCATACGGCCTCACATATGAATAGTAGAACTGCTCTTAGCAGCACTCACCTGGTCTATTTCAATCCCGTACCCATGACTGAGTCATGGCTGTGGGCGGGACAGGTCCAAGCAAATGCTGCATGAAGTAAATAGCCTGTGGACAAAGCCTGATGACTTAATGTGAACAGTCACCAACAGCCAAAATCCAGACAGATGGAATACATCCCAAATTGGGGTGCATAGCAAGGTGGAGGTCAACCACCGACCAATTCAATGAAGAAAAAACAAAAAGCCAGCACCAAATGTGCACTACAGCACTAAATATTCCAAACTGTACTTATTATAAAAAATGTTTTGAGATTTTTGGCAAAAAATTGCAATTTCTTGAGCTGCTTCGCCACGTCACGGCAAATCTCATTTGAAGCAGTCCTACACTAAAATATTTTTATAAAATGTGCCATACGGCCTCACATATGAATAGTAGAACTGCTCTTAGCAGCACTCACCTGGTCTATTTCAATCCCGTACCCATGACTGAGTCATGGCTGTGGGCGGGACAGGTCCAAGCAAATGCTGCATGAAGTAAATAGCCTGTGGACAAAGCCTGATGACTTAATGTGAACAGTCACCAACAGCCAAAATCCAGACAGATGGAATACATCCCAAATTGGGGTGCATAGCAAGGTGGAGGTCAACCACCGACCAATTCAATGAAGAAAAAACAAAAAGCCAGCACCAAATGTGCACTACAGCACTAAATATTCCAAACTGTACTTATTATAAAAAATGTTTTGAGATTTTTGGCAAAAAATTGCAATTTCTTGAGCTGCTTCGCCACGTCACGGCAAATCTCATTTGAAGCAGTCCTACACTAAAATATTTTTATAAAATGTGCCATACGGCCTCACATATGAATAGTAGAACTGCTCTTAGCAGCACTCACCTGGTCTATTTCAATCCCGTACCCATGACTGAGTCATGGCTGTGGGCGGGACAGGTCCAAGCAAATGCTGCATGAAGTAAATAGCCTGTGGACAAAGCCTGATGACTTAATGTGAACAGTCACCAACAGCCAAAATCCAGACAGATGGAATACATCCCAAATTGGGGTGCATAGCAAGGTGGAGGTCAACCACCGACCAATTCAATGAAGAAAAAACAAAAAGCCAGCACCAAATGTGCACTACAGCACTAAATATTCCAAACTGTACTTATTATAAAAAATGTTTTGAGATTTTTGGCAAAAAATTGCAATTTCTTGAGCTGCTTCGCCACGTCACGGCAAATCTCATTTGAAGCAGTCCTACACTAAAATATTTTTATAAAATGTGCCATACGGCCTCACATATGAATAGTAGAACTGCTCTTAGCAGCACTCACCTGGTCTATTTCAATCCCGTACCCATGACTGAGTCATGGCTGTGGGCGGGACAGGTCCAAGCAAATGCTGCATGAAGTAAATAGCCTGTGGACAAAGCTTGATGACTTAATGTGAACAGTCACCAACAGCCAAAATCCAGACAGATGGAATACATCCCAAATTGGGGTGCATAGCAAGGTGGAGGTCAACCACCGACCAATTCAATGAAGAAAAAACAAAAAGCCAGCACCAAATGTGCACTACAGCACTAAATATTCCAAACTGTACTTATTATAAAAAATGTTTTGAGATTTTTGGCAAAAAATTGCAATTTCTTGAGCTGCTTCGCCACGTCACGGCAAATCTCATTTGAAGCAGTCCTACACTAAAATATTTTTATAAAATGTGCCATACGGCCTCACATATGAATAGTAGAACTGCTCTTAGCAGCACTCACCTGGTCTATTTCAATCCCGTACCCATGACTGAGTCATGGCTGTGGGCGGGACAGGTCCAAGCAAATGCTGCATGAAGTAAATAGCCTGTGGACAAAGCCTGATGACTTAATGTGAACAGTCACCAACAGCCAAAATCCAGACAGATGGAATACATCCCAAATTGGGGTGCATAGCAAGGTGGAGGTCAACCACCGACCAATTCAATGAAGAAAAAACAAAAAGCCAGCACCAAATGTGCACTACAGCACTAAATATTCCAAACTGTACTTATTATAAAAAATGTTTTGAGATTTTTGGCAAAAAATTGCAATTTCTTGAGCTGCTTCGCCACGTCACGGCAAATCTCATTTGAAGCAGTCCTACACTAAAATATTTTTATAAAATGTGCCATACGGCCTCACATATGAATAGTAGAACTGCTCTTAGCAGCACTCACCTGGTCTATTTCAATCCCGTACCCATGACTGAGTCATGGCTGTGGGCGGGACAGGTCCAAGCAAATGCTGCATGAAGTAAATAGCCTGTGGACAAAGCCTGATGACTTAATGTGAACAGTCACCAACAGCCAAAATCCAGACAGATGGAATACATCCCAAATTGGGGTGCATAGCAAGGTGGAGGTCAACCACCGACCAATTCAATGAAGAAAAAACAAAAAGCCAGCACCAAATGTGCACTACAGCACTAAATATTCCAAACTGTACTTATTATAAAAAATGTTTTGAGATTTTTGGCAAAAAATTGCAATTTCTTGAGCTGCTTCGCCACGTCACGGCAAATCTCATTTGAAGCAGTCCTACACTAAAATATTTTTATAAAATGTGCCATACGGCCTCACATATGAATAGTAGAACTGCTCTTAGCAGAACTCACCTGGTCTATTTCAATCCCGTACCCATGACTGAGTCATGGCTGTGGGCGGGACAGGTCCAAGCAAATGCTGCATGAAGTAAATAGCCTGTGGACAAAGCCTGATGACTTAATGTGAACAGTCACCAACAGCCAAAAACCAGCCAAAAAAAAGTCATTCCAGCAATGCCTGTTCGCACTGTACCTCAAAAGTAGTTCCAAATTACATGGAGGGTAATGGTGCACTCAGGAAATATTACACAAAAATTCTTTCTTCTCTGCCCAATGGTATAAAAATATGTGGGACATCCATGGTGTCATTCAATGAGGGCATTACTTGGTAAAATGGGGTCACTTATGGGAAGTCTCCTTTTCTGGCATGTCAGGGGCTCTACCAAAGTGACATGGCACCTCCAAACCATTCCAATTAAATTTGAATAATCTCTGACATTACGTTTCTTCCTGTCAGAGCTTTGCACTGTATCTCTGAGGCCTAAAACACACGTCCTTGATAACCACGCACGTGTAATACGGGCCGTTTTTCATGTCCGTAATCCGTTTTTTGGTCCGTAAATAATGCACGTGTGGTGGCTGTGTGTCCGGCGTATGGTAACCACTTGTGCGTGTGGAATGGCCGTGTGTGTGTGTGTGAAACTTAACTGATGTGTGTGTGTGTGTATTGTCCGTGTGAGATGTTAAATGTCGTTGATACATGCCAGCTGACAGCAGACAGAGTCGCGCGCTGAGAATGAACTCGGGTGAACTTCACCCGACTTCATCCTCATACCGCGGCTCTGTCTGTGTCGCGTCCTGATTAGCGGTCACCTATGAAGGTCTCACCGGTGACCGCTAATCCCCTGAGTGACTGAATGGAGTACCCCTCTCGCATGCTCACCGTTCCCCGATCACCGGCGCGGCGCTGCACGGCTGTTCTCTAAACTCCGACGGCTTTTCCTCTTTTGAAAAAGCCGGCCGCTCATTAATCAATCTCGTATTCCCTGCTTTCCCCGCCCATCGGCAAATATGATTGGTTGCAGTGAGACACGCCCACACGCTGAGTGACAGCTGTGTCACTGCACCCAATCACAGCAGCCGGTGGGCGTGTCTATACTGTGCATTATAATAAATAAATAAATAATTTAAAAAAACGGCATGCGGTCCCCCCCTATTTTAATACCAGCCAGATAAAGCCATACGGCTGCTGGCTGGTATTCTCAGGATGGGGAGCTCCACGTTATGGGGAGCCCCCCAGCCTAACAATATCAGCCAGCAGACGCCCAGAATTGCCGCATACATTAGATGCGACAGTTCTGGAACTGTACCCGGCTCTTTCCGATTTGCCCTGGTGCGTTGGGAAATCGGGGTAATAAGGAGTTAATGGCAGCCCATAGCTGCCACTAAATCCTAGATTAATCATGTCAGGCGTCTCCCCGAGATACCTTCCATGATTAATCTGTAAGTTACGGTAAATAAACACACACACCTGAAAAATCCTTTATTAGAAATAAAAAACACTTACACATTTCCTGGTTCACCAATTTAATCAGCCCGAAAAAGCCCGCCATGTCAGGCGTAATCCAGGATGGTCCAGCGTCGCTTCCAGCTCTGCTGCATGAAGGTGACTGGAGCAGCAGAAGACACCGCCGCTCCTGTCACCTCCACGCAGCAAATGAAGAGAGCCACGTGATCAGCTGAGCTGTCACTGAGGTTACTCGCGGCCACCGCTGGATCCAGTGACAGCGGGTAACATCAGTGACAGCTCAGCTGATCACGCGGCTCTCTTCATTTGCTGCGTGGAGGTGACAGGAGCAGCAGTGTCTTTTGCAGCTCCGGTCAACTTCATGAACTTCATGCAGCAGAGCTGGAAGCGACGCTGGACCATCCTGGATTACGCCGGACATGGAGGGCTTTGTCGGGCTTATTAAATTGGTGAACCAGGGAATGTGTTTGTGTTTTTTATTTTTAATAAAGGATTTTTCAGGTGTGTGTGTTTATTTACTGTAATTTACAGATCAATAATGGAAGGTATCTCCGGGAGACGCCTGACATGATTAATCTAGGATTTAGTGGCAGCTATGGGCTGCCATTAACTCCTTATTACCCCGATTTGCCAACGCACCAGGGCAAATCGGGAAGAGCCGGGTACTGTCCCAGAACAGTCGCATCTAATGTATGCGGCCATTCTGGGCGGCTGCTGACTGATATTGTTAGGCTGGGGGGCTCCCCATAACGTGGAGCTCCCCATCCTGAGAATACCAGCCTTCAGCCGTATAGCTTTATCTGGCTGGTATTAAAATTGGGGGGACCGAATGCCGGTTTTTTTAATTATTTATTTATTTATATCTATACTCCATAGTGACACACCCACCGGCTGCTGTGATTGGGTGCAGTGAGACACCTGTTACTCAGCGTGGGGGCATGTCTCATTGCAACCAATCATAGGTGCCGGTGGGCGGGGAAAGCAGGGAATACGAGATTGTTTAATGAGCGGCCGGCTTTTTCAAATTAGAAAAAGCCGCCGGAGCAGTGTGAACGCCATGCAGCGCCGCGCCGGTGATCGGAGATCGGTGAGTATGAGAGAGGGGGGGAAACTTCAGTCACTTGGGGGATTAGCAGTCACCGGTGAATCCTTCACAGGTGACCGCTAATCAGTACACGGCACACAGACAGAGCCGCGGCATGACAATGAAGTCGGGTGAAGTTCACCCGAGTTCATTCTCATCCCGCTACTCTGTCTTCCGACATGTAGTAATGACATTTTGCATCACACACGGACATTTCTCACGGACAACATAACCACACATCCGTGCAAGGAACGTTTTATTTGGACTCCCATAGGCTAACATTATGTCCGTGTGTGCGTGCTCCGTCCCAAAAACGAACATGCTTCCGTGCCAAACGGAGCAAAAAACGTGGGACGCACACGAACACACGGAAGATCAAATAACACGCACGTGTGCCTTTAAACATAAAAAAACATATGTGCACGTTTGGTCGTATCTCCGGTATGTACGGAAACGGACCAAACACGCACGTTTTAAACGGATGTGTGTTGCAGGCCTAAAGTAGTTTTCAATTACATATGGGGTATTGGTAAAATCTAAGGAAATTCTGTAATAATTTTTATGGTCTATTTTATCTAATTACCCTATTGTGTACTCAAAAGAAATTGCACAACTAATTAAAAGGTCCGTTTCAGTTTATCACTCTGAAAATGAAAAGTTTGCGGTTAACGCAATATTATGAAATTCAAGTTGCTCACCACACATCTAAAAATTCCTTGAGGGGTCCAGCTGCCAAAATGGGCCACATGTGGGTGGATTCCACTATTTAGGTATATCAAGAAATCTGCAAACGTGACATGGGGTCTGTGACGACATGGACTCTCATGGGTTAAAGTTTCTTAAAATCCAGCCAGACAGCATGATAGATTGTCTATAGATGGGGGAGAAGTCCCTCATTGTTTTTACAAGACTCTTGTTGACTCAATGTAATTGTGTTGGCCACTGAAAGCTAGACGTATTGTTCTCCAGACATTTCCAGTAACCATTGTATTGTAGTTGTGTATTGATAATGTAAGTACCTTAGTAGCCATTGTCTAGTCGGTGACTCCCAGTTTACATGTACACCCTCAGTCTTTCTATGCACATCATTTAAATGAACATTGTCCATGCAGCTTGAAATTCCTCCAATGGGAGAAGCAATCTTGTCCAACCAATCGATGAGGACGCAGTGTATCAAAGTGGAAGGTTGTGGCTATAAAAAGGACTTCTTTAAGCCACCAGAGGTTGTTGATTGATGCTGATGGATCCAGTCTAAGCTCTTTGGAGCTGACTAGAGGATCAGGATATCGTATGGCTTCAATCTAGGGACTCTGGATCCGGTTGGAGACCATATCCACAGCCTAGGGATTTCGACTCCGGCTGCCAGGATTTTAACATCAAACCAGGACTACCTAAGGAGGACACTCAGGTTGGGACAGTTCAGTCACCTGTTACAGACTTTGCAGACCTCAGACAGCTTGGAACCTGTGAGGCATGGACATTCTAAATCCCTGGTGAGCCAGCGGAAGGGTGAGACTCTGTTGCCTGTTACATTTGTGTGTTTTGCTGATTATGTGTTATGTGCTATTAATTGTTTGGGGATCCAATAAAGTCTAATTATTGTGGTTCCCTCACCCTGTGTTGTCTGAGTAGTGTTACGCCCACGGTTAAGGAGGCCGGCGTTCAGTTGGGATGAGCCCTGAGCCACGCTGTCTTTCTAAAGGCGGCGGGTTTTAGTGGACGAGAGCGCCCACTGAGCCCCGTGTCTCCACAGGGTCCACTAACGATTCCAGACAATTTTGTGTACCACAAGTCTAATGGCACTCCTTCCCTTTCGAGCCCTACCTGTGTGCTCAAACAGTAGTTTTCCATCACATATGGTGTATTGCCATGCTCAGGAGAAATTGCACAACAAATTGTGCAGTCCACTTTCTCCTGTTACCCTTGTAAAAATTGAAAACCTGGGGCTAAAGTGACATTTTTATGAGAAGTAACATTTTCTTTTTTTTATCTCCATATTACTGGCTGTTCGTGGTTGGTGTTGGTTCCCCCCTCGTCGGGAGCATAGACGGCCTATTCGTTTACCTTGCTGGCTCACCTCATTGACTGTGTGCCTAATTTTTTGTTCGTCTCCTTTTGAATCCGCCCCTCCCTCTTTTTTTGTGGTTTCTGAATCAGTGAGCTGTTATTCTCCTCGAAGTGCACTCCTGGTGCCCTTCGGCATAATGATGTTACCTTTTGCAATGGTGGTTTGCTTATTCCCATTCGAAAGTTAAAAAACGGATGCATCTAGTAGGGGCTCTTGGACCCCCTTGTTTTCTATTCCTGGCCCTGTTTGCTTCATTGCTTTGATCAACAGCTATATGGGTGGGGGTCGGAGCACAGTCTAGCGACTTTGCTCCTCCGTGGCGGTCAGTGGTAGAAAATGGTGGATGTCAAGCGAAGGCTGATTGCGTCGAGAGTCCGACCTGGCGTTACGCCTCGTTTGGTATCGTATTTAGGGTTGGAGTATTACACTTGTTTTTAAGCTGTGACCGACCCCCAATCCAACAAAAGATGAGAGTTTGTATATATATTTGGTTATCTCTCCATTAAAGTTTATTTGGTTTACTTCAGTTGTGTGTTTTTTGTTTGGGCATGGGAGATTGGTTCGGAGGTAGGGTCTCGGCAGTCTGGTGGTTATGTGAATATTGCCACTGCACAATACACACCTGATATTCTCTGCAACTTGTTTGTGCACGGCAGGGATTGCCCACGTGGAAATGTAGTGGCAGCTGGAAACCACATTCTTTGAGACAGCCACCTCTCTATTTTTTTTTTTTTTTTTTTAAAGTCTTTATCTCCACCAGCTGTAATGGCAGCATTTCAAATACCAGGAATTTGGAAAGGCTGCCATTCAGGACCAGAGCTTGTGGGTGGATAGGGAAGTAGTTCCTTTTTCGCTTCAGTCCTTAGGGGATGGACAGCTGAACGATTTCATGGGACAGTGTGCACATGTGACGCCCCTGGACTATCAGGTCGTCACATCTGCCCTCCAATGCAGTATCCACCTCCCTCTTGGTTAGGGTTCCCTAACCGAATGGTGTTGCCTACATCAGCTAATCAAATCCTAGATACACCCTGCACCACACCCACCAGACACACCAGTGGACGGCTTGAGTGCAATATAGTCGCCCATCTGGGGAGTCAGGGAGGGGAGGAGAGGAGTGTAGTGAGTAGTGAGTAGAGAGTTGGAGAGTAGCCCTCGAGCTGTGAGGAGCTCTGAGGAGGTCGGGAGCAGGGACTCCCATAAGGAGACTGTCTAGGTGGCAGACGGTGGTCTGGGCCTAGAGGAGTTGGACCCCCGGTCGCAGGGGATCATGGCAAGGGGCTCGGATCTGTCGAGCAGTACAGCCGGCGGCCTTGCACCATCACCGGGCTGGGACCAAGGTATGACGGGGCACGTGGACCCTAGGTCGGGGAGTAGCTGCATGCAACCCGATAATTTACCCGTGGAGAACGGAGCCTTCAAGATTCATTCCCAACCGCTCCAAAATCTGGGCACTAGCTCAACGAGGGGGATAGGACTTTCCATTCAAAACGGTCCAGAAAATCATGCATGAGCAAAAAGCATGAGCCCTGAGAGCAAGCTCCCACACTTGGCCACAGTGGGGAGCGGGACCCGGCAAGTTTCACACTACCGGGACCACCAGAGAAGTAAACGTAGTGCCAGGAGGCAGGTCACGGATCACCAGGCAGCACCATTGGGGATGGTACCCGAAATAGCTCCCCTAAGCGTCAGCGATGTCCAGAGATTTGATTTACTCAGTTGTCGGTGTTTGTTTAATGGACTGAGTACAAGAGTGATCCCTGCATCCCACGGCCTCATTACCACACACCACGGGTGGCGTCATAAACTCTATAATCCCTTGTATATACCCCCTTCATTTGAGTGGCCGCACGACCCCCGGGTCCGGAGACCCTTGAGCCACTGAGAACCCAGATCCGAGCATCTCGGCTGCTGCCACGGGGGCGGCACACAGATGCTCGGTGACACTGCTAGTAGTTGTGTTGTAACATCCACTCATAGAGGGGTGCCAGATGGCCCTCTTGATTGGCAGGGGAAGGAAGAAGCCAAGCACATAACAAAAAAGGTAGCAGGAGGAGCCTCAAATTTTCCCTCATTTTTCAGGTGTGTACTCCATTGCAGCTTGTGCTTTACATTCAGATACCTTGTCAGGTTAAGAACATTTCTGCCTCACTTCAGTATTTGACAGCATAATGTGCAAACCATGTCTAGTCATCAGCTCATTGCCTGAAGAAATCCCACACCAGAGAGCTCTTTGAGCTACCTTTGGTGTGTTCAGTACATAAGTATGATGGGCAAGCTAGGGACCGGCCTTTGTTCTTTTGCACCCTGATGCCTCTTTTGCTGTGCTACTGGGGCAGCATTACCGCCACCTCTTCATTCAAACTGGGCACATCACTTGGATTGCCTTGACTCCATGTTGGGTCTAGGACCTCATCATCCCCCACATCATCTTGCACCAAATCATCACCCCTACTCTTCTTGTCAGTCTGCACACTGCAGAAAGCTGCAACAGTTGGCAACTGTGTTTCATCATCACCATAGCCCTTCCACGTCCTCATGCTCAAACTGAACAGGTAGTTGGGCATCAGTGCATTAAATCTCTGCCATTTCTGGAGCAGGTCCAAGTGGATGGCCCATGGAACCCCAGTCAGCAGAGTCAGCAAAAAGCATAAGTGACTTGGGGCTCAGACTGCTACCCTGATTTGCTAGGGTGTGAGAAGGAAGACAGATGCTCCTGGGCCGCAGGTGCAAATTCTGTGTTTTCAGCAGTGGGCCAGGTAGAGGAGACACTCTCAGCTATCCAATCTAAAGCTGCCTCTTCTTGTTCTGTCCTCACTAATTGTGCAGTGGTACTCAGCCCTAATATATTACGCAGAACGTCCTGTCACATGCATGCACTAGGGAATGGAGTTATTTGGGGGGACATGGCAGGCACAGATCCACCACATCGTCTCCCTGCAGCAGCTACACCACCAACAACAATGCAGCCACATCCACATACCCTATTTGATGCTCTCCTCATTCTTTGCACTCAAAAAAGTGCAGGGTATTGCAAGAACTGTATACAGAGAGAGAGAAACTAGTAGATTATTAATTTTTTTTTAGGGTACCCTCACAGAGCTGGTGCAGAGTGGCTACACAGATCCTTTTTTAAAATTCCCTCCATAGACCATTTCATTAGAGCACCCCCATAGAGCCTGGTGCAGAGTGGACAGACATATAGCCTTTTTTAAAAATACCCCACAGAGACTGGTGCAGAGTGGCCACACAGAGCCATTTTTCGTGGCTCCACTCTAGGATTCGAACCAGTGATGTCTGGGTGTTGGTCAGTTTCCTTCTTGGTTAGACCACAGCCTATTTTGTGTTGGTCCAACTCATTTGGTTTGTACAATCTCATTTTGGGAAGGGCTATTTATATTTACTACTCACATGCCTCAGTGCTCACTATATTTATGGAGGGAAGTTTATCTGGAGCCCCAGCTCCTCAGTTAATGTTTTCTTACTTAGACATTGCCATTCACTGCAGTTTATTTGTGTGAATCTTTTCTCAGTTATCTCCTAATTTGTTTCATGAAGATTTGGGAGAGTTTCAACATATTCTGTTATTCTTTTTGGTTTCTTATATTCCATCATTCCTGTATAACTGTGTTTGTATTTCATTTATTTTTACTGTTGTTTCTGTGCTACAATTGATTTATAACTTAGGGTGCAGTTAAAGACACTCATGGTCAGATCTAGGGCAAAGTACTAGTCTGTTTTGGGACCTGTGGATCTCTGGTTTTACATCTTCCCCAGCTTGTCCATCTCCGTGAAAGTGTGAGGGTTCAGTCATAACATTATAGCCATCCCATTTGGTGCATTTTGTGGGTTTCCTTATGGATCTAGTTTGTTTCTTGGCTGCATAACTACAGGCTTTGTCACTAAAGGTTGCTGAAATTAAGGACCAACAGCAGCATGCCCATTTGGCTGCTTCTCATAATTGAAGTCATCAGTGTATTCCTTTGAATCCTAAGTTAAAATTGCCGGATTGCTTCAACGGTGACCAAAGTAAGTTCTCTGTTTTTTTATGCATAAATTAAGTTGTACTTTCATTTATGTCCAGTATTCTCTGGGTCTGAGATTCATTAAGTAGGCTTTAATTTGTCTTTGCTTCATGGTGATCCACAGGCTTGGGCTGTTTCCTTGTCTGAGGATTTTCAAGAATTGGCCTATGTATGGCCATTTCTCTTCTCTTTCTAGGTCTCATTTATGATGATCCTATTAAGATTGCTATTGCTGAATCCTAGATTTGTAGATAAGCTCAGGCAGATTGCAGAGTAGAGAACTACAGCTCAAAGTTAAGATGATGCGCTGTGGAGACCTCTTGGAATGACTGTGTATTTCAGAGTTAGTTCTGCCAAAGACTGTCTTATCAGATCAAGGACAGGATGACTTACAATTCCAGTGTGATGCTGTACTACGGGAAATCCTGAGCAGTACAGCGTAAACTCCACTAGATGACAGTAGAGTGGTAATAGTCAAGTAACCCTACACAATAGCAGCCCAGGAGTAGTACAGGAAAGTCACCACCAGATGGCAGCAGAATAGTCAGATATCCGAGTCGCTTACTAGAAATCAAAACAAAGTACACGGGGAAAAACCAAACACAGAGTCAGAAGCATGCTATGGGGTCTGGAGTCGGTCAATACAGAGATAGCAGAGGAGAGAGACAGAAAAAAGTCAGGGACGGAGCCTACGTCAAATACTGGGAAGTCAGAATACACAAGGGGATAAGGTAGGAGGGACGGGGTTGGGAGCAGGCTGACAGTCAGGTCAGGAAGTCAGGGGAATGCAATAGGATAGATCAGGGAACTCCCCAGAGCAAGCTCAACATGCTATAGGCATAGACTATAACTGGCACTGCATCAAAAGAGGAGGGGCCAGATATAGCAACCAGGAACAAGGCAGAGGGAGGTTATCCCTTGAAATTATCAGGCTGGGGCGGAACACTGCAAAAGCAGATACTGGCCTGGATCATGACATCCAGTCCGCAGTCTTTGGAGCATGCTATGTCTCTCACTATTTGTCTGGGCATACGTCTGAGTGATATGGTACGGACATGTTTAAGGGTATATTGATGTTATACCCTTCATCAGTGAAGACACATAATCCAATGCAAATTGGTATTTGTAGGGATCTCAGAGAAAGTATTGATTGCTGTGCACCAACTCATTTTTGTTTATATTGTGGCCATTGAGGTCACGCCATGGTTCAATGTACATTAATGAATTCCAAGGAAAAAGAAAAAAAAACTCAAGTATGTGGATGCTGATTGAAAGAGTTTGAGATTATCTCTGATACAAACATCAGGGGTTTTTTTTACAGGTATACTTGGAGACTGAAACAGGGTTTATTTTTACTCCTGCATTTGTGGATTAAGGTTCTGCTCTGAATCTTATTGATCATGACTTTGCTATTAACTGTGGTTCTATTGTCTCTTCTCTTTTTCATCCCAATCAAGTTTCAGCGATGGATAAATCCTTTTTCCCAAAGCTACATGACCTCAAAGGTCAGGGATGTGTTCATAAAGGTAGGGGTATTACACTCTGAATTCATTTCATTTATTGTGTTTCCTTCTTCATCTGCAAAATTGGTGTTGGGTTTACCTTCGCTAGTTAAGCACAATTCTGCTTTCAATTGCGAGCCTCAGGTAGTTGTCTTAGGGAGAATAATGTTTTTCTAGTTGATTATCCAGACCATTGGCTTCTTTAAGGTCCCACTTTACAAATTTAATTCTAGCAGTTTTTCAGAATTTCACAAATACCATCTTTTGCTGTCTTGCGGGTAGATCGGTGGCGATTAGTGATAGGCGGACTCATAGATGACCGGGATCAGTGGGTCCTTGTTATCTGGTTTTTAAAATCTGGATTCGGGCTGGATGCTGGTCCCCATATAAATCTATGGGGACCAAAATTTGGCGATTAAAAATGTTGCTAGAAGGTATAGGGGGATAGGAGCAGGCTGTACTTACCGAGGCTCCGTCATGGCTGTACACTGCTTCCAGGCCATCCATTTACTTCCGGGGCCACAAATTAGCCTTTATTGCTTATGCACTGCTTTTGCTGCCCACCGGCACCTGTGATTGGTTGCAGTTAGACACGCCCCCACCCTGAGTGACAGCGTGTCTGACACTTCCAATCACAGATGCTATGAGCATCTATTGTGGTATAAAAATAAATCAATAAATAAATTAGAGTAGGGTCCCCCCATATTATGATACCTAGCACAAATAAAGCATACAGCTACAGGCTGAAGCCCCCAGCCATGCGGTTATCTTGGCTGTGTATCAAAATAAGAACAACCACATGCGGCTTTTTTTATTATTCACATAAATAATTAAAAAAAACAGCTTGCTGTCCCCCACAATTTTGATACCCAGCCAAGATAAAGCCCGACAGCTTGGGGCTGGTATTCTTAGACTGGGGAGACCCATGTTTATTGTGCCACCCCTAACCTCAAAATAGCAGCCTGCAGTTGCCCAGAATTGTCGCATCCATTAGACAACTGTCCTGGTGCGTTTCCAGCTCTTCTTGATTGCCGTGATGCAGTGGCAATCGGGGTAATAAGGGGTTAATAACAGCCTACAGCTGTCACTAGGCCCTAAATTAGTAATGAGGACGGTCTATAAGACCCCCCTCCCATTACTATTATGTAAGTGAAAGTAAATAAACACAAACACTGAAAAAATCCTTTATTTGAAACAAAATACAAAAAACACTCTCTTTCGCCACTTTATTAACCACAAGAACACCCCTGCAGATCTGACATAATCCACACGAGGTCCCACAACGATTCCAGCTCTGCCACACGGCTGAATTCACACCGAGCGATCATAAAACATGACTGCCCTCTGTGAGGTTCAGGGAGAGAATGAATGAGCTGCGCGATCAGCGGTGATGTCACTCACACAGTAAAGAGACTAACTTTTCTTTATGGTCAGCTGAGGCAGAGAATGCCTTTTTTGCCCTCAAGACAGCTTTGTCTATAGCTCCTGGTCTCAGTCAACCAAATATTGAGCTGCATTTTGTAGTCGAAGTAGACGCTTGTGCTTAAGGGACATTTTTTCACAGAAAAAGAATGCTTACTTTCATCCTTTTTATGCCCAGATGATCCCAAGCCAAATCTAACTATGATATTGATAACAGTAAGCTTTTGTCAGTTAAGAGAGACTGTAAGAAATAGAGACTCTGATTGGAGGGCGCTAAGCACAAGGTAACATTCTTTACCAATCATAAAAACCTACCATATTGATGCTGCTAAGTGCCTAAACACCAGACAGGCCCGTTGGGTTCTTTTCTTTATTCTGTTTAATTTCTCAATGAGTTATCACTGCGTATCTAAGAATATTAAAGCTGATGCTTGGAAGTTTTGTTCCAGAGTTGAGAGACAAAATTTAGCGCGGGGTTGATGGTTGTTGATGGTCGGGTGATGATGGGAGCTCTGGGGATTTATATCAGACAGGATACTCATGACAGTGAACTGGAGGGTTTGCCTGTAAAGAAACTGTGTGTTCCACCATCTGTATGCATGGATTTTTGTGATGAGGTGCATGATTTTCTTTTGGCTCGACATCCTTGTTCTTCTGCCACTTGGAGATCTCTCTTTCAAGGTTCCTTGGTTAGCAGAATGTTAATAAGGATGTGGATGAGTGTTATGCCATTGCAAAACCAGGTAGTCACACATAGGCCCCCGCATAACACCTTCCCTCACAGGGTTACACACAGCCGGCCTGAAACCCTAGTCACCCCCCCTTAGGAAAAGATATACACAACAGTGGGCGGGTCCAGGCGGTTAGGAAACGCCCACCCAGGGGTCTAGACAGCCCGGGGCAGGAAAACAGCATTAGTTGAAGTCTACAGTTCAAGTTGAGTGGAGTGGAAGCTAGGGCTAGGTGTAGCTCCAGCAGGAAGAGAAGCTTATGTTGAACGGTGCCAGGGTCGGAGCCCTGGTACCTTGGCTAGGTGGCAGACGGTGGTCTCCGTCAGCAGGAGACGGGAAGATGGCTCGGCAGATCCGAGATGGACCGGGGCAGGGTTGTAGCCCGCCGGTACCGACACTGGAGAACTGACCTGGAAACCGTGCACAGAGGGGGTACTCGGACCCTGAAGCCAGAACCGGAACCAACGGCCAAGCTAATCAACCGATTGAGGATTTTAGGTCCAGTCCCAACCAAAGTCCCAAAAGCAGACAACCACCCACAGAGAGGGATAGGGCAACCGCGAGGGCCCATTGATCCCACGGGTCAGGATCAGCGGGCATGGCTCCTCAGGCACCCAACAAGCCGGAAGCGGACTCCTGAGTTCCAGACCAGGCAGTACACCATACACAAAAACAGAGCAGAGGAAAGGACAGCGACCACCAGCCCGGGTGGGGAACCAAAATACAACCGGCCGCGGCGGCCGGCCACCAGCACCTTGGTTTACTAAAAGACTCGTGTGATTCATTTACTTGTGAGTAACCAAACATCGCCTCGCACGTCCGGGCGCGCAGGCCCCTGCCATTGCCATACCCTGCACACACTGGGTCCCGGGGGAACCATCCCTACCCATGGAGGGGTTAACATACAGCTGCCACTACATCTCCCCTGAGTGTCCCACAACAGCAGCGGTGGTGTCCCACTTCACCACACACCGTGGGTGGCGTCACGAACTTAATACGGCCAAGCCCGTACAACTACGCCCCCCCTTTTTATTTGGCGTGTACGCATGACCCCGGGTCCAGAGGATCCCTCGAGTCACACACACAGCGGGTCCAGATCTGAGCAGCAGCGGCTGCTGGCACGGGGGCGGCATATGAGTATGTTCGGAAATGCAGGGTCTATGTCAGGGCTACAGCATCTTGTCAGGGCAGGTCATATCCTGCCTAACAAGATTCTGTAACAGCCACTTGTCCATGAATTTTGTCCCTGATTTACCTAATTTTGGCGGTAATATCATTGTATGGGTGATGGTGGAGCATTTCAGGAAGATGCTTCATTTGGTCCCACTTTCTAAGTTTCCTACTGCTAAGAGTTTAGCTACATTGTTTCTCATATTGCTAGACTACATGGTGTTCCCAAACATACTATTTTCGATAAAGGGGTTCCATTCTTGGCAAACTTTTGGCATAGTTTTTTCTCCAGATTGGGTATCAAGTTGTAATTTTCTTCAGGATACCATCTAGAGACCAATGGAAAGATTTCTATGGTTATCGGAATCTCTCCTTTTTTTTTGTTGTGTGCGTTTTCATCCAGTGTTTGGGAATTTTTCTGGGTTGCAGTCCTCCATGTCAGTGGAGATTAATTTTTTTCCTGTGTAATAAAAATTTGGGAGGAGGTCAAAAAGGATCTTTTGGTTGGTAGTGATAGGGCCAAAAAAAGAGCAGAATGGCTCCTGTCTGGCGGTGGAGGAGTTTGTGTGGGGGTCCTCTAAAAATGTATGGCTCAAAGTGACCTTTAGGAAATTTGCTCCCAAATTTATCGGTCCTAACAGGATTACTGAAGTTTTGAATTCAGTAATGGTTAAGCATTAACTCCTGGTAGCTTGGAAAATCAACAACTCGTTTCTTTCTTCTCTTCTGAAGAGATTTGTGGGGACACCTGATCTTTGTGAGATTATTAAGGTAGATCTGGAGTATGAAGTGGACAGAGTTCTGGAAACCTAGTGGGTCAGGCACCATTTGCAGTATCTGGTTAATTGGAAGGGTTACGGTCCTAAGGATAATTCCTAGGTCAATTCGGAGGACCTTCATGCTGATTGCTTGATAAGAATTCCATCCATGTTGTTAGATATATGGGATTTATGTGGGTCCAGTGGCCCCTCCACTCCGAGGTTTTGACCGGTGATTGTTGGCTGTTGGGTGAGTTTACCTCTTGGTTGGACCACAGCCTGCTTTGCGTTGGTCCAATTGCTGAAGGTCTTTTGTCTTTATTTCTTATACTGTGCCTTCCTGTTTCACTTCTATTCAGGTGTGTGCACTTTCTCATTTGGTTTGTCAAATCACAGTTTAGGAGGGACTATTTATACATATTATTCACATGCCTCAGTGATGACTATATTTCTGGATGAATGGTTTTCCTGAGTCCATGATCCCCAGTTAAAATTTTCTTACTGAGACATTGCTATTCCTATTTTATAGAGTTTGTTTATGTGAATCCCTTCCCAGTTATTTCCTATTTTGTTAAATTTAGGTTTGGGAGGGTTTCCACATATTCTGTTATTCTTTTTAATTTCAGCCTCTGCCTGTTTGCACTTCATTTATGTTTAGTGCTGTTTTTTGTTTACACTTTAAAGCTTAGAGTGCTTTGAGTGCAGTTAAGGACACTGAGAAAAAAACATTAATGAGAAGTGGCACCATTATGTGATCTTAGGGTGCCAACCTCCACTTTCTGGCAGGGTCAAAGCAGGGTCAAGTCTAGGGCAAATACTAGCTTGTGAATTTCTGGTTTTACATCTCCCCTCGTTTGTCCATCCCCTTGAGAGTGAAAGGTTTCATTTGTAACACCCACAGATCCTGGTGTAGAATGGCCACACAGAGACTTTTTTGCAATTACACTGACAAATTCTGGTGCAGAGTGCACAGCCACCACATTTTTTTATGAGTAGCCCCACTGTAAACTAACACTATCCATTTCTCAAGCAAAAACCTGTCTCTACACTAGTCAGAGCAAAATGGCAGCATCACCTGTGATCTGGCATTTGTACAGGAGAAGTCACATGGTGTGCTGAACAATCACAGTCTTTAAACAAGCTTTATTCAACTTCAAACTATGAACAGAATTCCATGTAAAGCCCGTGTTCAGATTTGAGCACCAAACACATGGTGTCCAGTACGAACCCTGAACTGTATAGTTCGGGTTTGGTCATCCCTAGACGTCAATCCTATAGAGATTTCTTGGACCTGAATTGGGCAGTTCACTGGAGAAAATGGGCTAAAATTCTTTAAATGTAATGTGCAGCTCTAATTAACAATTACTGGAAGTATTCAGATGCAGTGATTGCTTCAAAACAGGGTAACACCACTCACAATCATCTGATGGTTGATTTTCTTGAAATAAAAAATTACAAAGTCTAATATTTTTGTTTAATTTGCTTGATTTGGTTCTTTGTTCTACTTTTAGAACTTTCAAGCACTAATGTAAACGTTTTGCTGAATCTCCTTACAGAAGGAACTTTACTCAGGCTTCTGACAGGCAAGTCAGAAAGTGTCTTCTACAGTCTATTACTAGTGATGGGAGAATATTAACTATTTGTGTTGCGATTATTTGTAACAAATCCCAAAGTACTATTCCGGTATTCGTCACCAATAATGAACGTAATGCAAGTCAATGGGGAAGCTGAACATTTTTCTTTTCACGAATACTGGAACAATACTCGTTATTTGGTAAGCATTATCTGAACACGAATAGTTACTCTTCGCCCACCTCTATCTATTAAATCAGACTTCGAGTATCCTCTGAGAACCAGGCGAACTACTCATTGCTGGGCAGTATTACACTTTTGGACACTATCTGTGTTCTAAGTTCATCCAAAGAACATGCAAGGATATTCAGCCTCAAAATCCAGAAGTTAATTTGCCTAACTTGCTGCTTTCTTATCCCATTGATTTGGGACATAAAGAAGTTACATGCCAATAACTGTTCTTGAACCTTCTAGTGGATATGCTGTAAATCCTATGGGTTTTTTACTCAAGTAAGTAAAATATGGCAGGGTCACACATCCCATAACTCTGTATTGACTGAGTAGAGTGAAGGTTTTTTTCACATATTCATGCAGATGAATTATGGAAACATCTGTTGTCTCAAGGAAGCCAAATTTGTCAACTTCCTGTGGAAGATCATACCGCTCTACAAATCCAGGTGACTATAACAGCCCGATAAACTACTAAAGTTAGTAAATGTCCTACTAATAAGGTTAACTTCAGAAACAAAAGGTTAAAGGTGTTATTTAAGACTTTGATAATTTTTTTCTTATGGTTCTAAGAAATTACAGGCAGATAGTAGCTAACTACCTGACTGTTTTGCACAGTAATGAGTTTTGTCAGCTAAGGCAATGACTCTTATTATTAATTTCACCTAAATTTAACAGAGCAGCACTTTCTCTTTCAGTTTGCTATGTTGATATGGTGTCACTGCCAATATCAAGCTGATTGACTGCAGGCTCCCCTTATTAAGCATCATGACTTTACCAGAAGCAAGAAAAATTGCCAATAGAAACCATCAGTGACCATTCTGAGCTGGCTTAGATCGTCACAGGGCAGAACATGTCAGTAGTTTCACAGTACCTGCTGGTAAGTTCTTAGTACCATAGCAAAAAGCAAAGTCTTGGATAACCCTTTTAATCTCTGTATGATGATGGCTCCCAACTTTGCAAGAGTGGGGTCTTCACTTTGATTCTTTTAAGGAAACTCCTTAGCTAAACTTGTCATGGGTCAGGGTTTGCATGCGTAACTCTGTGCTTTGTGGCTGGCTTGCCTGTTCACTGAGCAACAGCAGATACACCTCTTCTCTGGGTGTTTACTATCTGTTATATTTGCTTTAGTCTTCTAGGCTAACAGGTGTTTTTTTATGTATCCATTTTTCTGTCCAATCATCTTTTGGGTGTGGCTATATATGCACCTTCCCCCTTCTAGTCTATCCTGCTGGTGATATTCTCATTTGGATGTTCAGCCATTCTGCCATTGTATATGACAGTCAGTGTAAGACCAGCTAAGGGTTTATCTCTCTGCTGTTTTTTGCTCTTCACTCTGCACCTATCTTCTGTTTGCTGCTAGAAGTAGGTGACATACTACCTAGCAGTACTTTCATTACTTTTTCACTTTGTATTACATGGTTTATGTTACCCACTCTGGTATCTCTACGTATCTCAGCACACCTTGCTTTCTGTAGGTAAATTGCATTCCCCTCTGCTCTCCAGTTCCTTAGGAGGTACTGAAGAACTCAACGACTGTTCAGGCAGCATAGGTCGAATTTGCCATCAATAAGACTGGCATTAGCACCATTTTAGCCTATGCAGGTGTGAAGCCCCACAGGTGTTGTGTAGCATTACCTTCAGGGACTCCACGAGAGATGGTCTGGTCACAGGTAAGTTATCTTCTTTGGATTTTCGTGACGCCACTCTCGGTATTGCGGTCAAGGGACCGCCGCTGCAGGTTAGGGGACACCTGGGGCTGGTGTTGTGTGCAGCTGGGTGTCGTGGCCTCCTGAGAGTGAGGCAGGCCCCAGGGTCCGGTTGGAGTGTGTGTGGAACCACAACTAGCAGAATGACTCAGGCACAGTTCAGACAGTCTTTCAGGGTTTTTACTCACAATTAATGGCAGGGTGAGAACTCGGGCGTAGCTGGGATGAACCAGAGGAAACCAGGCACTCCTTCAGGCTGACTTGTGAGGGTACATCAACAATGAAAATTGTCCCAAAATTCAAGACAATAACAAGCGATTCATGCTAAAAAGTATATACTTTATTTATAATTAATTTAAAAAAAAAATTTTTTTCATGAATTAAAAAATACATAAAAAACAGAGAATTGCTCCTGTGAGAGACCTGGCAAATACCCAAGATGACACATATACAAAAACTACAGGAGAGGTAACATGATGAACAATGGAAACTATGCAATGAAAATTTTCCATAACATATAATATATAATAAAATATCAATATATATAAATAGTAACCATTTCACAATCCCAATTACTTTGCCATCAATCTAATACAGAGTATTGCACATGCCCTGGTTAATGTAAACATTACACTCGTGCTGTTGTTCAACCATAAACTATACAGCCACAGAGAACGCAATGAAACAGAATAGCTGCCAGGGAGAATGTAAAGTGCACGAACTACCAATGTGCATGAGTAAATCACTCCTATAGAACAAATAGCCCAAGGTTATATTTACCTAAAGTAGGTGACCGTAAAAAACCTGGGTATGGGTAAACAGGTCCCTCCACCCCAACGCCGTTTCGCCCTTGCTTCTTCCGGGGGCGTGTCAGGGTGGGGGAAAGGCTGTCTCTATATACCTGTGGCCTGTGCTGCTTAACGATGGTCCTGTGCACTTACATACACTATTTTTTGTATGCTTTTTTCACTTTGTTCACCCACCATCTATTTATATGTGTACATGTATATAATGTACATATGTATATTTATTATATTTATGGGTAATATTCATTACTCAGCACATTTATTTATTATTCATATAGTCACTATTGTTCATAGATGTATTTATATGTGTGTATGTATTTAATGTACACATATACATTCATTTCTTAATAATTATTCATTTTTATTAATTTTAATTTTTATTGATTCACCAGTACTATCTTTATAGGTTCATCACTCAGCACATTATTCAATATTGTCACCTTTGGTTATGTTATATATGATCCATCAAATACACTGCATATATTTATGTCATTTATAGTTATATGTATATATATAATTGTTTCATTTTCGTAAATTATTCGTAGGAATCTTCAAATATGTGTGTCGTTAATATATTCATGGCGGCATTAAGCTAGATCTATCCCATATATGGATAACATAGTGCCCGATCAGGCTAGAGGAATCTCCTCGGTAATCTAAGCTGCAATGTTCCTGCGTATGGGTAGTGCGCAGGCGCCGATCGCGGACCTCTGAACTCCTGACCGCGCGTACCATGTGACCAGGCTTGCGTTCCAGGCCTGCGTCTCATCGCGCGATTCAGGTAGTTCCTGTGGGAGGGACCGGAGATCTGTGCTTGCCGCCGTCACACTCATCGCATTGAATATTCAGCCCAGGTGAAATCGTTAAGCAGCACAGGCCACAGGTATATAGAGACAGCCTTTCCCCCACCCTGACACGCCCCCGGAAGAAGCAAGGGCGAAACGGCGTTGGGGTGGAGGGACCTGTTTACCCATACCCAGGTTTTTTACGGTCACCTACTTTAGGTAAATATAACCTTGGGCTATTTGTTCTATAGGAGTGATTTACTCATGCACATTGGTAGTTCGTGCACTTTACATTCTCCCTGGCAGCTATTCTGTTTCATTGCGTTCTCTGTGGCTGTATAGTTTATGGTTGAACAACAGCACGAGTGTAATGTTTACATTAACCAGGGCATGTGCAATACTCTGTATTAGATTGATGGCAAAGTAATTGGGATTGTGCAATGGTTACTATTTATATATATTGATATTTTATTATATATTATGTTATGGAAAATTTTCATTGCATAGTTTCCATTGTTCATCATGTTACCTCTCCTGTAGTTTTTGTATATGTGTCATCTTGGGTATTTGCCAGGTCTCTCACAGGAGCAATTCTCTGTTTTTTATGTATTTTTTAATTCATGAAAAAAAATTTTTTTTTTAAATTAATTATAAATAAAGTATATACTTTTTAGCATGAATCGCTTGTTATTGTCTTGAATTTTGGGACAATTTTCATTGTTGATGTATAAATTTTCTGAGTGTCATGCATACACTTGAGGTCGTTTTTGGTTGATTAATTGTGTTTTCTGCTATTTTTTTGGCAGTAGTTACCTATCCACATGGATTTCAAGACTAGAGAGAAGTCTTGGCATAGCAAGGCTATTGATCTTTTCAAACAGAGTGCTTCTGGTGTTTCGTCCGAGATCTCTGCTGACAAAAAAGAGTTGATGCGTCAATATAAAAATGCGCTACATAAAAAAACAAAGTTGTGGTGGAACCGTATGTCCCTTGAAAATTATCACAAGCAAAATATTGTACCCAGAGGACTCCGGGTGCATCTTTTTCCATCTTTTGACCTGGATAATGATGACCTTATTGGCAAATGGAGCAAGGCGGCAAGTACTTGTTCATTAGAGTTCATTCAGATTATTATTGAAAATAACTCATTGGCTTTATCTAAGATCGACCTTGAGATTGAAAGATTGTTTGAATTGATCAAAAAGGATTATGATCCCAAGAAACTTGAGAAATTTATGGAGGAGATTGATAAAGATCTTGATAAATGGGAAAGTGATACCAGCCAAAGTAAAGTTAAAAAATTCCAAAGAGACGTTGGCGATTATGAGGCGGGGAAGATATTTAGATGGCAACAGAAAAATAAAAATTCTAGTAATGTTCCACCGTATAATCCCAGAAGTCCATCTATTAGGAGTAATACCTCCCAGTCTGAACAATACTCATCTTCCAGTGATCTGGAAGAAGCTGGTGAGATTTTTCGGAGAACCAGAGCCCAAAATAAGGATAAGAAATTTCCTGAGATCTTTTCTAAAAATAGGAATCATAAAAGGACGGATCAGTTCAAGGTGATCAATTTATCCAGTTTTAAATTTTCTGATAATGAATTAAATATCTTGGAAAAAGGGTTGACTTTTTCTCCATCCCATCACTTAGATGTATTCACGGCGGTGAAAGACACACACCTTTTCGCCAGAAAAATGTTGCTTCAACGGCTACATTACAAGACCAATTGTCATGAGGGGCTTCACACTAAGGAAGAGCAAGCGGCTCTTGAGATTTTGGAAGAGCTGTCTGATGCTAATATGACTGAACAAGTAAGTAAGTTCCCTACGCAATTGTTTTATAAATCTAAGGCCTTTCCTTCGTTTACGTTATGTCCAGCAGTGGACATTTTTACCAGACTAGTCACGGCAGATTTGGAGTCTTTACCACATCAGGGCAAAAGGGCACCGAATTTAAATTGGCAGGAAAGAAAAACACTGCAAAAACTACAGTCAATGGACAAGTTTTTATTTAAGCCAGCGGACAAAGGTGGTAATTTAGTAGTCTGGCCCTCCACAATGTATGAGAAGCAGGCCTTTAAATTACTCAATGACCCTAAGTGCTATCGGAAACTTGGGAACAATCCCATTCCCTTGTTCAAAGACAAATTGATTGATATTTTAGAAAAGGCATTCGAAGAGGGTATTGTACCTAAAAAATGTTTGGAATTTATTAAGAATTTACATCCGCGTACTCCTACATTTTATCTCATTCCAAAGATACACAAGGATCCAGTAGATCCGCCGGGTAGACCAATTATATCCGGAAATGGGAGCCTATGTGAACAAATTGGTGTCATGATTGACTACTATTTGAAGCCTTTGGTGGCTACCCTGCCGTCATATCTGAGGGACACCACATCTGCCCTACAAAGACTTAACCATGTCAATCTGAATGATGACATGGTTATGGTCACGGTGGATGTGGAGTCCCTCTACACATCTATTAGGCATGAGGATGGTCTTAGGGCAACGGCCCTCTTTTTGAAAATGAGCAGTCTTGAGGGATCCTTGATTCAATTGTTGCTTATTCTTTTGGAATTTTTGCTTACACACAATGTTTTTATTTTCAAAGGCAATTATTTTTTGCAAATTCAGGGAACGGCAATGGGGGCATCATGTGCCCCTTCCTATGCGAACTTGTTTTTGGGCGCGTGGGAACGTGACATCTTTCTCAATGAATCAATATCCGATGTATCTCATGTCAAAGAATGGATGAGATACATCGATGATATATGGTTTGTTTGGGAGGGTTCGGTCAAGGATTTGGACAAGTTCATCATGAAATTAAATCATAATGATCTAAATATCAAGCTCACACACAAATATGGCCGTAGCCTGGAGTTTCTTGATATTAGGATTGATGTCTCTGATTGTGGGGAGATAATTACGGATATGTATAGAAAACCTACATCAACAAATTCGTTTCTTCACGCCTCATCATCCCACCCAACTTCAACCACAAGGGGCATACCGGTGGGTCAATTTTTAAGAGCCAAAAGGATATGTTCTGATAGCCAATCATTCTTGCGCCAATCTAAAGATCTTGCCGAGAGGTTTGAAGAAAGGGGCTATAGTCGCAGGATTATCAGAAGAGGTTTTAGAAAGGCAGTGTCAGTGGATAGAAACAACTTACTATTTGGTAAAAAATCGGCACCTAGGATGGAGAACCAAACAAGATTCATTACAACTTTCAATTCTCAATGGGAAGACGTTAGATCCATCCTTTGGAAACATTGGAATGTTTTGATGATGGATCCTATCCTAAAAAAGATTGTACCTTCAAAACCCTTGATGTTGGCACGTAGATCAAAGAACCTACGCGACGTTTTGGTTAAGAGTCACTATGAACCCCCTTCACCCGCCAAAAATCGCATTATACCCCTGATTCAAGGTTTTTTTTCCCTGTGGATTATGTAAAGCCTGCAGAAATTTGACTAAAGCCAGAAAGTTTACCAATCATGATGGATCAAGAGAATATGAGATTCGAAAACAATTGAATTGTGCATCTAAGGGAGTAATCTATCATGCCCAGTGTACCTGTAAAAAGATCTACATCGGTATGACGACACGTGAATTGAAGATAAGAGTACGTGAACACATTAGGGATATTGAAAACGCTAGAGATGTACAGGATATCTCGTTACTTAAGACCTTGCCTAAGCATTTCAAACTGTATCATGCGTGTAAATCCAGCGAGTTGGTCTTCAAAGGTATAGACCAGGTTACTTTGGGCCCAAGGGGTGGGGATCTTGGCAAAATCCTTGCACAGACTGAGAGCCGCTGGATCTTTAGGTTAGGGACACTCACACCTCAAGGCCTTAATGAAAATTTTGGCTTTGGAGCTTTTTTGTAAAGATTGCACATGCCCCCTCTTTTGTCTTATATATAGAGATCTCGGGTTGTTTTTAGGGGTCGGGGGTTTGTTTTTGTCTATTATCATATTTTAACTCTCTTTTAAAAAATTTTTAGTGTCCTTTTGCTGAACGGTTATGTGGCCTGTGACCAAGCACAACTTTGGGAGATCTGTAGTCCTCTACCTACATCAGGAGGAGAAGATTGTGAACACACATTTGGATGTTTTTAACTTTTTTATGTATTTTCATTTGTGTATACTATCATGTTTTTTGTTGGACTAAATATGTATTAATTCTGGGTTATGTATGGTGTACGGATGGGTGTTGGGATGTGTGTATATGGGTGTATACACGGATGTATGTATGAATGTATGTTGTGGACGTGTGTGTGCATGGATGTATATATGTACACATCCTATGCAAGTATGTGTGGTTTTATGTGCATGTTTGTACCTTTGATGGTCCTGTGCACTTACATACACTATTTTTTGTATGCTTTTTTCACTTTGTTCACCCACCATCTATTTATATGTGTACATGTATATAATGTACATATGTATATTTATTATATTTATGGGTAATATTCATTACTCAGCACATTTATTTATTATTCATATAGTCACTATTGTTCATAGATGTATTTATATGTGTGTATGTATTTAATGTACACATATACATTCATTTCTTAATAATTATTAATTTTTATTAATTTTAATTTTTATTGATTCACCAGTACTATCTTTATAGGTTCATCACTCAGCACATTATTCAATATTGTCACCTTTGGTTATGTTATATATGATCCATCAAATACACTGCATATATTTATGTCATTTATAGTTATATGTATATATATAATTGTTTCATTTTCGTAAATTATTCGTAGGAATCTTCAAATATGTGTGTCGTTAATATATTCATGGCGGCATTAAGCTAGATCTATCCCATATATGGATAACATAGTGCCCGATCAGGCTAGAGGAATCTCCTCGGTAATCTAAGCTGCAATGTTCCTGCGTATGGGTAGTGCGCAGGCGCCGATCGCGGACCTCTGAACTCCTGACCGCGCGTACCATGTGACCAGGCTTGCGTTCCAGGCCTGCGTCTCATCGCGCGATTCAGGTAGTTCCTGTGGGAGGCACCGGAGATCTGTGCTTGCCGCCGTCACACTCATCGCATTGAATATTCAGCCCAGGTGAAATCGTTAAGCAGCACAGGCCACAGGTATATAGAGACAGCCTTTCCCCCACCCTGACACGCCCCCGGAAGAAGCAAAGGCGAAACGGCGTTGGGGTGGAGGGACCTGTTTACCCATACCCAGGTTTTTTACGGTCACCTACTTTAGGTAAATATAACCTTGGGCTATTTGTTCTATAGGAGTGATTTACTCATGCACATTGGTAGTTCATGCACTTTACATTCTCCCTGGCAGCTATTCTGTTTCATTGCGTTCTCTGTGGCTGTATAGTTTATGGTTGAACAACAGCACGAGTGTAATGTTTACATTAACCAGGGCACGTGCAATACTCTGTATTAGATTGATGGCAAAGTAATTGGGATTGTGCAATGGTTACTATTTATATATATTGATATTTTATTATATATTATATGTTATGGAAAATTTTCATTGCATAGTTTCCATTGTTCATCATGTTACCTCTCCTGTAGTTTTTGTATATGTGTCATCTTGGGTATTTGCCAGGTCTCTCACAGGAGCAATTCTCTGTTTTTTATGTATTTTTTAATTCATGAAAAAAAATTTTTTTTTTAAATTAATTATAAATAAAGTATATACTTTTTAGCATGAATCGCTTGTTATTGTCTTGAATTTTGGGACAATTTTCATTGTTGATGTATAAATTTTCTGAGTGTCATGCATACACTTGAGGTCGTTTTTGGTTGATGACTTGTGAGGGTGTCTACTGACTCGCCTTCATAGCCCTGGCGTTTTTGGGGTGACCCCGACTTGTAGTCCTGCTGGGGTCGCCCAGGGAAGTTGCTGCTACCTATTCTCCCCTCTTTTCGGTCCGTGTGCTTGTAGCCTGGACCAGGTTACTCCGGCTGCTTGCCTCTTGTGAGCTATGGGCCCTCTCTTCGCTACGTGGCTGCAGACTCTGGTGAGGGTCTGAAATGCCCCCTCTGGCAAGTTTGGCAGGGAAAACTAAATGAATCTCTGCACTCGGACCTGTAACCCTGTGTGGCCTGGTACCTCCCTGGCAGTCACCATACTCAGCCACCCCTTTGCTCTCTCTAGCCTTGGGTGGATTTTGGGTGGCACTACCAGGTGACCGATCTCCCCCGTCGGTAGCCACTGCACGTGCGTTGTCAGATTGTGCCAGGCTCCAGGGTCTGCTTCCTGCGTCTGCTCTCCCTGAGCTGCACTCACTAACTGGCTCACTACTCCTCCTCCACTGTGCCTGCCTACGCAACTTAGCAACCAGACCCTCTACCACACCCCTTGAGTGGACATGAAGGTCACGCTCCCTCCTGGATTCCCCAGGGGTCCCTATCAAAGATAGATGTGGGAGACCTGAATACTATGCGCCTGTGTAATCACACCTCGGTCAGCCTTCTGGATTACCTGTATTGTACTGCCCCCGTCATGGGTGCAGTACTCAGTGGCGCCTGACCAGGTCAGGGGCGCCACACAGGCACCACTAGGAACTGCGGGGTCTGAATCTCTAGTCTGTACAGAAACTGGTTGGGTAAGATGCGGTTTTTAGTATTTTACCTGTTTCTCCCTTGTGTGTTGATTACACAATCAAAACAAACCTCTGCAAAAAAGACAAATTAACTTCCTGCTGTGGTCTATTCAGAACCATCTATTCCATTCAGAAAGGTTCATGCTGAGGTTTAACCAATATTTAACCTAAATATTTCCTTTCTTTGTCAATATTAATCATCTTTGTTCTCTTTTCCAGTTCCTCAGCCAAACAATGCATCTGAAGTTTATACTGAGTAGATTTCTCTTGATATGGCAATGCAGAACTCTTTTCCTATTTAGTACCACTAGCTTGGAAGACAGTACGTTTCTATAAAAATAATGCAGAAAACTTCTGAAAATATCTATTAGCCAACTCTTTCAAAGACAGCTGTTTGTAGACATAGATTAAACATTTCAGTAAGATTCCTGAGGCTCAGAATCTCATTCTGAATTATTGCATTATGCTACGGATAAGAGGGGTAAATTTGTATGGTGGCCTCCCAGACATTCCTAATACTTTTCTTTACTAACTGTAAGTCTCTGTGTAAAGATCAACAGAAATGAATGCCTTTGGCAGTCAATTTTGAGATCTGTGCAGTAGGTCCCTCTCTAGGGATTTGCTGGCTACATCCCCATCTGTTGTGCAGCTGTAAGGGTCTTGATAAGTTAGAACGTAAATCTGTTTTTCCCCGAGTCCCATCAGCAACACAAGGCTCCCTCCCAATAATATTCTTACTGAGTCTGCTAATAAAAGTTTAAGATAAACAAACAGTGGTAGAAATTGAGGCATCCTATATAGTATTCAGATGTCCATTAAAATATCCACCTGTCTTATCAGCTCTCAGGGTGTATGAAGTCCACTGTTTTGTTGTACTCTTGTTGAGACTAAAGAAAAATAAATTTACATTATAAAACATCACTACATTTTTCTTCCCACTTTGCATTAATTCCTGTGAAACCCCTAAAGGGTTTCCAAACTTCGAGAATGTAGTTATCAATATGTTAATGGGTGCAATTTTGCTCAAATGCAATTCAACAGTGAAGTGGTCTCTGATAAAATAGAGATGGTAAATCTCCTTAAAAAAAATGAAAATAAATTCTGCTAAACTTTTAAAGTATAACTCTATTTTCACAAGAAAATTATTATAGTGCACGACTCATCAGTATAATCTCTTTTTTTTTTAGTCACACTTTTAGCAATTTTTGCTAGCTCAGATGACCCGAATTTTGCATTAAATTAGCCAGCATATATTTCTTGTTACTAGGTCACCATCCTCAGTGCAGGAGCGAGTATCATAGTATGAAGGGGTGCCCACCCCAGACCTGCAAACCAGATGTATACCAGGTATATGGCATTATATTCATGTGTAATGTGTGTGTGTGTGTGTGTGTGTGTGTGTGTGTGTGCATGTATTTGGCCACCCTGTGCAAAGCCACTTCCCTGGTGCTTGCTAGGTAGGATTGGATTAGTGGGGAAGAAGAGAAGGACACAAAAAGGGGAGCACACTGGGAAAAGCAGGAGTGTCCCAACGGGAGAATGTGAACCCACATCTGAAGGAGGTATGAGGAAGGAAGACCCCGATACCTTTATTTAATTTGGACCCACTGGATCAGATCCCGGTACCGGACATGTGAGGTCCTGGTGAGAGTTGAGCTGAGCGAACCACGTCACAAAATGGTGATGTTCAGATGGCCTGGATGGTGGTCACCCCTTACCCGAAAAACCCTTTTACCAGGCTGAAGGTCAGTGGACTCCCAAGGCAGGAGTAGGACCTGACAAACTGAGACCAGAAGAGTGCCATCTCCAGGGGCCCCGTCACAGCTTATAGTTAATCCCTGTGAGTGGGACAACGGACCACTGAAGGCATAGATGAATATGTCCAACAACATGAAGATCAGTGAGGGCATTAGGGGCTCGAAGGCTTCGAGTACCAGGGAAGTGGCTGGTCGGCAAATTGAAAGCCATACCGGTTGCTATTGGAAACCCCAATGGGGAACAAGAGTATACTGTGACTATATTATTGAAGAGAAGCTGTATGCCCCTAGTAGCATCTAAGATGTGTGCCCGCCATGGCAAGATAAAGTTCTGCTTGTAACCCTGAACGTTCTCAGTAAAAAATCAATGCTGTTTAAGGAAAAAGACTGTATCATTGAATGGTGTGTGAGGTCACTGGGACCTACTGCAATCTGCAGTTGTGAAGTGGTTCAGAAGAAAGAACAAGTCCTGGCCTCCGGCCTGCAAGTAAGTGCTCCACACCACAAGTCCCAGCAGCCCTTCGCCTGCGTTGGAGAGGCGGTGATGGTGCAAAGAAGGGATGACTGCCCCTGCCCCTCTGTCACGACTGCCCCTGCACCCCGTTTCCTATCTAACAATAGGACATACCAGTATTCTCTAGACAGTAGCTATGAGTGATAAGTGAGACGCTGCTCAGTTTATTGTAGCCCATGGCACAGACTAAATGCTGCTTTACACGCAGCAACATCGCTAGCGACGTCGCTAGCGATAGCACCCGCCCCCGTCGTTTGTGCGTCACAGGCAAATCGCTGCCTGTGGCGAATAATATTGCAGGTACGAGTCACACGAACTTACCTTTCTAACGACATCGCTGTGGTCGGCGAACAACCTCTTTTTTAAGGGGGCGGTTTGTGCGGCATCACAGCGACGTCACATAGCAGGCCTCCAATAGAAGTGGAGGAACGAAGAGCAGTCAAATGAACGTCACTCTCACCTCGTTGCCAGAGGACGCAGGAACGCTGCTGTTTGTCGTTTCCGGGGTGTCACACGTAGTGATGTGTGCTGCCTCAGGAACGATGAACAACTTGCGTCCCAAACGAGCAACGATATTTTGAAAATGAACGACGTGTCAACAATCAACGATTTTGTGAATATTTGGGATCGTTAGCGGTCGCTCGTAAGTGTCACACGCAACGACATCGCTAACGAGGTTGGATGTGCGTCCTAAATTCCGCGGCCCCAGCGATATCTAGTTAGCGATGTCGTTGCATGTAACGGGGCCTTAAGGTTGGTCTCAGCAAAAGCTGACACCAGAGGGATTTAGAAAAATAATTACTGCTTTTTTTGCTGCTTTAATTCTGAAGGCAAAACCTGTACTCTTAGCATTAAAGAAGCTGCTTACAAAATGCGTGCATTTTTGCTGTTTTGTTTTTTTTTTATTTTGGTGCTTTTTGTTGCCTTTTTTGCTGTGTTCTTTTGGTACAGATTACATGTGCCGCCCCCGTGCCAGCAGCCAGGCTGATCGGATCCGGATCCGCGGTGGCTCGAGGGGTCTCTGAACCCAAGGGGTCGCGCGGCCACTCAGAAGAAAAGAGGGGGGGAGATATTTATAGGGGGGTTGAAAGTTTGTGACACCCCCCACGGTGTGTGGCAATGTGAGAGACCACCGCTGCTGTTGGTGGGGGAGACCGGTGGTGATGGTAAAGCAGCAGGATCTGTAACCCCTCCGAGAGTAGGGGGTTTGTGCCCCAGGGCCCATTGGGATGATGGCATTTGGGGTGCCGTTGGGTAGTGGAAAAGGGCTTTTCAGTGTACTCACTCAGTCCAGTAATAATGACACCGAAAGCTTGTAAACCAGAGTTCTGACCACCACTGTAGCTTGGAGGGAGCACGCTTGGATCCGTGACCTTGGTATTGCTGTTAGCCTGTGGCCCTTTCCGTGGCACCTTCTCACTAAATGGACCCTTGAGTTTAAAACTTGTTGGGTCCCGCTCACCTGTATGGCTAACGGAGTGAGCTTGCTCTCAGGGTTCACGTGTAGGATTTCTTTGGACTGTATTTGGGAAAGTCCTATCCCATTGGTGCGCTAGTACCCCGATTTTGGAGCGGGTTGGGGATGAATCTTGAAGTCTTCAACCCCATCGGGTAAATTGCCGGGACGCGTGAAGCTACTTCCTGGTCTAGGGTCCACGTACCCCGTCGTGCCCTGGACCCTTCCCGGTGATGGCTCAAGGCTACCGGCTGCCCTCCTCGACAGTCCGTGCCCCTTGACACGATCCCCTGTGACCGGGTTTCCAGCTCCTACCAGGCCCAGACTAACGTCTGCTACCTAGTAAACTCCAGGCGCACTGCTCTGGACCGGTGACCTCTCCCTCCCAGAGAGTCACTTTTCACCTCCTACTCCTTCCACTCCTGTTTCACTTTTCTCTACTCCTCTCTACCAACCCCCCATGTGGGCAGCCCTATTCCCTTCAGGCCCCCCAATGGTGTGTCTGGTGGGTTCGGTGGAAAGTGTTCCTAGGATTTTGACTGGCTAAGCTGTTAGCAACACCAAAGGACCAGGATCCATAACCAAGGAAAAGTGGATACTGTGCAGAAGGGCAATTTGCACAATACCCTGTGACGACCTGATAGGCAAGGGCGTCACATTTCCCCTTGGTTAAACGTAGCTCGTCCCCGAGCTACAGGACACCAGAGGTTTAGGAAAAAGAAACATGTAACATTATGCATTTTTATGAACAGGTTCCATCCCTCACAGGGGAGGCAATTCACTTGAACGTTACGAAAATTGTTAAGAGTTCATCACCCAACCATGGTACGCTACTGGTTTTTATGGTAACGGAGGCTCAAACTACTCCATTGCAGCCCCTTCCTGCGACAGTCCAGTCCCAACGGGCCGGATCAAAATAACCCGCCACCCAAACAACCTGTTCCCCCTGGAAACCTATGCTGGGCCGTGACCAGGTTAATGTCCCGGGTGTTGTATTTTAGACAACTCTGGTAGGCACAAGAGGTGCAACTATTATACAAGACACAAATGTGTGTTGGTCACGCCAGTCCTGTGACCGTGGTCCATGTTTACTTATATATAAAAACTTGAACGAAGTCCATGTACTGGTTGTACACTTTTCAACAATTTACTTGTAAATCTGGTAACTTTCACTCTTTTCATTAAAACTGGTTGATTAGTAGAGTTGAGCGCGGTTCGCGGTTCGATGTTCTCCAGTTCGCGGCTCGAGTGATTTTGGGGGCTGTTCTAGATCGAACTAGAACTCGAGCTTTTTGCTAAAGATCGATAGTTCTACATACGTTCGAGAACGGTTCTAGCAGCAAAAAGACAAGCTAATTACAAGCTGGCTTTCCGCTGTAATAGTGTAAGTCACTCTGTGACTCACACTATTATGAAATTTCAGTGTATAGTGTGCGGGAACAGCGCATTCAGATCACTGCTGTTTGGATAATGGCGATCGCCATTTTTTTTTTTCCCTGTCTTCCTTTCCTAAGCGCGCGCGTGTAGTGGGGCGCGCCAGCATGTCAGCCAATTCCAGACACACACACAGCTAAGTGGACTTTTAGCCAGAGAAGCAACGGCATGTGTGATAGGATGTCCATGTCACATGTCCCTGCATTATAAAAACGGACATTTTCCTCCAGCACGCCATTATCTGCCTTCTGCGTCTTGGTGTCAGTCACCGCTGGCGTAGCTCCTGTCTCCGATACTGCTGTGTACGCTCTATACACAGCGCTATACAGAATAGGGATAGAAGTTTCTTTCAGCCCTTGTAAGGGCTAATACCGGCAGGGTCAGAGCCATAGGTGACAGTCAGGGCCGTGAAAACAGATTTTAACAGCTACACAAGATGACAGCGTCTGTGTAGCTAAGGTCAGGGATTTCCTCGCTGCATTTCCCCATTAGGAGGAATAGAAAGGGAGGCTTCCTTTCCTGTACCCAGACCCACAACCCTGCCACTGTACCCTCCTGCCCTTTGCACACTCAAACTCATTGTTACTAAGCCATTATACTTGCAAGCACTGAGGAAACTTAGTGACATCCTAAAAGTGGCTGTTGGACTTCCATTAGTGTCCCACTGGTGCAAACCTATGTGCAGCACCTCTGCATTGCACACTCAAACTCATTGTTACTAAGCTATTATACTAGGAAACACTGAGGAAACTTAGTGGCATCCTAAAAGTGGCTGTTGGACTTCTGTATTGTCCAACTAGTGCAAAGATATTTGCAGCACGTCTGCCTGCATTGCACACTCAAATTCATTTGTTACTAAGCCATTATACTAGCAAACACTGAGGAAACTTAGTGGCATCCTAAAAGTGGCTGTTGGACTTCTGTATTGTCCCACTAGTGCAAATATATTTGCAGCACGTCTGCCTGCATTGCACACTCAAACTCATTATTACTAAGCCATTATACTAGCAAACACTGAGGAAACTTAGTGGCATCCTAAAAGTGGCTGTTGGACTTCTGTATTGTCCCACTAGTGCAAAGATATTTGCAGCACGTCTGCCTGCATTGCACACTCAAACTCATTTGTTACTAAGCCATTATACTAGCAAACACTGAGGAAACTTAGTGGCATCCTAAAAGTGGCTGTTGGACTTCTGTATTGTCCCACTAGTGCAAAGATATTTGCAGCACGTCTGCCTGCATTGCACACTCAAACTCATTTGTTACTAAGCCATTATACTAGCAAACACTGAGGAAACTTAGTGGCATCCTAAAAGTGGCTGTTGGACTTCCATTAGTGCCCCACTGGTGTCAAGCTATTTCTAGCACCTCTGCATGACACCCTCCTGCTCTGTTTTTAATAAGCTATAATGATAGCAAAAAAGGCTGCCATTTAGTGGCATACAAGAAGTGGATGTTGTACTCCATTAGTGCCCCACTGGTGCAAGCTATTTCTAGCACCTTTGCATGACACCCTCCTGCTCTGTTTTTAATAAGCTATAATGATAGCAAAAATGCTGCCATTTAGTGGCATACAAGAAGTGGCTGTTGTACTCCATTAGTGCCCCACTGGTGCTAATCTATGTGCAGCACCTCTGCATGACACCCTCCTGCTCTGTTTTTAATGAGCTATAATGATAGCAAAAAATGCTGCCATTTAGTGGCATACAAGAAGTGGCTGTTGTACTCCATTAGTGCCCCACTGGTGAAAATCTATGTGCAGCACCTCTGTATGACACCCTCCTGCTCTGTTTTTAATAAGCTATAATGATAGCAAAAAATGCTGCCATTTAGTGGCATACAAGAAGTGGCTGTTGTACTTCCATTAGTGCCCCACTGGTGAAAATCTATGTGCAGCACCTCTGCATGACACCCTCCTGCTCTGTTTTTAATAAGCTATAATGATAGCAAAAAATGCTGCCATTTAGTGGCATACAAGAACTGGCTGTTGTACTCCATTAGTGCCCCACTGGTGCACATCTATGTGCAGCACCTCTGCATGACACCCTCCTACTCTGTTTTTAATAAGCTATAATGATAGCAAAAAAATGCTGCCATTTAGTGGCATACAAGAAGTGGCTGTTGTACTCCATTAGTGTCCCACTGGTGCAAATCTATGTGCAGCACCTTTGCATGACACCCTCCTGCTTTGTTTTTAATAAGCTATAATGATAGCAAAAAATGCTGCCATTTAGTGGCATACAAGAAGTGGCTGTTGTACTCCATTAGTGTCCCACTGGTGCAAATCTATGTGCAGCACCTCTGCATGACACCCTCATGCACATTTTGCTACGCTAATTTTATAGCAAACTCAGGGAATTCCTTGCTGCATTTGATCATTCGGAGGGATAGAAAGTGAGGCTTCCTTTACTGTCCTGGTACCCACAGAACACGGCCACTGTACCCACCTGTCCACTTTTGCCACGCTATTTAATTTGCCCAAAGAGCTGACTCTTTTTCTGCCTTCCTAAAATTGTCTGTAATACTAAGTTAGTGTTCCTTTGCTGCCAAGCAAGGTACAACACATGTGCATTCTACACTCCTTTCCATTTGTGGAATGCAATTATTAACTGCAGGTAGTCCAGCCAATCTGTGACGAAGGTGCAGGTGTGGATATAATGTAGCCTGCATCCAATGTTGGTTTTCTCGATGTCTGACAGCTCAACAATACCATCTGTTTCCACAACAAGTGATGACCTGCCAATCACACTCCCTGTTGCGTGTAAAGGGGTGGAAGTTCAGTGTGAAAAACCATGTGAGACTGCTGTCCCCACAGTCACAGAGGATGAAGAGCACGCAGATGCACTTGATGGGGCAGGCGGTGGTTGCACAGGCACGCTAGGCCGCATTGTAGCACAGTGAAATTCACATTGCGACTTATGCTTCATTTTAAGTCGTGTACAGGGTGGGCTCCCCAGTATGCAGCAAAACCAGGCAACAGGAAAAGGACTCTAGTCAGTTGGGTTTATAAATGATTGTTTAACTTTACCAAAACAAACAATAAGAACCATGCATACAATTTAAATAATTGAACAATCTATTCTGTTGCCTACTACCTGCTAATCCCTCTGCGTAGCAGTAATTGTGTGTTTGTGCGTGTGTTTGTGTGTGTGTGCGAACACGACTTACCAGTGTCGCATCACAGGAGCTTCCAAGTTATCTACCTAAACATAGACAAAACACATTACCCCCCCCCCCGAATACCCTTGTTAGCTGAAGCCTCACAGATAAGGCAGATGATAGCAGTGTGAATGCAAACCACACAGCTCTGCAACACAGTCATGGAAATCTTGAAAAGCAACAGTCAATGCAAACATGTGTCGCTGTCCCTCTATGATTTAAACTGTACGTGACAATTTGACAGTGCACAGGTAGCAAGTCTTATTGTCTATAAAGTCGGCCTACCCAGAACAGATATGTGTTTTGCTTATAAAACAAAGTGTTGCGTGCCCGCATTATTGTCTGGGCACAGCCTACCGTACCCGGGTACTGTGATGTCCAGTTGCCAGAAATACAGACTTTTTGCTCCTCTCACGGTAAGCAGTATAGACAGCACCGTAAGAATGTTGATCTGTGGCACTGGATGCTGCTCACTGGCGTTACGGTACTCCTCACCAAACTCCAAAATGACTCCCCTCACAATTGAATGAAGTGTTTCCGCGGTGGCTCCTTGCTGTAACAAACACCTTTAGCTTTTCCTTCTGTTCATAAACAGCATCTCCAAGTCCACACCCGAAGAGCAATTTCTCCTCCACGTCTAAGTGTGGAGAGGCAGCTAGTGCGCATGCGTGTGCCGATTTACCCCAGCCGCAGCCTAACTACAGTGTTTCGCCTAGTGAGTATGCTCAGCCTGACTGTGCCATTCCTGAGGCTAAGTCTTCATTTCGGGATACAGCGCATGCTCCCACACTTATTGCGAAAAGCCTCTTTGCACAGGTACTTGCACTCCGTGCCGGGTCTAAGTCCTGTGTTGTGCCTAGACACCATGCTAAAGATGATAGTCTTTTTTCAGAGACTGTATTTCATGCTACTGAGCATGTTCAGGCACTTACTGCATCAGAGACTAGGTCCGGTAATGAACTGTTTGGCCCTGCCCCTGATGTGGGGGGCCCATATAGACCACAGGGCATCAGGTGTCCTGACGATGTGGCCAGGCCACTCCCAAATGGCTTGCAGAGGCCTGCCCCTATGACTTGTCACCTCATTATTGATGGTCAGACGATGACTGGTGAGGTGTTTGTGTCGTGGCAGCCATGAGGTCATTATTGAAGTTGCGGTTCCAAATAGGACGCTAGTTATACCCCTCATGACGTGTCACTCTGCTTTTGTCTCCAGGAGGTGCATTGTGGTCCACCCTGGTTTGGGGCGGACCCAGGTTATAAAACGGGCTGGAGCCAACAAGGAGGTGCACAGTCTTCTATTATGCTCCGAAAGAGCACACCTCCATGTGTTGAACCCATTGCGGCTTTAGGCCAGAGGTAGGCAGGGATACGGCGTTGATGCAGGCCGCCACCACAGTTGGTAACGCAGAACGGTTAAGACCAGCTCCTGTCCTACCATTCCTGCTTGTGCAGCCCAGTGGCATTAACAGGCCTGCTGCTGCTGATGCGCCTGCTGTCCACAGGTGTGGCCCCAATGCACACGGTCAGCGTACTCAATGGCCCCTGTGATGTTAACAGGGAGTTCCTGGGCTGGGTGGGCGTGTGGACCCTGTGACGCTAACAGGGCTTCCAGTCTCCAGATCCGAGTGGCGTCTAACTCGGTTCAGGCTACTATTAGTTTCATAACCACACAGCTCTGTATCCTCCACCTAACATTCCAGTTGCCAACCTCTCCTTTTCCATCTGGGAGCATGGTGGACACTGACTGCTGATGGGGATATATACCTTTCTCTTTCTTTTCTTATTCATTTTCGTTATATAGCGGTAACATAGTATATACCACCTTATCCAAATCTGCTAGTCCCACTGTAACAGATGGTGTTTCTTCATCAAATGTTACTTTTGCTTAACCACCAAACCCACGGACAAAAACTTTTTTCCCCTTTCCAACACACCTGTTCCCCTTTCCACCAGCATCTGTCCTTTTTCGACTCATTTTGTATATGACCAAAAGTGCAACTCTGCAGGGACACCGTACTCAATGCCATCTCAGCACAGCAGCCAGCCCTCGGTCCCTCAGATGTGGACAAGTAAAAGACCATTTCCTCCTATCCATGACAAAGCGTTGAGATTCACTCTGTGCAGCACTGGTGTTTAGTGGAAAAGCAGATCTAAGATTGCGTACCACCTTCTGCAGATACTCCTGTATACGTGCATCCCTTTCTATGGCAGGAATTATTTCGCCAAATTTTGTCTTGTACCGGGGATCTAACAGTGTGGCAACCCAGTAGTTAGCATAACTTCGAATTCGTACAATCCGAGGGTCATGTTGTAGGTAGTGCAGCAAGAAGGCGCTCATGTGTCTTGTGCATCCAGTAGGACCAAGTCCTTGGTGTGTTGGTGGCAGAGAGGTGAGAATCGCGCCTCCTTCCTCTGCCCTCTCCCCCCAACCTCGCACAACCGAAATGTGAGCAAGCTCTCACTCATCTGCTGAGTCTTCCATGCCCATTGCCAGTTCGTCCTCCATTTCTTCATGGGCTCCTGCACCTTCCTCAACACTTTTTGCTGATACTATGCGCCCTTGTTAATCCCTCTCCCCCACCATGACTGCCGCCTAGGTGCAGCTGACCATCTGGACCTCGTAGATCTTGTTATCCCTTCCGCATATGACTCCTCCTGTACTTCCTCCCCTTCCTCTTGTCCCAACACCTGACTCCGAATAATGCTTACAGTGTGCTTCATCATGTAGATGACCAGAATTGTCACGCTGAGAATGGCATTGCCAGTGCTAAACATCTTCGTCGACATTTGTAAACTGTGTAGAAGGGTGCATAGGTCCTTGATCTGACACCACTCCAGCAGCGTGATCTGCACCACCTCTGGATCAAGTTAGGCCAGGCTATATGTCATAACGTATTGCAGCAGGGTTCGGCTGTGCTGCCACAAACGCTGCAACATGTGCAGATTCAAATTCCTGCGTGTCAGCACATCGCATTTCAGGCGTTTAACCACCAGACCTAAAGACTTCTGTAGCGACGAAAGTTGTTGAGCTGCTGTGTGCGAACGATGAAAGTGAGCACATAGCGAGCGTGCCCGCTGCACAAGGCCATGTAGGCCGGGATGGTGTTTTAAAAATTGCTGGAGAATTATATTCAACACGTGAGCCATACAAGGCACGTGTGTCACATTGCCCTGACGATGGCCCGCAGCCAGGTTTGCATCATTGCCGCACACTGCGGTTAAGTCATCAACGGAGTACGCTCCATCAATTTGTACTCCGGTCGCCAGGTGACAACGTGTTCCTTTCATGCATAGTGTTGATGATGGGAGAGAAGTTGATGCCAGAGGCGCAGGTGGACGCAGGTTATGCTCACCCACTGGGCTGCATTACCTTGACAGATGCAGAATCTCTGGCTGAATGTAGGTGGTGGGTATCTCACAGATGAAGTACCATCGTTCAGCTACAACCAATGGGAAGACACCACACCCTTTTTTATGCCCATCCTGTCTGCAGACCACTGCCAGACATAGCTATGAACCTCTGGTTACTTTTACCCCCAGTTCAGTTTTATGATTTTGTGTTGTGTACTTGTTACCTGACTACTTTTCCTGCTTGCTGTTTATGTACCTTGTTGGCCGATCCGCATTTCACCTCTGCTTGTTTTCTGATTAAGTCCTGGCCGTCCCATTCTGTTCCTGTTCCTCAATTAATGTTTTGTCCCTGCCTGACTACTATTCTCTGGAAATGCAGCCTTACACAGGTATTGATCACCTTGGGCCCTGTGTAATTCCTAATCCCTGTATAGGGGTTAAAGGGTTTCAGGGTTCTGGAGGTCCTGCTTGGTGAGTGGCTTCCCTCTAGCCTATCCTTTACAGCCCATCTGAGTGTGTGGATTAAGGAAGGCGTTACACCGTGCCCTCTGCAGAAGGCCATGTAGGCCAGGATAGTGCTTTAAAAATTGCTGGACAACCAGGTTCAACACGTGAGCCACACAAGGCACGTGTGTCACATTGTCATGGTGAAGGGCCGCACCCATGTTTGCATCACTGTCACACCCGGCCTTTCCTGGCTGCTGGTTGAGTGGAGACAACCATTGATGAAACTTGGTCTCCAGAGCTAACCGTCCACAACTTCTCAGCGGTGTGACTCACATTTCCCATACATTTCAAAGTAAACATTTGACCGCATGATGGCATTGAGCTCTGCTGCCAGCATAGTAAGGAGGTGTGTGGTATTCCTTGTGCACAGTTACAAGGAAGGGTGCCCTGACCACACAGGGTTTGGGCCGAGGTGAAGGACCCACATGAGGTTGAGGAGGCAGAAGCAGTGTATTAACTTTTACATACAGAGGAAGGATTGATACAACTCGTGGGGACAGCAAGACTTGTACAGAAGACCCTTCTCCATCTCTCCCCATAGTAACCCATTGCCCAGTCAGCGACATGTAACGCCCCTGTCCATGCTTACTGGGCCAATTATCTGTGGTGAAATGCACCCTGTCACACAGTTTCTCAAAGAAGCGGTGATGTTTGGTGCGACATTTGGTGAAGCGCGTGCACGCCTTTGTTGGAGAAGGAGTGGAGCCTGGGTATCGGCTCTTGGGGCACTGCGATGGGCATAAGGTCTCAAAAATCCTCGGTTAAAAAGGTTGGAAAGGAAGCATTTTGGTAGCCAAGTTTGCAGATGCTGAAAGTCAACCTCTAAGCCATGTCATGCCCTTCTAAAAGCATGTAAAACACAGCAAGGGGACTCCAACCACAGTCTCCTTCGTTTCCACTAATTGGGCCACACACACCCCACTTGACTGGTATCAGTTGACCCCCATTTTCAAGATGAAAAAGATGCTTTGCATGAAGTACTCTCAAAAATACACGTGCCTTTCGCCTCCCCTGGCTGAGCCAGGGGAAGAAAAGTCCTCTGAGAGCCATGACTTGTTCATCTTGGTTCTTTTAGAAACACAGCGAGGGGACTCCAACCACAGTCTCACTCGTTTCCACTAATTGGGCCACACACACCCCACTTGACTGGCATCAGTTGACCCCCCTTTTCAAAATGAAAAAGATGCTTTGCATGAAGCACTCTCAAAAATACGCATGCCTTTCACCTCCCTTGGATGGCCCAGGGGAAGAAAAGTCCTCTGAGAGCCATGACTTGTTCATCTTGGTTCTTTTACAAACACAGCGAGGGGACTCCAACCACAGTCTCCCTCGTTTCCACTAATTGGGCCACACACACCCCACTTGACTGGCATCAGTTGACCCCCCTTTTCAAAATGAAAAAGATGCTTTGCATGAAGCACTCTCAAAAATACGCATGCCTTTCACCTCCCCTGGATGACCCAGGGGAAGAAAAGTCCTCTGAGAGCCATGACTTGTTCATCTGGTTCTTTTACAAACACAGCGAGGGGACCCCAACGACAGTCTCCCTCGTTTCCACTAATTGGGCCACACACACCCCACTTGACTGGCATCAGTTGACCCCATTTTCAAGATGAAAAAGATGCTTTGCATGAAGCACTCTCAAAAATACACGTGCCTTTCACCTCCCCTGGATGACCCAGGGGAAGAAAAGTCCTCTGAGAGCCATGACTTGTTCATCTTGGTTCTTTGTTCAAAAGCGAGGGGACTCCAACCAGTCTCCCTCGTTTCCACTAATTGGGCCACACACACCCCACTTGACTGGCATCAGTTGACCCCCATTTTCAAGATGAAAAAGATGCTTTGCATGAAGCACTCTCAAAAATATGCGTGCCTTTCGCCTCCCCTGGCTGAGCCGGGGGAAGAAAAGTCCTCTGAGAGCCATGACTTGTTCATCTTGGTGAACATTAGTCTGTCCACATTGTCAGTGGACAGATGCGTGTGCTTAGCTGTCAGCACACCCCCAGCAGCACTGAGGACACGTTCCGAGAAAACGCTGGCTGCGGGACACAACAAGATCTCCAAGGCGTAAGTGGTGAGCTCAGGCAATTTATCCAGATTGGAAGCCTAAAATGAGCAGGGCTCAAGTTGCACAGTAATGGCATCGACGTTCCCTTGCATATACTCATATCTGTGTCTCCTCCTCTTTTTCCTTGTCCAGCTCCTTTGTTTTCGCATGAGTATATGTCCTTGTCACTTTCCCATGTGTTTGTGTTGTGTTGTGACTTGTTTGTCACCTTTTGGACACCTTTGAGGGTGTTTTCTAGGTGTTTTTATGTGTTTGTGATTGCCTGCCATTGTTTCCTATGCGGTTCGAGTTCGGTTCGTCGAACGTTCGCCGAACTGAACTCAAACGAGACCTCCGTTCGACGAACCGAACTCGAGTCGAACCGCGGCTGGTTCGCTCATCTCTATTGATTAGGCACTTATCTACTAACATTTTCTAAATGGAAAATAACAAACTATGAAAAATAACAAACGAAAGCACCGATACCTAACAATTCTTTGGCATCGCTACTACTGATACTGTAACATTTTTCAAAACTCTTGTCTGTAAAAACCCTGAGCAACCTGGTAGCCATTGCCCCTTATGCCGACCCCCGGTCTCCTGGTGCCGTCTACCAGCACTGCACCGCATAAGGCCCTGATGGCCTTTTCCCTAGAACAAAGATTGGGGGAAAGGTTCAACAAGGAGAGCGCAATCTATTTAAACTTTCAAACTTGCAGGTTCCGGTCCCCTTTTAATGCTGGTTACCTCCTGGGCACATTCTTGCAAAGTGCCCTGGTATACCACAGCGACGGCATATAGGCACCACTTCCATTGCATCCACTGAGATCTCCTCATCTGAAGTGGACTCTGCTTCCATTTCAATCATCTCTAATGCCAACTGTGCCCGTGACGACAGTATCATCCTGCAGCCATTTCCTCCATAGCGTGGCACCCACGCAGCTTCAGGGGTACTGGAACCCAAATCGCCTTCTTCCATCGCCTCTGGTTCCGTGTCCACGGTAACCGGGTCAATTTAGTCAGATGCTTCAGACTGATCATCTCTTTCAGAAATTGCGAGATCCGGCTCCGTTTGTGCGGGAAGCGCCTCGGGGCCAGTCGCGGCGGAGGGTGGAGGCAATGGAGACTGAGTGCAAGCCTGGAGCGGGGGCGGCTCGGATCCCACAGCCGCATTGGCCAGATTAGGGAAATCATCTGGGACTGGGTAACCGCTTACCCGCTCCTCTCGTGGAACTTCGGTTTCACTTGCTCGCACTGCCGCGGCCATCCTCCACGTCTCCATCCACAGAACGGTTCCGCGTTTCTCTGCTGAACAGCTGCGCTTCTCAGCCATCTTGACACTGCTTCCTCTAGGAATGTTGTCGTAGAGTCCTGGCGTCCCTGCTCCCCTCCGCTAGTAACACATTCTGGCCCGCCCCCTCGGTCTTTTCACAGCACTCTCTCACTGACCGTGGCCCTCTGGGAACTTCCAGAGTTCCGGCCTTTCCAGGAAGACGAGGGGCGGGGCTTAGGCTTTGCGCGCTTTTCCGATGAAGACAGCATTTTGGCGCGAAAAGATGGCAGAATTGGCGGGAAAAGGACTTTGGACTTGCAGTCTTCGGCTTTCAAGGCGCACGTCAGCCAGGTAAGTGGGTCCTGCTCATATCCTGTTCATGATGCCATGAAATCTGAGATGTGCTGCCCCTGTGTCAGCAGCCAGGCTGCTCGGATCCGGATCCGCGGTGGCCCGAGGGGTCTCCGGACCCGAGGGGGTCACGCGGCCACTCAGAAGAAAAGAGGGGGGAGATATTTATAGGGGGGTTGAAAGTTTGTGACTTCACCCACGGTGTGTGGTAATGTGAGAGACCACCGCTGCTGTTGGTGGGGGAGCCCGATGGCGATGGTGAAGCAGCAGGATGTTTAACCCCTCTGTGAATAGGGGGTTTGTGCCCCAGGGCCCGTTGGGATGATGGCGTTTGGGGTGCCGTTGGGTAGTGGAAAAAGGCTTTTCAGTGTACTCACTCAGTCCAGGAATAATGACACCGACAGCTTGTAAACCAGAGTTCTGAGCACCACTGCAGCTTGGAGGGAGCACGCTGGGATCCGTGCCCTTGGTGTTGCTGTTAGCCTGTGGCCCTTTCCGTGGCACCTTCTCACTAAATGGACCCTTGAGTTTGAAACTTGTTGGGTCCCGCTCACCCGTATAGCTAATGGAGTGAGCTTCCTCTCAGGGTTCACACATAGGATTTCTTTGGACTGTATTTGTGAAAATTCTATCTCATCGGTGCGCTAGTACCCCAATTTTGGAGTGGGTTGGAGATGAATCTTGAAGTATTTACCCCCATTGGGTAAATTGCCGGGACGCGTGAAGCGATTTCCCGGCCTAGGGTCCACGTACCCCGTCGTGCCCTGGCCCCTGCCCGGTGATGGCTCAAGGCCGCTGGCTGCCCTCCTCGGCAGTCCGTGCCCCTTGTGATGATCCCCTGCGACCGGGGTTCCAACTCCTACCAGGCCCAGACTAACGTCTGCCACCTAGTAAACTCCAGGAGCCCTGCTCCGGACCGGTGACCTCTCCCTCCTGGAGAGTCACTTTTTACCTCCTACTCCTTCCACTCCTGTTTCACTTCTCTCTACTTTTCCCTACCAACCCCACATGTGGGAGGCACTATTCCCTTCAGGCCTCCCAATGGTGTGTCTGGTGGGTTCGGTGTAAAGTGTTCCTAGAATTTTGACTGGCTAAGCTGTTAGCAACACCAAAGGACCAGGATCTGTAACCAAGGAGTAGTGGATACTGTGCAGAAGGGCAGATTGCACAATACCCTGTGACGACCTGATAGGCTAGGGCATCCCATTCCCCCTTGGTTAAATGTAGCTCGTCCACGAGCTACAGGACACCAGAGGTTTATTTTTGTTTTGGTTTTTATTAACTGTAAAAGGAAAAAGAAACATGTAACATTATGCATTTTTATTGATAGGTTCCATCCCTCACAGGGGAGGCAATTCCCTTGAACATTACGAAAATTGTTAAGAGTTTATCGCCCAACCGTGGGATGCTACCGGTTTTTATGGTAACGGAGGCTCAACCTACTCCGTTGCAGCCCCTTCCTGCAACAGTCCAGTCCCAACGTCCCGGATCCCAATAACCCGCCACCCAAACAACCTGTTCCCCCTGGAAACCTATGGTGGGTCCGTGACCAGGTTAAGGTCCCGGGTGTTGTATTTGCGTCTACTATACATGTTTACATGTTTATGCAGATTATATTTGCCTATAGTATATGTTTCATTAAATAAGTTAAATAAGCTCAGCTTGATTTTCAGCAACTAAACATGCGGGGATTGCTTGCCAATCATGGCAATGCCGTTGCCATGTTGTCTACTGGCAATACCGAAATTGGCTAGCCACATAGTGTCATCGAGTTTGTGTCACTGTACCCTGAAATAGCGTAGTGAGAGTTTCTGCAAGTGAGGGGACAGTGTGTTATAGCGTTTTATTGTCTTATAGTCTTTGCTGGTGCTGTGGTAAACAAACAGTCCTTTTCAGGGCTATTTAAATACATACTTGTGACTAATAATACAGCGCTTAGTCTGCAATAAGTGTAGGGTTAGATTCTGGAGAAGGCATAACGTATTAGAGGCATCTAGTGAGGGTATATTGCCTTTTTGTACTTTGTTCAAGGTCAATATAAAAAGATTCTATTGTCTAATAATAGCACTATTAGGGCTGCTTTACACGCTACGACATTGCTAGCAATTGCTAGCGATGTCAAGCGTGATAGCACCTGCCCCCGTCGTTGTAACGATATGTGCTGATTGCTGCCGTAGAGAATATTATCGCTACGGCAGCGTCACACGCACATACCTGCTCTACGACGTCGCTGTGACTGCCGAATAATCCCTCACTCAAGGGGGAGGTGCGTTCGGCGTCACCGCGATATCACAGCGACATCACTAAGCGGCCACCCAATCAAAGCAGAGGGGTGGAGATGAGCGTGATGAACATCTTGCCCACCTCCTTCCTTCCTCATTGCTAGCGGGACGCAGGTAAGGAGAGGTTCCTCGTTCCTGCGATGTCACACGTAGCGATATGTGCTGCCGCAGAAACAAGGAACAACATCGTTACTGCAGCAGCAACGATAATTGAGATTAGGGGGGATGTCACCAATTAGCGATTTTGAACATTTTTGCAACGATTCAAAATCGCTAATAGGTGTCACACGCAACAACATCGCTAATGCGGCCGGATGTGCGTCACAAAATCCGTGACCCCAACGACATTGCTTTAGCGATGTTGTAGTGTGTAAAGCCACCTTTAGCTACAATAAGTGTAGGGAGAGCTGCTGGAGAAGGGACAGCGTATGAGAGGCATCTAGGCAGGAATTATTGCCTTGTAGTCTTTGGTGCTGCCATGTACTATCAAAAGTCCTTACAGGGGTAATTTAAATAGATTACATTCTCTAATAATACCAAACTTAACTACAGTATGTACCTAATATAAAAAATGTGCAAGATGTGCAGAAATTTACAGTGAAGTGTATATCCTTCTGATGGTGGTGCACGTAGCGGCTGAAACAGTGGGACAGGGCAAACGTGGCCTGCTGCAGGAGCAAACCAAACACTGTCATTAGCTAGTGCTAATTTTCTGTCCCAGTTTTCAGGAAGGTTCAGGACACCACTGTTGAATTCAGAACAGTGCAAGCAGGTGGTGGGTTGGATGGCAGATAATGTTTCCAGTCTTTTTACCAGCACCACTCTGTCTTCCACATGGTCTAGTTTTACTAGCCAAGAGTCTACATACAGTAAGAGCCCACATAATCTTCAACCTGATCCTCCTTCCAACCACCACAGTGGGTGGTGGGTGGAGACAAGTGAAACTACACTTGGACACTCCATGGAGCTCTTTATGTTGCGGGCGAGGGCCACTTCTGGGGTTGCTCGGATCCGGGTTACTGCTGCGGCTCGAGTGGTGACCGGACCCGGGCTCGAACGGCCAGCCGTCCTCACAACCATCGTAAAGGGGGTATTTACAGGGGATTTTGTCTGTTACGCCACCCCTGGGTTGCGGTGAGGGATGGTGACACCGCCGCTGCCTGGTGATGGGGCGCCCGGGGCTGGTGGAACGGGGCAGCTAGATGGAATCCCCTCCACGGGTAGGGGAGGTGTAGTCCCGGAGCCCTGTGTTGGTACACGGGAGTGATGGCTGCTGGAGGTGGAGCGCCGGGTTGGACCGGGGGCCAATGGTGTACTCATAGTTCAGTAATTTCACACAAGTCCGATAGTAAACCAAGTTGCCAGTGACCGGCTGCCATTGGAGGGTGTATTTGGGTCCCACACCCTGGTTAGTGAACAGGTGTCCCTTCCTCCTGCACGTTATGTTTGTCTCTCCTGTTGGACGACTTTGCATGAAACGGATAAGTCCACTCCCGGTTCTGTATGTATTTGGGAGTTGTGGCGAAATCTGGTCCTTGGGATCTCTGTGGGTTCTGACGGATTCTCTATCCCCCACGTTGGGCTTCCGTTTCGCTCTCTGGGTTTCGGGAGAACAAGGCCTGAAACCTCATCCTCTGCTTGTGAATTAACAAGGGACATGCAACCTTCCTCGTCCTAGGATCCAGGCACCCCGATTGTGCACGGCTTCTGGACCGGATTCCCGCTGTCGGCACCGGCGGGCTACAACCTTGCCCCAGTCCACTTTAAGTCTCCTGCGACTGGATCTCCGTCGCCTGTGGCCCTGCTCACTGTCTGCCACATAGCCGTGTAGTCCAAGGGTCCCTACCCCTGACTACACTGCACAGTCTCCACTTGACTTCCACTCACTACTCCTCCACACTTCAACTTGAACTCCTAAACTTGTCTTGTCTGTTGAATTCCCGCCTCTGACACCTCAGGACCCCTAGGTTGGCGTTCTCATTTGCCTGATCCCGCCCACTGGTATGCCCTTATTATCATGAGGGGGTGGCTAGGCTTTAATGGCTGTATGTTGTACCTGGGTGTGGGTTTTTGGTGGTGACAAGGAGGAGGCACACTTTTGTGACTATCTGGTTTTGCCAGGGCGTCACATTTACCTTTCCTTTTGTGGCTTCTTCTGGCCATTCACTGTGCATGTTTCTAGTGGGACATGAGGAGATTCGGTGTGAAGATGCCCAAATATTTGAGTAGCAATGGTCAGAAGAAGCTGATGGTGGGAAACGGCAATTACTGTCGCTAGAGGTGGATGATGATGAGATACAGTTGCCAACAAGTCATTTTAAGTCAACAGGAAGACCAGAGCAAGGAAGTATAAGATGTCGTGGTGGATGATCAAGCCACTGACCCAAGCTAACAAGGTGGCATACAGAACGAGGACAGCAGCGCATAGTGGGAGGGATCCACAGCAACACAACATGGAGGAAGAGGTAGTGGGTGGCAAGAGGGAAAAGGTGGTGAACTGCTACTCAGACCACCTACATGCAGCAGATCTTGGGCTGAGGGTTAGGTGTTCCCCAGTCTGGCACTTTTTTACAAAAAGTGGGGAAGACAAGAAAACAGTGATTTAAACCTGTGTCTGTAGTGTCCTTGAACCCATCATGAGCTACAAGGTACTGCATCCTGTCAAAGATGCAGGGCCTACCCCCAGGAAACTGGAAGACCAGTGCCGGTAACACCAAAACATACTATAATTCCAGTTTTTCCCCCTCCCAAAGGACTGGTGACAGACTAGAGTTGGACCCAATGGATGGCCACCCAGGAGTGGAGCCGATCCAGTCCACTAGCCGACAACCAGGTGGGAGGGGTCAGATAGTCAGTAGGAGTCAGTAAGTGGAAGAGAGAGGAGACGGACATACCTATACTGAAGGGGAGTGTGTACCAGTGACCTATCAGGCGCAGGCGTGTGGTTGCCGAAGGAGTATGGTGGAGTACTCTCAGAACCATATTACCGACGGGGTACAGAGCCCTAGGTCAGGCAAATGCTCCAGGCATACCTGATAAAATCTGCACAGTGAGGGGACCATCCAGGACCTCACTGACCATAATGTCCGGGGGCACCAGCAGTGACAGGAGAACCAGGGACCGGAACGGAACACTGACCCTACAGGGTTCAAACTGCCCCCCGTATAGAATAAAGACTGAGAGACTACCAGGAGGGGACCCCCAGACGCTCCAAGCCACGGGGAACCACAAACTAGAGAAGTGTGCAGGGGAAAGAAGCCAGCAGGTCCACAAACCGGCACTGGGACTAAGGGAACCAGCGATGAGGACCAGCCTTCCTCCGGGTACCAGCCAACAAACTACTGTGAGTAAAGAACCCAGTTACACTGCAATCCCTTGTGTGGCCTACCTTCATCATCTACCCCTGGGGCCCCGGCCCTACTTGCGGAGGGCCCAACATCTAGGCTGCCATTACCATCAGCCCCAGCGGTGTGAGACAGTGCAGCGGCGGTTCCATTTCCATAACCGCAACCCGCAATTGGCGTCACGATAAAAACTTTATTAAATCTTCCCCTGTACATAACCCCTTTTAAGCGACCCCCAGGTTCACGGAACCGGGCAATAGCCACCCAGTGAACTGTCCCCGTAAATATACACCCCGGGACCGAGTACCCCATAGTCCTGGGGCGAGTCATGTCCTACTAAGATCAACAGGGGCCAGACCACTACCAACCTGACCACCACCAGCATGTTCAGGCACGTTATTCAAGCAGCTGACTGGGGGGGCGAATACCTGGATCAACAATCAGTGGTGTCGGGTAGCACTGCCTCTTCCACTGTGCTACATGCTTGCCAATCATCTATCCAGGACTCAGGCACCGATGTCTCCCACCTTGTAACTTTTGTTGGACATTCAGAAACATCATCAGCAACTACGTCCACTTCCTTGTCCCAGCACAGCATTTAGCTTTCCTTACCACAGGTCTTAAATATAAAGCGGAAATACTCAGCCGTCCACCCACAGGTCGAAACACTAAAGGGTCACATTTCCAGACTGCATGCCCTGAAAATGTTGATGTTTATGACTGTGGATACTGAGGCTTTCCACAACCTCACAGTTGCAGCCGTCACTCAGTCCCCAATCACTGCTATTTTTCCCGTTGTGCCATCCTTGCCTTACAAAAGCATGTATCCCATAACATCATTCAGTCCCTGACCAATGCAGTTACTGGGAAGGTCCATTTAACCACCGACATGTGAATAAGGCTTGCATCCGGGGTTGCTACATTTCCCTGACGGCACACTAGGTGTGGAGGCGCCGGGACCCAGTCAGACCCTGGAACGGCACACATGCTACCGACAACTAGAATTGTGAGCCCTAACTCCATCAGGGTTTCCTCCACCTTCTACAACAGCTTCTGTACCTCTTCCTCCTCTTCATCCTCCTTCTCTGAATTGTTGACCCTATCAATTGCAAGCTGGAAGCACTGCAGCACTGCATAGGTGAAGCGGCAAAAGGCTGTGCTGAAACTCCTATTTTTTGTGACCTACAGCACGTCACCAAAGAGTTGTGAAAAGGTCTAATAGACCAGACAGATTGTCATGTCTCCACTCCGGGGTTCGAACCAGTGATCTCTGGTTGTTGGTCAGTTTCCCTCTTGGTTGAACAACAGATATGTGCACTTTCTTGCTTGGTTTGTACAATAAAATTTTGAGAAGGGCTATTTATACTCACTACTCACATGCCTTGCTACTGACTATACTTCTGGATGAAGAGTTGTCTAGAATTTCAATTCCTCGGTTAAGGTTTTCCTACTGAGACATTGCTATTATGATTCACTATGATTCCCTGCAGTTTTTCTGTGTGAATTCCTCCCACATTATCTCATGTTTTGTTTCATTCAGCTTTTGAATGCATTCCATGTATTCTGTTATTCTTTTTAGATTGGGGATGAGCAAACAGAAGTTCTGGATCCGTATCAAACACCTTGTGTTCGGTGCTGAACACCGAGCACAGACTTTTGACTGTACGTCCAGGTCCTGTTTGGGTCTGTCACCTGAATAAAGGTAAAAGGTGGCAGATCAGCCAATCAGCAAGATTTTTGGCTGTGAGCACTTCCGGAGCCATCACATACATGCCACCAAGTATGGATATAGCTATGATTGACCAGGGAAATCACTGTAAAAAAAAAAATACGTAGGCTGCATATGGAAGTTAAATGGTAGTAAAAGCAGGACAGTTATACATACCAAATACCAGGATCACAATGCAGTCAGACTGTTTTCTAGGCCTGCTAAGTAAGGTTCAGGAATATTCACTGCTTCCCCGTCCACCCTCTGTTCCAGTGTCTGTGATTGGTTGCAGACTGCTATACATACCTCCCCTCCACACCCTGTGTCCGTGTCTGTGATTGCAGTCAGTTTGCTGTATACTAGTGTAAAAAGAAAAAAAAATGATCTAGGCTCCTGCCATATTTTGATATTTTTACCCAGCATGGGTAAAATGACAATGGCAGGCTGCAGCCCCCAACTGTGAGCTTTACTTTGGCCTGATATCAAAATAGAGGGGAAAAAGAAGACTGAGGGTCCCTCCCATTTTTGATATCCAGTCATGGTAAAGCAGACAGGTGGGGCTGGTATTTTCAGGCGGGGGAGGCCAATGGTTATTGGGCCCCCTCGGCCTAAAAATACCAGTGGGCAACTGCTTAGAATTGTCAAGTTCATTAGATGTTCTCAAGCTCCTTTTATCAGTTAATCCTATATTGAGCTGCCTTTTGTGGTCGAAATAGACACTTCTGCAGCAGTAGGGATGGGGGCTTTTCTTTCACAGAAAAAGAATGATTACCTTCATCCCTGTGCTTTTTATTGTCAGAAGTTCTCTCAAGCCGACTCTAACTATGATATTGGTGACCATGAATTAAAAGAGCCTTTGAAGAATGGAGACACTAATTGGATGGGGCTAGGCATAAGGTAACAGTCTTTATTGAACATAAAAACCTACTATATATTGATGCTGCTAATTGTTGAAACACTAGACAGTCCTGGTGGGCTCTTTTCTTTTCTTGGTTTAATTTCTCAGTGATGTATTACCCCGGTTCTAAGACTATTAAAGCTGACACTTTGTTTGCAGTTGTGCTCCAGAGTTAAGGGATGAAAATCCTGTTAAAATTCTTAGTGAGAGGGTAATGGTGGGTTCTCTAGGGATTGCTATCAGACAGCACACTCAGGATGTGCAGGACAGTGCAACAGAGAGTTTGCCTAAAAATATACTGTATATTCCCCCACCTTTACGCACGGATCTTCTTAAGTAGGTGCATGATTCTATTTTACCAAGGTACTTTTGGTGGCAGAATTGACATAAGAATGTGGATGAGCATGTTCAGAAATGCAGGGTCTGTGCCAGGGCTAATGCTTCCTCTCAAGCCCCAGCAGATTATCTACTGCCTAACAAGATTCCATCACAGCCTTGGACTAGAGAAATCTTGTTCAATAGTCAGCGTGGGGGTAATCAGGAACTAATCCCAATTTGCCAAAGGCAACTAAACCCCTAAACTAAAGAATAAATAATACTTAACTTTTATTAAACTTAAATAAATAGAAGGGACATGTTAACCACTAATTGCAGAGATTCATATTATAAATTTATTAAGAGATGGCTACAGTGCTGGTCAAAAGTATTGGCACCCCTGCAATTCTGTCAGATAATACTCAGTTTCTTCTTGAAAATGATTGCAATCACACATTATTTGGTATTATTATCTTAATTTATTTTGTCTTCAATGAAAAAATTAAAAAAAATTGTCATAAAGCCAAATTGGATATAATTCCACACCAAACATAAAAAAGGGGGTGGACAAAAATATTGGCACTGTTTGAAAAATCATGTGATGCTTCTCTAATTTGTGTAATTAACAGCACCTGTAACTTACCTGTGGCACCTAACAGGTGTTGGCAATAACTAAATCACACTTGCAGCCAGTTGACATGGATTAAAGATGACAACCTCTGTGCTGTGTCCTTGTGTGTACCACATTGAGCATGGAGAAAAGAAAGAAGACCAAAGAACTGTCTGAGGACTTGAGAATCCAAATTGTGAGGAAGCATGAGCAATTTCAAGGGTACAAGTCCATCTCCAAAGACTTGAAAGTTTCTGTGTCTATGGTGCGCAGTGTCATCAAGCAGTTTAAAGCCCATGGCTGTTATGATCCGGAACCATGGAAGACCACCACAAATCATTGGCAAAAGGTGACAAGAGCATTGGCAACTAATCTGGCCGCCATCCCCTTACTAACCATCACAACCAGAAGTAGCCGAGGGGTGAACTAACATCCTGTGCACCGCGAACCCAGCCAGAAAACTAACTATCCTAAATGTAGGAAAGATGAATAACTCTGCCTCAGAAAATAGACAAGAATAGCAAGCCCCCCACATTCAAAGACTGCGGTGATATAGGAAAAACATAATACACAGATAGATGACAGGATTAGCAAAAGGTGAGGCCCTCGCTGACTAAAATAGGAAAGGACAGGAAAGGGACTGATGGTGGCCACAGAAAAACCCTGCAAAATACCAACTTCCTGATAGTACAAAAAGGCCCTCAGATCGCACGATCTGAACTCCGTCCTATACCAGGTGACCTTGTCATACCAATGAACAGAAAACAAGAATCACAACAAATTCAACAAGCCACAAACACATGGACTCAAAGGAGCTATACTACACACAGAACTGCAGGGAGTTCCCCAACAAACCACAGAGGGGGAAAATCCCTGCATGCAAATAAACTGAAAACAACCACAGCAAAAGACAAACCCAGATAAGCAAACGAACCAGACAATAAATAAAGAGCAAGCACTTATCTGGGATAGATGTGGTGTAGAGCAGGATGAAGCAGGCTGGAGATACAAAGAACAACTGACATCCGGCAACAGCCTGCAATCAGACCAGGATTTAAATAAGCAGAGAGTTAGCAAAGGAAACACCCATTGCACAACACACCTGGTCCAAGTCCAAACCATTCCTGGCCACCAGAGGGAGCCTCCCAGCAGCCAAAACATAATTAACATTCACAACACATGGCACTGTGGCTAACCTCCCTAGATGTTGAAGGAAAAGAAAAATTGATGAAAGATTTCAACGCATTGTGCGGATGGTGGATAAAGAACCTCGACTAACATCCAAACAAGTTCAAGCTGCCCTGCAGTCCGAGGGTACAACAGTGTCAACCCATACTATCCGTCGGCGTCTGAATGAAAAGGGACTGTATGGTAGAATACCCAGGAAGACCCCACTTCTTACCCCGAGACATAAAAAAGCCAGGCTGAAGTTTGTCAAAACTTACCTGAGAAAGCCTAAAATGTTTTGGAAGAATTTTCTCTGGTCAGAAGAGACAAAAGTAGAGCTTTTTGGGAAAAGCCATCAACATATAGTTTACTGGGAAAAAAAAAGAGGCATTCAAAGAAAAGAACACGGTCCCTACAGTCAAACATGGCGGAGATTCCCTGCTGTTTTGGGGTTGCTTTGTTGCCTCTGCCACTGGACTACTTGACCGTGTGCATGGCATTATGAAGTCTGAAGACTACCAACAAATTTTGCAGCATAATATAGGGCCCAGTGTGAGAAAGCTGGGTCTTCCTCAGAGGTCATGGGTCTTAAAGTAGGACAATGACCCAAAACACACTTCAAAAAGCACTAGAAAATGGTTTGATAGAAAGCACTGGAGACTACTAAAGTGGTCAACAATGAGTCCAGACCTGAATCCCATAGAACACCTGTGGAGAGACCTCAAAATGGCAGTTTGGAGAAGGCACCCTTCAAATCTCAAGGACCTGGAGCAGTTTGCCAAAGAAGAATGGTCTAAACTCCCAGCAGAGCATTGTAAGAAACTCACTGATGGTTACCGGAAGCGGTTGTTCGCAGTTATTTTGGCTAAAGGTTGTGCAACCAAGTATTAGGCTAAGGGTGCCAATACTTTTGTCTGGCCCATTTTTGGAGTTTTGTGTGAAATGATTAATGATTTGATTTTTGTTTCATTCTCTTTTGTGTTTTTTCATTGCAAGCAAAATAAATGAAGATAATAATAACAAAGAATTTGTGATTGCAATCATTTTCAAGAAGAAATTGAGTATTATCTGACAGAATTGCAGGGATGCCAATACTTTTGGCCAGCACTGTATACATAGATGAACCTATCATCTATTTTATTCATATCAGGGCCTATAATAGGCAATTCATAGGTTTACTAAGTATTGCTTATTCTTATATTGCCAAATTGTCACTGCAGATAGCCATTACAAATCTAATACAAGCCTCTCCAACATGTTTCACCACACTGGCATCATCAGGGGAATGAGGCCAATAATGAATTAACATAAACAGACCCACGTAATATAGCCCAGGTTGTGACCCTATGTGATTAACAGCCTATTAGATACCTCCTTTCATAGAGTGGAAACAGCACTTTAATCTAAGCAGTTATCTTGCTCCACCTATCAAGACAAGACATAGTGGACTGCCTTGGTGCAGTGGAAATCGGGGTAATATAAGGCATTAAGGCCAGCTGTGTTTTGTCAAAACTCACAACTGCCATCAAGCCCTGGGTTGGTAATGGGGAGATCCCACATTAGCAACCTTGTAAGTTAAAAGAAAAATAGCACAAACACAAAAATCCTTTATTTTAAATTAAATTAAAAAAACACACCCTCTTTCACCTGTTTATTAACCCCAAAAAAAACCCCACAGGTCCAATATAATCCCCAAGAGGTCTCTTGACGATCCCGATTTTGCTACATCCAGAAGCTGCAGTGATGGAAAATGTGTTTGTGTTCTTTTTCTTTTTACTTACAGGTTTGGTAATGGTGGGTCTTATAGACATCTCTCCATTACCAACCCAGGGATTGACAACAGCTGTGATGTTTGACAAATCATAGCTGTTATTAACCCCTTATATTACCCCGATTGCCATCACACCTGGACAGTCGGGATGAGCCAGGTAAAGCGCCACACTTGATGCATCTAATGGATGTGCCAATTATGAGGCAGCTCAGGGCTGCTATTTTTAGGCTAGGGAGAGCCCAATAACCATGGGCCTCCAAAGCTTGAGAATAACATCCTCCAACTGTCCGCTTTATCTTGGCTGGGTATCGAAATTGGGAGGGAACAATCTAAGACACTGGCACAGAGGTTGGGCGGGGAAGCAGGACTGCATTCAATCATACACGCTGGCACGTAGAGTGGAATGGGAAAACAGTCCATATTCATAAGGGTTATGGAGCAGACCAGAAAGTAGTGTGACAGCTGTGGGAAACTCAGTAAGTCTAATTATCCTGCTTCATGACCGCAAATCATTTTTCACTGCCACTCTTAATCACAGTAATGCTAGTCACAAAAATAGTTACGGCATTACTGTGATTGTCAAGCACTAAGCATGCTTAGTGGCTAAAAACTAGGCGTCAAACATGCCGTGAGGGAACTCGAAATTCACAAGGCAAAGACCAAAATACTCGTTGAATACTGTACTATTTGTGCTAGTAACAAATAATGCTGAAGATATCCCTTTTTCCCTAGTTACCTACCCTCTCCCTAAAGTAGGGGATATATGCAACAAACAGTGGGTATGGATAGTATTCAGACACCTTTAAATTTTTCACTCTTTGTTTCATTGCAGCCATTTGGTAAGTTAAAAAATGTTAATTTTGTTCTCATTAATGTACACTCTGCACCCCATCTTGACAAAAAAAACAGAAATGCAGAAATGTTTGCAAGTTTATTAAACAAGAAAAACTGAAATATCACATGGACATAAGTATTCAGACCCTTTGCTCAGTATTGAGTAGAAGCACCCTTTTGAGCTAGTACAGCCATGAGTCTTCTTGGGAATGATGCAACAAGTTTTTCACACCTGGATTTGGGGATCCTCTTCCATTCTTCCTTGCAGATCCTCTCCAGTCGCTTGAGGTTGGATAGTCAACGTTGATGGACAGCCATTTTCAGGTTTCTCCAAAGAAGAATGGTCACAGAGTTTTTCTGAAGCCATTCTTTTGTTATTTTAGCTGTGTGCTTAGGGTCATTGTCTTGTTGGAAGGTGAACCTTCGGCCAAGTCTGTGGTCCAGAGCACTCTGGAAGAGGTTTTCTTCCAGGATATATCTTTACTTGGCCGCATATATCTTTCCTTCAATTGCAAATGTGGTGCCCTGGACTAGCCAGGTCGTCACAGATAACACACAAACACCCCCACCCCCACTAGACAGTAACATTAGCCAAACAAAAACCCTTGTTGCCTCCCTCCAGTGTCTGATGTCTACACCAGGTTGGGCGGAGCCAAGCGGTTGGCCCCACCCACCGAGGAGTTCACAGGCCTGGAGGTGGGAAAAGTGACAGAGTAGTTTTGGCGTTTGAAGAGTGAGGAGTAAGCACTTGAGTGTCTGGGTTTGTGGCCCAGGCACTGACAGCAAGGTTGGCAGACAGTGGTGGCCATCTGCAGGAGTGGTTAAGCAACGCGGAACCGTAGGACCGGGGTCGGGCGTTGGCCCGCCGGTACCGACCGGGGAGCGAAGTGAAGCCAGCACACACAGGCCGGGCCATCGGACCCCGACCAGGCTTGGAGCCGCCGACAATAGTCAAATCCGAATGTGACCGGAACCCCAGGGGTTTCCTAACAACAAAAGACCCGATAGAAGGCAACCACCCACAACGTGAGGGTATACAGCTACCGCCTAAGGCTAGAGACCCAAGGGCCAGCGCCTGCGGGCAAATGGGCTCCTCCGGCATTCATACACCGGGGAGCGGACTACCGTTGGGGATCCATAGTAGTCAAACAAGAACATCAAGGTGCAGGGAAAGACAGCCGCCATCACCTGTCCGGGGATAGACACTGCAGCTGGCTGCGGGACCCGTCCATCCGGCCATTTGGTTTACTGAGGACTTTGTGCATCTCTTACTGAGTGAGTATACCCGTGCCATCCGGCACCGCGCCGAGCTGTCCCTGCAACCCTGAACCTCACCAACCCTGCCTCCCCGTCACATCATCGAGCCCCGGGACCACCGACCCCTACCCACGGAGGGGGAAAACAACATCCCAGCTGCTCCCTACCATCGCTCCCGGGATCACCGTCACCAGCAGCGGTGGTGCCCATCTTCACCACGACCCGTGGGTGGCGTCACGGACTAAATACCCCAAACCAACCACCCCTTTCACTCACGGGCGAGGAGCGCCGCTTGAGTCCCCGGATCCGGACCACCGCTAGAGCCACCGAGCAGCAGCAGCCGCAGCAGCGCCGGACCCAAGCGTTGGCGAGCGCGCAGCAGCGGCGGCGTCCTCCCCGCCCGCGACACAACCAGTCGTCCTGTCCCTGCAACTGAAATCCCCCCCCCCCATATCATGATGCTGCCACCACTATGTTTCACTGTTGGGATTGTATTGGGCAGGTGATGAGCAGTGCCTTCTCCACACATACCGCATAGAATTATCATCAACAAGTTTTTTCTTTGTCTCATCAGACCAGTGAATCTTAATTCTCATAGTCTGGGAGTCCTTCATGTGTTATTTTGCAAACTCTATGCGGGCTTTCATATGTCTTGCAGTGAGGAGAGGCTTCCGGCGGGCCACTGCCATAAAGGCCAGACTGGTGGAGGGCTGCAGTGATAGTTGACTTTGTGGAACTTTCTTCCATCTCCCTACTGCATCTCTGGAGCTTGGCCACAGTGATCTCGAGGTTCTTATTTATCTCTCTCACCAAGGCTCTTCTCCCACAATTGCTCAGTTTGGGTGGATGGCCAGGTCTAGGAAGAGTTCTGGTGGTCCCAACCTTCTTCTATTTAAGGATTATGGTGGCCACTGTGCTCTTAGGAACCTTGAGTACTGCAGAAATTATTTTCTAACCTTGGCCAGATCTGTGTCTTGCCACTATTCTGTCTCTGAGCTCCTTGGGCAGTTCCTTTGGCCTCATGATTCTCATTTGGTCTGCCGTGCACTGTGAGCTAGGAGGTCTTATATACATAGGTGTGTGCCTTAGCAAATCAAGTCCTATCAGTTTAATTATATACAGCTGGACTCCAATGAAGGAGTAAAACAAACTCAAAGAAGATCACAAGGATATGGACAGCATGTGACTTAAATATGAGTGTCTGAGCCAAGGGTCTGAATACTTATGACCATGTGATATTTCAGTTTTTCTTGTTTAATAAATTTGCAAAACTTTCTACATTTCTGTTTTTTCTGTCAAGATGGGGTGCGGAGTGTACATTATTAAGAAAAAAAATGATCTTTTTTGAATTTACCAAATGGCTGCAATGAAACAAAGAGTGAAACATTTAAAGGGGTCTGAATACTTTCCATACCCACAGTATGCCTTTTTTCTGAAGCTATATCCAATGCATGCCCTCTATATCTCCAGGGAGTGTTTCATATGCTGGACAACAGATTGTGTTTCAGTAGCAGATCTCCGTTAAGAGAGTAATCACAGCACTATCTTACACCTTACATTTCAGGGGTTTCCAAGCAGGAGAAATACGACAGGGGAATAAATCAAAGAAACTGGAGTCCTTTAAAGGGGTAATTCCGCCTACAGCAAGCCTGGGCAGCATAAAAACAACTGAGCTGGGCAAGACAGTTAAAAGGAAAATTACTTACTTCTGAGTTATGGTCACATCATCTTGTGACCGTACAGACACATTTAGGTATTTTCTTAATTTTTATAGGTTTGGAAAATTCTTTAAAAAACCTTATCACTTCCAATATTTCAGCTCTATATCTATAAACATAAAGGGAGTATACAGTGTGTCAACCCATATCCACCGCCATTAACCTGAGAACGGCGGCAGCTATAGGCATAGAAGTGGTGTCTAGGTATAGTAAAGCAGCCATGCGCTACGCAATGAAACCACCAATAGCGCCACCTGGTGGAAAACAACGGAGTTAGCATTTTTATCTCGAAAACAGAACGAGATAGAGAAAAAAAGTGGATTAAAAAATTGTAGGGCATCATCAATTCAATACGAATTGACACCTTGCATACTTTACTATACCTAGACACCACTTCTATGCCTATAGCTGCCGCCGTTCTCAAGTTAATGGCGGTGGACAGAATATGGGTGGACACACTGTATTTAAAAATAGATTGAAATTTGGGCTTAGATTTAGCAGTTTTATACAAAACCTAAATTAACGAAATAGAATTGTTTTGAACAATCAGAAATCTACATGATCAGATTTGGAACTGGTATCTCTTCACATATTGGCAGAATGTTCAGAGAAAACTATTCAGTTGTTGGATCAGCCCTTAAATGCTTTATTTTTTTAATCAAGAGGAAATTCTGCACATAAAGTCAGTATTTGCAATAAGCAATAAGAGTCTGAATCCAAAATAAGAATAGATTGTATCTTTTTAATGTATTGTCAAATGCAAAATGTTCTACAGATTAAATATAAGTGAGTTGTCATTTTCAACATAATACTTTACCTATCATTGCATTGCCAAAGTGTCATTTATATTCAGAGAAAAGAATTTCTAAGTATTAGGTAGATTGTGTCCATGGACTTGTTTGGATGGGAACAGAAACATTTAGATATGAATACGAACAATGTATAGTTACTAAAGTGCTTTCTTTAAAGTCATGTTACGTTCTATTAATATATTTATTTTTCATTATGTACTACTGAAAATTGAAAAACCAAGGAAACTGAAATAATATCATCAACGTCTTTGAAAGGCTTTGTATAAAGATGGCAGTCGTGTGCTCGGCAATGATAAACGATCATCACAAAATGCAGTCTGTTATCTAGAAAGAAAAAAATATATACAGATATATGTGTGTTTACAAGCGTGTTTGTCTATGGAGCATCCAAAGTCCGCACAGTGAAGAAAAGAAACGTGTGAAATCATTCCAGTCAAGTCTCAAATTTTCCCTTAACCTTTGCTGATAACCTGCAGTAAATAGAAAAAAAATGCTTTGAATTTCTTCTTCTTCATCTTGTTTTATAAAAACATTGTTTATTGCCTCACCATAACCTTCGTTTATCAATGTTCATAGTTTAGAACACACGATAATCACTCACAATAATGGATGAACAAAGAAGCCGGAAGTTATTTGTTTATTTAAAGGGATTGTCTAAAAAAAAATCTGCTATCAGACATGTTAGAAAAGATCATTCCATTGGGTAACAGCACCTAAAAAACTCACTGATCTTAAAAACAACAGGGGAACAACTTAACAATTGAGAGGAGGAGGGTTTGTAAATGTAGTCTCTCTATGTCGCTATGAAATAAATTGGTGATATTCAAAAGCTCTACAGTGAAAAATTTCCCATGTTTTCTTTTATAGCGCCATCATGTTCCACAGTGCTTTACAGACATCACTATCCACATTGGGGCTCCCAATTTAAATATCCTATCAGTATGTCTTTAGTAGAGTTGAGCGCGGTTCGCGGTTCGAGGTTCTCCAGTTCTAGGCTCGAGTGATTTTGGGGCCTGTTCTAGATCGAACTAGAACTCGAGCTTTTTGCAAAAGCTCGATAGTTCTAGAAACGTTCGAGAACGGTTCTAGCAGCAAAAAAACAGCTAATTCCTAGCTGGCTTTCCGCTGTAATAGTGTAAGTCACTCTGTGACTCACACTATTATGAAATTTCAGTGTATAGTGTGCGGGAACAGCGCCTTCAGATCACTGCTGTTTGTATAATGGCGATCGCCATTTTTTTTTTTTTTTCCTTGTCTTCCTTCCCTAAGAGCGCGCGTGTAGTGGGGCGGGCCAGCATGTCAGCCAATCCCAGACACACACACATCTAGGTGTACTTTTAGCCAGAGAAGCAACGGCATGTGTGATAGGATGTCCATGTCACATGTCCCTGCATTATAAAACCGGACATTTTCCTCCAGCATGCCATTATCTGCCTTCTGCGTCCTTGGTGTCAGACATCACTGGCGCAGCTCCTATCGCCGATACAGCTGTATTACGCTCCATACACAGCGCTGTACAGCATAGGGATAGCACTTTCTATCAGTCCTTTTAAGGGCTCGTACCGGCAGGGTCAGAGCCATAGGTGACAGGTCCTGAAAACAGAGACAGCGTCTGTGTAGCTAAGGTCAGGGATTTCCTCGCTGCATTTCCCCATTAGGAGGGAATAGAAAGGCAGGCTTCCATTCCTCTACCCAGAGCCCCACAATCCTGGCACTGTACCCTCCTGTCCTCTGCACACTCCAACTCATTATAACTAAGCCATTATACTAGCAAACACTGAGTGTACCTAGTGGCATCCTAAACGTGGCTATTGGACTTTTGTATAGTCCCACTAGTGCAAAGATATTTGCAGCACGTCTGCCTGCATTGCACACTCAAACTCCTTATAACTAAGCCATTATACTAGCAAACACTGAGTGTACCTAGTGGCATCCTAAACGTGGCTATTGGACTTTTGTATAGTCCCACTAGTGCAAAGATATTTGCAGCACGTCTGCCTGCATTGCACACTCAAACTCATTATAACTAAGCCATTATACTAGCAAACACTGAGTGTACCTAGTGGCATCCTAAACGTGGCTATTGGACTTTTGTATAGTCCCACTAGTGCAAAGATATTTGCAGCACGTCTGCCTGCATTGCACAATCAAACTCCTTATAACTAAGCCATTATACTAGCAAACACTGAGTGTACCTAGTGGCATCCTAAACGTGGCTATTGGACTTTTGTATAGTCCCACTAGTGCAAAGATATTTGCAGCACGTCTGCCTGCATTGCACAATCAAACTCCTTATAACTAAGCCATTATACTAGCAAACACTGAGTGTACCTAGTGGCATCCTAAACGTGGCTATTGGACTTCTGTATAGTCCCACTAGTGCAAAGATATTTGCTGCACGTCTGCCTGCATTGCACACTCAAACTCCTTATAACTAAGCCATTATACTAGCAAACACTGAGTGTACCTAGTGGCATCCTAAACGTGGCTATTGGACTTTTGTATAGTCCCACTAGTGCAAAGATATTTGCAGCACGTCTGCCTGCATTGCACACTCAAACTCATTATAACTAAGTCATTATACTATCAAACACTGAGTGTACCTAGTGGCATCCTAAACGTGGCTATTGGACTTTTGTATAGTCCCACTAGTGCAAAGATATTTGCAGCACGTCTGCCTGCATTGCACATTCAAACTCATTATAACTAAGCCATTATACTAGCAAACACTGAGTGAACCTAGTGTCCTCCTAAACGTGGCTATTGGACTTTTGTATAGTCCCACTAGTGCAAAGATATTTGCAGCACGTCTGACTGCATTGCACACTCAAACGCATTATAACTAAGCCATTATACTAGCAAACACTGAGTGTACCTAGTGGCATCCTAAACGTGGCTATTGGACTTTTGTATAGTCCCACTAGTGCAAAGATATTTGCAGCACGTCTGCCTGCATTGCACACTCAAACTCATTATAACTAAGCCATTATACTAGCAAACACTGAGGAAACTTAGTGGCATCCTAAAAGTGGCTGTTGGACTTCTGTATTGTCCCACTAGTGCAAAGATATTTGCAGCACGTCTGCCTGCATTGCACACTCAAACTCATTGTTACTTACTAAGACGTTATAATACCAAAAATTGAGTAAACTTAGTGGCATCATAGAACTGGCTGTTGTATTCCATTAGTGCCCAACTGGTGCCAAGCTATTTCTAGCACCTGTGCAGGACACCCTCCTGCTCTGTTTTTAATAAGCTATAATGATTGAAAAAAATACTGCCATTTAGTGACATCATAGAACTGGCTGTTGTATTGCATTAGTGCCCCACTGGTGGCAAGCTATTTCTAGCACCTGTGCAGGACACCCTCCTGCTCTGTTTTTAATAAGCTATAATGATAGCAAAAAATACTGCCATTTAGTGGCATCATAGAACTGGCTGTTGTATTCCATTTGTGCCCCACTGGTGGCAAGCTATTTCTAGCACCTGTGCAGGACACCCTCCTGCCCTGTTTTTAATAAGCTATAATGATAGCAAAAAATACCGCCATTTAGTGGCATCATAGAACTGGCTGTTGTATTCCATTAGTGCCCCACTGGTGGCAAGCTATTTCTAGCACCTGTGCAGGACACCCTCCTGCTCTGTTTTTAATAAGCTATAATGATAGCAAAAAATACTGCCATTTAGTGGCATCATAGAACTGGCTGTTGTATTCCATTAGTGCCCCACTGGTGGCAAGCTATTTCTAGCACCTGTGCAGGACACCCTCCTGCTCTGTTTTTAATAAGCTATAATGATTGCAAAAAATACTGCCATTTAGTGGCATCATAGAACTGGCTGTTGTATTCCATTAGTGCCCCACTGGTGGCAAGCTATTTCTAGCACCTGTGCAGGACACCCTCCTGCTCTGTTTTTAATAAGCTATAATGATTGAAAAAAATACTGCCATTTAGTGGCATCATAGAACTGGCTGTTGTATTCCATTAGTGCCCCACTGGTGGCAAGCTATTTCTAGCACCTGTGCAGGACACCCTCCTGCTCTGTTTTTAATAAGCTATAATGATAGCAAAAAATACTGCCATTTAGTGGCATCATAGAACTGGCTGTTGTATTCCATTAGTGCCCCACTGGTGGCAAGCTATTTTTAGCACCTGTGCAGGACACCCTCCTGCTCTGTTTTTAATAAGCTATAATAATAGCAAAAAATACTGCCATTTAGTGGCATCATAGAACTGGCTGTTGTATTCCATTTGTGCCCCACTGGTGGCAAGCTATTTCTAGCACCTGTGCAGGACACCCTCCTGCTCTGTTTTTAATAAGCTATAATGATAGCAAAAAATACTGCCATTTAGTGGCATCATAGAACTGGCTGTTGTATTCCATTAGTGCCCCACTGGTGGCAAGCTATTTCTAGCACCTGTGCAGGACACCCTCCTGCTCTGTTTTTAATAAGCTATAATGATAGCAAAAAATACTGCCATTTAGTGGCATCATAAAACTGGCTGTTGTATTCCATTAGTGCCCCACTGGTGGCAAGCTATTTCTAGCACCTGTGCAGGACACCCTCCTGCTCTGTTTTTAATAAGCTATAATGATTGCAAAAAATACTGCCATTTAGTGGCATCATAGAACTGGCTGTTGTATTCCATTAGTGCCCCACTGGTGGCAAGCTATTTCTAGCACCTGTGCAGGACACCCTCCTGCTCTGTTTTTAATAAGCTATAATGATAGCAAAAAATACTGCCATTTAGTGGCATCATAGAACTGGCTGTTGTATTCCATTAGTGCCCCACTGGTGGCAAGCTATTTCTAGCACCTGTGCAGGACACCCTCCTGCTCTGTTTTTAATAAGCTATAATGATTGCAAAAAATACTGCCATTTAGTGGCATACAAAAAGTGGCTGTTGGACTCCTTTATTGTGCCACTTGTGCCAAGCTATTTCTAGCACCTGTGCAGGACACCCTCCTGCTCTGTTTTTAATAAGCTATAATGATAGCAAAAAAAACTGCCATTTAGTGGCATCATAGAACTGCCTGTTGTATTCCATTAGTGCCCCACTGGTGGCAAGCTATTTCTAGCACCTGTGCAGGACACCCTCCTGCTCTGTTTTTAATAAGCTATAATGATTGCAAAAAATACTGCCATTTAGTGGCATACAAAAAGTGGCTGTTGGACTCCTTTATTGTGCCACTTGTGCCAAGCAATCTCAAGCACCTCTGCATTCTACCCTCATGCACATTTAGCTATGCTAATTTTATTGCAAACTCAGGGAATTCCTTGCTGCATTTGATCATTAGGAGGGATAGAAAGTGAGGCTTCTTTTACTGTCCTGGTACCCACAGAACACGGCCACTGTACCCATCTGTCCACTTTTGCCACGCTATTTAATTTGCCCAAAGAGCTGACTCTTTTTCTGCCATCCTAAAATTGTCTGGAATACTAAGATAGTGTTCCTTTGCTGCCAAGCAAGGTACAACACGTGTGCATTCTACACTCCTTTCCATTTCTGGAATGCAATTATTGCAGGCGTGGATATAATGTAGCCTGCATCCAATGTTGGTTTTCTCAATGTCTGACAGCTCAACAATACCATCTGGTTCCACTTCCAAAACAAGTGATGACCTGCCAATCACACTCCCTGTTGCGGGTAAAGGAGTGGAAGTTCAGTGTGAAAAACCATGTGTGACTGCTGTCCCCACAGTCACAGAGGATGAAGAGCACGCAGATGCACTTGATGGGGCAGGCGGTGGTTGCACAGGCACGCTAGGCCGCATTGTAGCACAGTGAAATTCACATTGCGACTTATGCTTCATTTTAAGTTGTGTACAGGGTGGGCTCCCCAGTATGCAGCAAAACCAGGCAACAGGAAAAGGACTCTAGGCAGTTGGGTTGATAAATGATTGTTTAACTTTACCAAAACAAACAATAAGAACCATGCATACAATTTAAGTAATTGAACAATCTATTTTGTTGCCTACTACCTGCTAATCCCCCTGTGTAGCAGTAATTGTGTGTTTGTGCGTGTGTGTGTGTGTGTGTGTGTGTGTGCGAACATGACTTACCAGTGGCGCATCACAAGAGCTTCCAAGTTACCTACCTAAACATAGACAAAACACATTACCCCCCCTGAATACCCTTGTTAGCTGAAGCCTCACAGATAATGCAGATGATAACAGTGTGAATGCAAACCACACAGCTCTGCAACACAGTCATGGAAATCTTAAAAAGCAACAGTCAATGCAAACATGTGTTGCTGTCCCTCTATGATTTAAACTGTACGTGACAATTTGACAGTGCAGAGGCAGCAAGTCTTATTGTCTATAAATAGTCGGCCTACCCAGAACAGATATGTGTTTTGCTAATAAAACAAAGTGTTGCGTGCCCGCATTATTGTCTGGGCACAGCCTACCGTACCCGGGTACTGTGATGTCCAGTTGCCAGAAATACAGACTTTACGCTCCTCTCACGGTAAACAGTATAGACAGCACTGTAAGAATGCTGGTCTGTGGCTCAGGATGTTGCTCACTGGCATTACGGGGCTCATCATCAAAGTACAACATGACTCCCCTCACAATTGAACGAAGTGTTTCCGCGGTGGCTCCTTGCTGTAACACACACCTTTAGCTTTTCCTTCTGTTCATAGACAGCATCTCCAAGTCCACATCCGAAGAGCAATTTGATATTGCTATAGTGACCAAACCAAACGGAAAAACAAAGATACAACTATACATGTTTTGTGTTAGGAGTTCTATTTGAACAACTATTCAATAGGTTTGTCCTCTGGTGTCCGGGGTTGGTACTGCCCTTTATGGGGGCTCTACACTCACGGCTATGTATGGTCATGGGACATCTTTGAATATTTGTCATTTGGCTGTTGACACCACTTATAAGTGACAAATACAACTATTTGCCACTCTTTTGTGATTTGATGAGTTCTATCTTTGTCATTGTTACTATAGCTGCATGTCCCTTCTGCCCTGATGTAAAGTATGCTGTATTCAAACGTCACATTTTGCCTCTAGAATATGTATTTCTGGTCACTCTGGTGACTGCTATCGCCATCATATCTGCATTCCCCTTTTTTGTCCTAAAAAAGTATAAAATAATGCCATGTCTAACGTTACACCTTGCTTCCAGAGTTTATACCTTTGGTCACTCTGGTATGATAGGTGTCACCGACTCTGTGCATGTGTTGCATAGAGACTTATTGGCATGATGTTAGGTCATGGCATGGGTAGCGCTATACTTTGCGTCCATATGTGTTCTTGTGCCGATATAGACATTTGCACTGGGGTTTATGTGCTAGCACAGCGCGCTTGCCGTAAGGATATACATACAGCACACGGCCATGTGACCTATGACGTGCGCTTCCTTGGTCTGTAGCATTGCGCATGCGCATGTGACGCTCCACGCTCATGGTCACTATGGTTCCGGCGCATGCGCGGTAGAGGGTACCCTCACGTCATGAGTCCACCTGACTAGATCAGGTGGCGAATATGGCGGCGTCCATCGGCATACCCCGGCCTGTATGCAAAAATCTCCATAGTTCTCTAATTACATGCTGGTAAGCAATCTTTGTTCTAATTATGACATGTACTTAAGACACGCTAACCATGGCTTTCCTCACTTTTCCCTGAGGAAGCTACACCTTGCTGTAGCGATACGCGTGGGATCACCACCCCACCCCCTCCTTCATTTTGTGGCCTCCAACCATTATCCTTACTGGCGTTTGCACTTGCCTTTTTGGCTTAACAAGTTTATTTCAGGTGATTGCTGTGGCCTTGGTCACTCAGGTGCTTTATTGCTATGCATTGACAGTTGGTCTTTTTTGTCTGGGCATCTGTACTTTCTGTCTCAATCCCCTGTTTATATTTATGATATCATCTTGCAAGTGTACGCCTTCACTAGCAGTATATATTGGTGGTTTTGGCCGGCTGAGAGTGTGGGGTGTGTTTGGTGTCTTATATCATACCTCCCAACTTTTAAAGAAGGAAAAGAGGGACAAAGTTTGCGGCGCGCGTAGCGCGCCGCGGCAAATTTTTAGGCCACGCCCCCTAACCACACCCATTTCACAGTCACGCCCATATCCACTCCCCATCCACACCCATTCAGCACAAACACGCAGGCAGCCGGCGGGCCTCCAGCACGGACACGCAGGCAGCCAGCGGGCCTCCAGCACGGACACGCAGGCAGCCGGCGGGCCTCCAGCACGGACACGCAGGCAGCCGGCGGGCCTCCAGCACGGACACGCAGGCAGCCACAGTGAGGCGGCCGGTCGCCTTCACAGACAGGCGGCGGGCCGCCCGCACAGAGAGGCGGCCAGCCGCCCGCAGAGAGAGGCGGCCGGCCGCCCGCACAATGAGGCGGCGGGCCGCCCGCACAGACAGGCGGCAGGGGGGCGCCCGCACAGACAGGCGGCAGGGGGGCGCCCGCACAGACAGGCGGCAGGGGGGCGCCCGCACAGACAGGCGGCAGGGGGGCGCCCGCACAGACAGGCGGCAGGGGGGCGCCCGCACAGACAGGCGGCGGGGGGGCGCCCGCACAGACAGGCGGCGGGGGGGCGCCCGCACAGACAGGCGGCAGGGGGGCGCCCGCACAGACAGGCGGCAGGGGGGCGCCCGCACAGACAGGCGGCAGGGGGGCGCCCGCACAGACAGGCGGCAGGGGGGCGCCCGCACAGACAGGCGGCAGGGGGGCGCCCGCACAGACAGGCGGCAGGGGGTGAGGGGGGAGGGAGGGAAATCAGCGCTGGGGAGATTAGTTTACTGTACCAGCAGCAGCACAGGCAGCGCTCCTCTCTATGCCACGTCTACTAGGATGGTAGGAGGGAAAAGCAGGGAGGCGGAGAGAGAGTGGGTGGGCGGAGCCCGGGAGCCGGCCGTCCCGCCCGTGGCAACGGGACAAACAACGTAAAGCGTGAAAGTCCCGCTGTATCCGGGACGGTTGGGAGGTATGCAGCATGTTAGAATGTGTACATAAGATCCCGCTGGTGGTGGCCGCAGCTTATAGGCCCCAAATCTGGTGACAGGTTCCCTTTAAAGTTAACCTGTCAGGTGCAATATGCACTCAGAGCCAGGAGCAGTTCTGGGTGTATATTGCTAATCCCTGCCTAACCGTCCCTGTATACACTAGCATAGATAAAGAGATCAAGAACAAATATTTTTAAAGATCTTATATCTTATGCTAATGAGCGCGGGGACTAGTCACAAGGGCGTTACTTCACTTGGCTAGTCGGCTCGCATAGCATGTTAGCATGTTATTACGCCCCTGTGTGAGTACTAACACGCTATATGAGCCGACTAGCCAAGTGAAGTAACGCCCTTGGGACTAGTCCCCGCGCTAATTAGCATAAGATATAAGCTCTTTAAAAATACTTTTTCTATAGATGCCTTTATCTATGCTGGTGTATACAGGGACAGTTAGGGAGGGATTAGCAATATACACCCAGAACTGCTCCTGGCTCTGAGTGCAGATTGCACCTGATAGGTTCCCTTTAAAGGGAACCTGTCACCAGAAATTTAGCAAAAAAAATAAAAGATTCCCCTCTGCAGCTCCTGGGATGAATTCTGGAAAGGTTCCTGTTGCTATTGTGCCCCCTTTGAGACCTAAAATAATACTTTATGAAGTCTTACCTTTTTGTATGCAAATCTGTTTTTATGGTCACGGGGGCGGGCTGCCTGGCGTCCGTTATTCCCCCTCCTGCCGTTGTACGCCGTCCCCCATTGCTCATTTCCATACATGAGGACGCCTTCCTCATGTAACTGTCCTCCTGAAGTTTTGTGCATGCCCAGTGCCACTCTCGCGGGAGTAAGCACTGTGCAAAGTGTGAACGCTTTTGAGGTGATTGCGCAGGCGCGAGATTATGGGCGGCGCTGTGATTGTCATCAGCAGCGTCATCCAAGTACCTTCCCATAATCTCGTGCCCGCGCTTCTCACTCTGCCTCCACCGTTATGCGCAAGCACTGGCCATATGAACCACGTTACCTATTACCATGGGCGCGAGATTATGGGCGGCGCTGTGATTGTCATCAGCAGCGTCATCCAAGTACCTGCCCATAATCTCGTGCCCGCGCTTCTCACTCTGCCTCCACCGTTATGTGCAAGCACTGGCCATATGAACCACGTTACCTATTATCATGGGCGCGAGATTATGGGCGGCGCTGTGATTGTCATCAGCAAAGTCATCCAAGTACCCGCCCATAATCTCGTGCAAGCAGTAATAGGTAACATGGTTCATATGGCCAGCACTTGCGCATAACGGTGGAGTCAGAGGGAAAAGTGCGGGCACGAGATTATGGGCGGGTACTTGGTTAACGCTGCTGATGACAATCACAGCGCCGCCCATAATCTCGTGCCTGCGCAATCACCTGAAAAAGCGTTCACATGCGCAAAACTTCGGGAGGACAGTTACATGAGGAAGGCGTCCTTGTGTATGTAAATGAGCAATGGGGGACTGCGTAAAGCGGCAGGAGGGGGAATAACGGACGCCAGACAGCCCGCCCCCGTGACCATAAAAACACATTTGCATACAAAAAGGTAAGACTTCATAAAGTATTTTTGTAGGTCTCAAAGGGGGCACAATAACAACAGGAACCTTTCTAGAAGCAGCCCAGGAGCTGCAGAGGGGAATCTATTACTTTCATTGTGAAATTTCTGCTGACATGTTCCCTTTAACTGGTAGGGGAGCCAGGATAAAGCAGAGCTGAAGCTGTTGGGAAGCTAGGACCCAGCAGCTCTGCTCCACAGGCAGGAGACCACTGATCGGTAATAGAAGCCTGCAGATGTCACTCTGCATAGGTTATTGTCACTGCTATCTGCAGGAGATAAGTGCTGATTGCACGGTCTCCTCAGCTTCCTGACTCCCCGCGTGTCTGCAGCAGTGAGAAGCCGCACACGGGGAATCAGAGAACAGCTGCAGACAAACGCAGGCTCCGGGACTGGGGGGGGGGTCGGCTCTGGTGCAGGGGGGGGGCTCTGCTGCAGGGGTGGGTCGCTCTGCTGCAGGGGGGGGGGTCGCTCTGCTGCAGGGGGGTCGCTCTGCTGCAGGGGGTGATTCATACCTCAGCAGCAGTCACAGGAGTAGGTGCGCGCTCGGCTCTGTAATGAATAGTAGAAGGGAGAAACAGCGAGGCGGGGCTACAGTGGGTGGGTGGAGCCGTGACAAACAGCCTCACGGGCGGGACCCGGGATCAAAGGCTCAGAAGAGGGACTGTCCCGCTGTATCCGGGACGGTTGGGAGGTATGCTTATATCTTGGCACCAAACATGTGTTAATATATGAGCTTACGCTTTTTAAATGTTTTTAATGTTGTCCATGGTTTTGTTTTGTGTCTAAATTAATAAATGATATATATTTTTTGCTATATTGGTGATCCCACTTTATGCACATTTTCTTTCTCTCCTTACTGACATAGTGACCAAACCAAGGCAGATCCAAAAAAACAGCAGCCCCTTGTGTGTAGTCTGCAACAATGCATGCAATGGCAAATAAGCATGTTGCATTGACAGTGGCTAAAGCTGAGCAATACACCTTCACGCTATCAATTCATATCTATGTGACACTTCAAGGAGGAACTACTCAAAGGTGTGAGTTTTTGCCTTCTACTTACAGATTGTTGACAAATCTTACAGATTCCATGACTTGGGTGATCCTTTGCGATGTCCATAAATTCACAGGCTAGGCAAGGTTTACAGCCCATGCGACCTGCATAGCCAACACGACTTCTGCTCAGAGTCAAAGTTGTGGTCCAGGATTCAGTTGTTGACTTGTTTCCAGTACTTTGTCTCTGGCCAGGAAGACGCAACGTAACCTCGTCGTCAGTAGCATCCTCCTCCACCTCCTCTGCTGACCTCATCGACTGGCTGACTTTGGTTTGACAGTAAGTGTGGTCTCCAACCTCCTCAATAACCCTGTATGTTTTCATTCCCCTCGTCATGAGTCCTCCGAGAAAACCTCTTCCTGCCCTGACCGAATAGTAAAGTTGTCATTCCAATCAGGTATCTGTGCTCCTCATCATGTTCCCCATTGTCTCCACCAGGAGGATTGACTTTTTGGAAATGAGGGTGTAGATTAGGCTCAGCACCTTCTTCATCGGGGCCTGGATCCCACTCACAAAGCTTCTGGCCATCTGCGCAGATCATTTCCCCTGTCTCATGGAACTCGCTACCTCAACACGTCAGATTATCTGCAAGCTTCAAACTGAATCTGAAAACTCATCTGTTCAGAAATGACTATAACCTTCAATGAAACCACCCCATACGTACTTGACGCTCAACCTACACCACTCCTACTGTCTCCTCCCAAAAATCCTTTAGAATGTAATCCCGCAAGCGCAGGTCCCTCTTCCCTCTGTACCAGTCTGTCTATAGTTACTTGTATATGTATTCTGTATGTAACCCCCTTCTCATGTACAGCACCATGGAATCAATGGTGCTCTATAAATCAATCTATAATAATAATTATACTATAAATCAATAATAAGAAAAATAATAATAACTTCCTTGTCTGTACTCATTGCAGCTTTGGAGCAGACCTCTGATTCGCAGGCTATAGTGCGACTGAACAGCTATGCAAACTCAACCATCTCTGTTACCCCATACTCAGCAGGGCTGGTGGAAACTTGAGAGCTGTTAGGAAGCAAGTGCGATTGGATTGACACCACAGAGGAATGGAGTATTTGGGATCTTGAAATTGGGGTGGAGGAGAGGCCACTTTATGGAGCACTTCAGATCCATTGAAGCAGCTGCTGTTTTGGCCTCATCTACATTTGTTAGCGATGGTTGTGTCCGTGAAAAAAAGGATCATATCAGATTATCCATGGGAAGAAGTACACCTGTTCTTTTGGATGGTATTTGTTGTTACAAAACCTGTAACCTGAAGCCTGCTGCGGTTTCATTTGCGCCCAGGCGTCAGCTGCCATTTAGGGCTGGGCCTTGGGTTGTCCAGCTGGCTGCTTTCTCCTCCACGTCTAAGTGTGGAGAGGCAGCTAGTGCGCATGCGTGTGCCGATTTACCCCAGCCGCATCCTAACTACAGTGTTTCGCCTAGTGAGTATGCTCAGCCTGACTGTGCCATTGCTGAGGCTAAGTCTTCATTTCCGGATACAGCGCATGCTCCCACACTTAGTGCAAAAAGCCTCTTTGCACAGGTACTTGCACTCCGTGCCAGGTCTAGGTCCTGTGTTGTGCCTAGACACCATAAAGCTGATAGTCTTTTTTCAGACACTGTATTTCATGCTACTGAGCATGCTCAGGCACTTACTGCATCAGAGACTATGTCCGGTAATGAACTCTTTGGCCTTGCCCCTGATGTGGGGGTCCCATAAAGACCACAGGGCATCAGGTGTCCTGACAATGTGGCCAGGCCACTCCCAAATGGCTTGCAGAGGCCCGCCCCTATGACTTGTCACCGCATTATTGATGGTCAGACGATGACTGGTGAGGTGTTTGGGTCATGGCAGCCATGAGGTCATCATTGAAGTTGCGGTTCCAAATAGGACGCTAGTTATGCCACTCATGACGTGTCACTCTGCTTTTGTCTCCAGGAGGTGCATTGTGGTTCACCCTGGTTTGGGGCGGACCCAGGTTATAAAAGGGGCTGGAGCCAACAAGGAGGTGCGAAGTCTTCTATTATGCTCCAAAAGAGCACACCTCCATGTGTTGAACCCATTGCGGCTTTAGGCCAGAGGTAGGCAGGGATAGGGCGTCGATGCAGGCCGCCACCACAGTTGGTAACGCAGAACGGTTAAGACCAGCTCCTGTCCTACCAGTCCTGCTTGTGCAGCCCAGTGGTATTAACAGGCCTGCTGCTGCTGATGCACCTGCTGTCCACAGGTGTGGCCCCTACGCACACGGTCAGCGTACTCAATGGCCCCTGTGTTGTTAACAGTGAGTTCCTGGGCTGGGTGGGCATGTGGACCCTGTGACGCTAACAGAGCTCCCAGTCTCCAGATCCGAATGGCGTCTAACTCGGTTCAGGCTACTATTAGTTTCATAGCCACACAGCTCTGTATCCTCCACCAAACCTTCCAGTTGCCAACCTCTCCTTTTCCATCTGGGAGCACGGTGGACACTGACTGCTGATGGGGATATATACCTTTCTCTTTCTTTTCTTAATAATTTTCGGTATATAGCGGTAACATAGTATATACCACCTTATCCAAATCTGCCAGTCCCACTGTAACAGATGGTGTTTCTTCAGCAAATGTTACTGTTCCTTAACCACCAAATCCACGAACAAAAACTTTTTTCCCCTTTCCAACACACCTGTTCCCCTTTCCACCAGCATCTGTCCTTTTTCAACTCATTTTGTATATGACCAAAAGTGCAACTCTGCAGGGACACCGTACTCAACGCCATCTCAGCACAGCAGCCAGCCCTCGGTCCCTCAGATGTGGACAAGTAAAAGACCATTTCCTCCTATCCATGACAAAGCGTTGAGATTCACTCTGTGCAGCACTGGTGTTTAGTGGAAAAGCAGATCTAAGATTGCGTACCACCATCTGCAGATACTCCTGTATACGTGCGTCCATTTCTATGGCAGGAATTATTTTGCCAAATTTTGTCTTGTACCGGGGATCTAACAGTGTGGCAACCCAGTAGTCAGGATTACTTTGAATTCGTACAATCCGAGGGTCATGTTGTAGGTAGTGCAGCAAGAAGGTGCTCATGTGTCTTGTGCATCTAGGAGGACCAAGTCCTTGGTGTGTTGGTGGCAGAGAGGTGAGAATCGTCCCTCCTTCCTCTGCCCTCTCCCCACAACCTCGCACAACCGAAATGTGAGCAATCTCTCACTCATCTGCTGAGTCTTCCATGCCCATCGCCAGTTCGTCCTCCATTTCTTCATGGGCTCCTGCACCTTCCTCAACACTTTTTGCTGATACTATGCGCCCTTGTTAATCCCTCTCCCTCACCATGACTGCCGTCTAGGTGCCGCTGACCATCTGGACCTCGTAGATCTTGTTATCACTTCCGCATATGACTCCTCCTGTACTTCCTCCCCTTCCTCTTGTCCCAACACCTGACTCCGAATAATAATTACAGTGTGCTCCATCATGTAGATGACCAGAATTGTCACGCTGAGAATGGCATCGCCAGTGCTAAACATCTTCGTCGACATTTGTAAACTGTGTAGAAGGGTGCATAGGTCCTTGATCTGACACCACTCCAGCAGCGTGATCTGCACCACCTCTGGATCAAGTTATCCCAGGCTATATGTCATAACGTATTGCAGCAGGGTTCGGCGGTGCTGCCACAAACGCTGCAACATGTGCAGATTAAAATTCCTGCGTGTCAGCACATCGCATTTCAGGCGTTTAACCACCAGACCTAAAGACGTCTGTAGCGACGAAAGTTGTTGAGCTGCTGTGTGCGCACGATGGAAGTGAGCACATAGCGAGCGTGCCCGCTGCACAAGGCCATGTAGGCCGGGATGGTGTTTTAAAAATTGCTGGAGAATTAGGTTCAACACGTGAGCCATACAAGGCAGGCAAGTGCCCTGACGCCCGCAGCCAGGTTTGCATCATTGCCGCACACGGCTGTTAAGTTACCAACGGAGTCCGCTCCGTCAATTTGTACTCCGGTCGCCAGGTGACAACGTGTTCCTTTCATGCATAGTGCTGATGATGAGAGAGGAGTCGATGCCAGCGGCGCAGGTGGACGCAGGTTATGCTCACCCACTGGGCTGCATTACCTTGACAGATGCAGAATCTCTGGCTGAATGTAGCTGGTGGGTATCTCACAGATGAAGTACCATTATTCAGCTACAACCAATGGGAAGACACCACACCGTTTTTTATGCCCATCCTGTCTGCAGACCACTGCCAGACATAGCTATGAACCTCTGGTTACTTTTACCCCCAGTTCAGTTTTATGATTTTGTGTGCTTGTTACCTGACTACTTTTCCTGCTTGCTGTTTATGTACCTTGTTGGCCGATCCGCATTTCACCTCTGCTTGTTTTCTGATTAAGTCCTGGCCGTCCCATTCTGTTCCTGTTACTCAATTAATGTTTTGACCCTGCCTGACTACTATTCTCTGGAACTGCAGCCTTACACAGGAATTGATCACCTTGGGCCCTGTGTAATTCCTAATCCCTGTATAGGGGTTAAAGGGTTTCAGGGTTCTAGGGGTCCTGCTTGGTGAGTGGCTTCTCTCTAGCCTATCATTTACAGCCCATCTGAGTGTGTGGATCAAGGAAGGCGTTACACCGTGCTCTCTGCAGAAGGCCATGTGGGCCAGGATAGTGCTTTAAAAATTGCTGGACAACCAGGTTCAACACGTGAGCCACACAAGGCACGTGTGTCACATTGTCACAGCGAAGGGCCGCACCCATGTTTGCATCATTGTCGCACCCGGCCTTTCCTGGCTGCTGGTTGAGTGGAGACAACCATTGATGAAACTCGGTCTCCAGAGCTAACCGTCCACAACTTCTCAGCAGTGTGACTCACATTTCCCATACATTTCAAAGTAAACCTTTGACCGCCTGATGGCATTGAGCTCTGCTGCCAGCATAGTAAGGAGGTGTGTGGTATTCCTTGTGCGCAGTTACAAGGAAGGGTGGCCTGAACACACAGGGTTTGGGCCAAGGTGGAGGACCCACACAAGGTTGAAGAGGCAGAAGCAGTGTATTAACTTCTACATACAGAAGGATTGACACAACTCGTGGGGACGGCAAGACTTGTACAGCAGACCCTTCTCCATCTCTCCCCACAGTAACCCATTGCCCAGTCAGCGACATGTAACGCCCCTGTCCATGCTTACTGGGCCAATTATCTGTGGTGAAATGCACCCTGTCACACAGAGTTTCTCAAGGAATCAGTGATGTTTAGTGCGACATGCTGGTGTAGCGCGTGCACGCCTTTGTTGGAGAAGGAGTGGCGCCTGGGCATCGGCTCTTGGGGCACTGCGATGAGCATAAGGTCTCGAAAACCCTCGCTTAAAAAGGTTGGAAAGGCAGCATTTTCGTAGCCAACAGTTTCCAGATGCTGAAAGTCAACCTCTAGGCCATGTCATGCCCTTCTAAAAGCATGTAAAACACAGCGAGGGGACTCCAACCACAGTCTCCCTCGTTGCCACTAATTGGGCCACACACACCCCACTTGACTGGCATCGGTTGACCCCCCTTTTGAAAAAGAAAAAGATGCTTTGCATGAAGCACTCTCAAAAATACGCGTGTCTTTCCCGTCCCCTGGCTGACCCAGGGGAAGAAACGTCCTCTGAGAGCCATGATTTGTGCATTTTGGTTCTTTTAGAAACACAGCGAGGGGACTCCAACCACAGTCTCCCTCGTTGCCACTAATTGGGCCACACACACCCCACTTGACTGGCATCGGTTGACCCCCCTTTTGAAAAAGAAAAATATGCTTTGCATGAAGCACTCTCAAAAATACGCGTGCCTTTCCCGTCCCCTGGCTGACCCAGGGGAAGAAAAGTCCTCTGAGAGCCATGACTTGTTCATCTTTTTTGTCTTTTAGAAACACAGCGAGGGGACTCCAACCACAGTCTCCCTCGTTGCCACTAATTGGGCCACACACCCCACTTGACTGGCATCAGTTGACCCAATTTTCAAAATGAAAAAGATGCTTTGCATGAAGCACTCTCAAAAATACGTGTGCCTTTCCCGTCCCCTGGCTGACCCAGGGGAAGAAAAGTCCTCTGAGAGCCATGTCCACATTGTCAGTGGACAGACACGTGTGCTTATCTGCCAGCAGACCCCCAGCAGCACTGAAGACAGGTTCCGAGAGAACGCTGGCTGCAGGACACGACAAGATCCCCAAGGCGTACGTGTCGAGCTCAGGCAATTTATCCAGATTGGAAGCCTAAAATGAGCAGGGCTCAAGTTGCACAGTAATGGCATCGATGTTTCCTTGCATATACTCATATATCTGTGTGTCCTCCTCTTTTTCCTTGTCCAGCTCTTTTGTTTTCGCATGAGTATATGTCCTTGTCACTTTCACATGTGTTTGTGTTGTGTTGTGAGTTGTTTGTCACCTTTTGGACACCTTTGAGGGTGTTTTCTAGGTGTTTTTATGTGTTTGTGAATGCCTGCCATTGTTTCCTATGCGGTTCGAGTTCGGTTCGTCGAACGTTCGACTTTTGAATCTCTGACAGCATTTTCATTTTGGGTAGGACCTCTAGAATATGCAATATTTGTCCACCTTTCCTTGCAGTAGTACTCTAAATTAATCAGACTGCAAGGACATCTCCTGTGTGCCACCGTCTACAGTTCATTAGACAGATTTTCAATTGGATTCAGGTCTAGGCTCTGACTGGGCCATTCCAAAACTCTAATCTTCTGGAAAAGTCATTATTTTGTTCATTTTGAGGTGGGAATTGGGTTGTTGTTGCAATGAATTGTGAAATTATTTTTCATGTTCAGCTTTTTAGCAGAGGCCTGAAGATTTTGATGCAAAATTGACTGATATTTGAATTTGTTCTTAATACACTCCACCTTGCTTAAAGCCCCATTTCAAGCTACTGAAAAACAACCCCAAAGCATAATACTGCCTCTACCATGCTTCTCTGTGTGTATGGTATTCTTTTGGTGATACACAGTGTTGCCATAGCACCAAATATACCTTTTGGAATTATGGCCAAAGTGTTCAATCTTGGTCTCATCAGACTAAAATATACCTTCCCACACACTTTTGGAAATCTTGATGTATGTTTTGGCAAAATATGGATAAGGTTTGTAAAGATAAAAATAGCTAGCTCACCAAAAAAAATAAAAGAAAAATGAAAAAAGTAAACATTTTTTTTAAAAAGATCAAAAAATAAAAAACAAAAAAATTATTAGAATAATTATGTAAAAGAAAAAATAACACATATTTGGTATTGCCACATCCATAACACCCCGATTTATGAAACTGTAAGAGTAGTTAACCCTTTCATTGAACACCATAAAAAAACTATGTCTTTTCATCAGATAGGTGACACAAAAAGTTGAAAAGTCATACATACATAAAAATGGTACAGCTGAAAATATCATCTTGTCCCACAAAAAACAAACTGCCATACAGTTCTATCAGTGAAAAATAAAAAAGCTTTAGCTCTCAGAATACAGCAATGCAAAAACTATTTTTTTCTCTGAAATAGTGAAATAGTTTTCATGGTGTAAAAGCTGCAACACATTAAAGAAAACTATATAAATGTGGAACAACTGTAATCATACTGACTTGAAGAATAAAGCTGTCTTAGCACTTTTACCACAATTCCTAAATTGCTGTTTCTTCTTGATTCTGCCTCACAAAAAGTAGAAAAAAAAACAATAAAAAAAATTATTTGGCCCAAAATGTTACCAACAAAAACTGCAACTCATCCTGAAAAAAACAAACCCTCACATGACTCTGTCGGCAGAAAAATATAAATGCTATAGCCTTCAAAATTCAGTGCTGCAAAAAACCTTTATTTTGTGAAAAGGCATTTTTTAGTGATAGTCGCCAAACCTAAAAAAAAAAAATATCAACCTGGTATTGCTGTAATCGTGCTGACCTGAGGAATAAAGCTGCCTAATCACTTATACCGCATTGTGTGCAGAGTAAAAAATAAAGGCAATTCTTCAACTGCTGTTAATTTGTTCATTCTTAAGCTGGTGTCACACATAACGACGACGACAACGACGTCGCTGCTACGTCACCATTTTCTGTGACGTTGCAGCGACGTCCCGTCGCTGTCGCTGTGTGTGACATCCAGCAACGACCTGGCCCCTGCTATGAGGTCGCCGGTCGTTGCTGAATGTCCAGCTTCATTTTTTGGTCGTCACTCTCCCGCTGTGACACACACATCGCTGTGTGTGACAGCAAGAGAGCGACGAAATGAAGCGATCAGGAGCCGGCACTGGCAGCTGCGGTAAGCTGTAACCAGCGTAAACATCGGGTAACCAAGGGAAGACCTTTCCTTGGTTACCCGATGTTTACGCTGGTTACCAGCCTCCGCCGCTCTTGCTGCCAGTGCCGGCTCCTGCACTGTGACATGTGGCTGCAGTATGCATCGGGTAATTAACCCGATGTATACTGTAGCAAGGAGAGCAAGGAGCCAGCGCTAAGCAGTGCGCGCGGCTCCCTGCTCTCTGCACTGTGACATGTAGCTGCAGCACACATCGGGTTAATTAACCCGATGTGTACTGTACCTAGGAGAGCAAGGAGCCAGCGCTAAGCGCGGCTCCCTGCTCTCTGCACATGTAGCACAGCGACGTTATGATCGCTGCTTCTGCTGTGTTTGACAGCTAAGCAGCGATCATAACAGCGACTTACAAGGTCGCTGTTACGTCACCGAAAATGGTGACGTAACAGCGACGTCGTTGTCGCTGTCGCTTAGTGTGACACCAGCTTAACTCCCAAAGAATGCAGTACAGCGTGGCATACATTTATCCTGCACATTACGCTGAGTGCTTACACCGGGGAATACGTGTACATTTCTGAAAATTGTGATTCAAATAACATTCGGAACAGAAAAGTCACTGTAATGAGGCACAGGGAGTAACTTTAAACTCCTGTCTGTCCTGCGGTTCGGCAATGTCCATCTTTTTACACGTCCTTTTAGGCGTCCACAAAAGTGCTGTCAAAAACAGTTTTTGATCACCTTTGAAAAAAATAGACACCAATGAAAAAAAGGCTAAATGGAGTCTGGAGTAACTCTGCTGCCTTATTATAGTGAATGGACCCTTCGGAGGTTTCACCTGAATCACGTATTTCGGAGATGTTCATGGAAACCCCAATGTAAGCGCTTCGCATAGAGCACAAGATAAATATGAACTGATCCAAAATGTTCTGTACTCCGAATTGCCGGTTGTGATGGTGGGATATGGTGTACTGTGTATCATGTTGTGTAGGTTTGTATTTTAGGCTTGATTCACTGTTCATTATTTGTATTGCTTGTGTGTACATTGTATTGTCTGTAGGTAATTACCCCCTGTAGTGTTCCTGTCCCTACGTCTGGGGGAGGGGGCCTGGGATCCATCTACTGTAAACTCTCTGCTTATCTGGGGGATTTGTCATTCTGAATGAGACTTACAAGAGAGGAGAAGTAGAATTGAACCTTTGAGGGAAAAGCTGTGGCTCCTCAGAGAGACCTGGACATTTACGCTATTACTGGACTATATTGGTCTTTCTTTACTATTATTATCCTCTGTATTGTGGATTATGTTATGGAAAATTTGATTTGCTTGGAATAAATGCTCTTTGGATTGTACAGCCATCTCTTGCTCTGTTGATTGTGTGATATCTGAGAAGGACCCCGTCACACCACCAAATAGCATTCAACTCAACCCAGAAAAACACCAGTCACCTCTCAGGTCTGCTGTCTGTTAATGGAAATATAGGGGGCTTCCATGTTCTTGGTAGCACAAAAACTCTGGAAGAATGCTGTTGCCCCCCCCTGCCCGAAAAAAGAAATTCAGTAAAATTTGTATTCCCAAATCCAAATGCCCCATCCCTCCAATACCCCATAATATGCCTAAAATACAGTTAGCATCCACATGTGTGCCATTATTGTAGTGAGGAGAGCCCACTTAATTTAGGGGCGTGTGGGTAGAAGCAAACGGACTCCACAAGCTATTCTAGGAAAATATGTGCTCCAAATATTGAATAGTGCTCCTTCCCTCCCAAACTCTACGGTGCGGCCAAAAAGTACTGTGCAGTCATATATGGGGTATTTCTACATTCAGGAGAAATTGTGTAGCATATTTTGGGGCCTTTTTTTACTATTCCTTTTGTGAAAATTGTAAATCTGGTGTTAAAAGAACATTTTAGTGGTAAAATTGTAATTTTTTTTCTTCACTGCCCAACAGTATAACATTTTGTGACACACTTGTACTATCAATATCCTCATTGCACCCTTAGATTAATTCATTGTGAGGTGAAGTTTGTAAAATGGGGTCACTTATGGGATTTCTGCTACCTTGGCACCTCAGGGGCTCTGCTTCTTCCCTTCTTCACTCACTTTGAAGTGTGCCAAAAAGTAGTTTTCAAACAAATCAGCTTATCTGTGTACTCAGGAGAAATTGTACAACAAATTGTATGATGTATTTTCTCCTGTTACCCTTGTGAAAATTAAAGATTTGGGATTAAATTTACATTTTTCTAGGAAAAGTAAAGTTTTCATTTTTTTCCTTCCCCATTACTTTAGATCCTTAGTGAAGAAGCTAAAATGTTAATAAATGTTAATAAACCTCTTGGATGTGGTTTTGAACAGTGTGAGGAGTGCAGTTTTTAGATAGGTATCATTTTGGGGTATTTTTTGTCACCTAGGCCTTTCAGAGTCACTTCAAATGTGTTGTTGTCCCTTAAAAAAATGATTTTGTAAATTTTGCTGGAAAAATGAGAAATTTCTGATGAACTTTGAAAAATATAGAAAAACGGTACAAAGTCTTTTGAGATTTTAAAAAATCTTTATTTTATATTGTGTTCAAAATTTATAAATGAGGATCATACGGGGGGATGTGGCCTGGACATGGCGCCGACAAGAAGCATGCTTTAAGGGCTCCATACTAACGGCTGCAAACACTGCCATCCACTAGCAACCACAGGCGACCACCGTGGTCAGATGAAAGGGAAGACAGGCCTCCAGTCACAGACGCCTGCTAGGGGGACTTCCAGCCACGGGAGAGACGGTATAGTGCCATATCTGACTGAGCCCGTGCATCCCCCTCAGCAGTCTCCTAGGCCCGTAATGGCGACTGGGAAGCGTGCTGCTGTAACTCGGCTGCCACAGCTAGAACGCTCCCCTGCTTCTCCTGCTCGCTCTGCACAGCACTCGGGTGAGAGATTGCAGACTGACCTGTCACCACATGATTCTGCGCAGATGGCTCCTGAAAAACACACCGGAGACCGGACGGCGGCAGACAGTGTGGGAGGGGTGGGCACTAAGGAACTGCTTACAGGACACTCTTCTCCTTCTGAGTCAGAGGATCTCCTGCCCCCTAAGCTGATTGCTCCAGCTCACCAGGTACCCTATGGTCATCTCCTGCCTCACAATATACATATGCCTCAGCAGTTAGCTCAGGAGAGGCTGTGACACAAAATAACTTGCCCACCCTCCCCCATCATAGAAGGGAGAATACAGCTACTCCCCTGCAAAACCATGGGGAAGACCAGGGCTCAGAAATGACAGCTTTAAGGCTCCAAATCAATGAAATGCCAACCAAATTGGATATTATTATTATTATTATTTTTTATTATTATTATTATAGTGCCATTTATTCCATGGCGCGTTACAAGTGAAAGAGGGTATACATACAACAATCATTAACAGTACAAAACAGACTGGTATAGGAGGAGAGAGGACCCTGCCCACGAGGGCTCACAGTCTACAGGCTGTATATGGAGGGGTACATTGCTCGCCTGGAATCTGTTTGTAAAACAGAAATTCGCTCTTTGAAGGAGGGAATGGCCTCAATAACTAATTCTGTACAGGCCCTTGAATCATCCACTCAAGATCTATATTCTCAGCAAAGCTCACAACAACAGCTAATAGATCAGCATTCTCAACAGATCCACCTCTTGTTTGGTATGATAGAGGATGCTGAGAATCGCAACAGACAAAATAATGTGAGAATCCGTGGTCTGCCAGAGTCTGTTGGGCCTCAGGAACTGATCTCTACACTGCAGAAGCTGTTTAACTCCTTGCTGGAACGTCCCCTCGAAACAATCATTGAGATAGACAGAGCACATCATGCACTTGGTCCAAGAAACCCAGATCTAGAAAGGCCAAGAGACATTATCTGTAGGGTACATTTCTTCCAGATCAAGGAGAATATTATGAGAAAAGCAAGAGATAAAGGTACCCTTGATTTCAAAGGAACTCCCATACAATTCCTGGTGGATCTTTCCCGATCAATGCTTGCAAAAAGGAGGGCCCTGAGACCCTTACTTGAGGTTCTACGCAATAAAAGCATTGCTTATTCTTGGGGCTATCCTTTTCAGCTTCAAGTCAGGAGAAGCCCCAATCTGATCATATTGAGATCTCCAGCTGACTTGCTAGATTTCCTTATGATTATGGATCTTCCAGGAATAAAGCTGTTGGACTGGCCATACACTGCACCTCTACCTCAGAAGGGGATCCACCATGGAAATTCCTACTCCTCTGATCAACAACGTGCTCAGCGACAAAGGCCTCAGAAGTCGTCAAGAACCTCACCAGCAAATACTTGAACTCTCGATATTCCTGGGGTGTAATTGTTGTTCGAGGAGAGGAATGGAGCTCGATACTGCCTGGTTTGATGTCTAACCAATGCTGCCCTGTGTCTTTCCCCCCTTCCCCCTTTTTTCTTTTTTTTTTTTTTTCCTTTTCCACCCCTCCCCTCTACACCCCCCTCTATATCTAGGTTGCATTGCCTTGTTTTCTGTTATTGTTGATTTTTTTCTATATAACCTGGGCACTACCATTTCCAATAATGCTGGGATTCTCTGCCTCCCCTCTCGGCATCCCCCAATGTTGAGATGGGATAGCTGATTTCCCACGGTTATGTCTGCCTCTCATAAAAACTTTATGACATATGAGTTAGAGGCGGGAGAGTATTATTACCCTGCCCCTGATATTGTTGTTAACCATACTAAGCCTGGGGAGCTATGTTTATTACTTACATTTTGGTAAGGTGGGTTACCGCCTGTGGTTTTCTGCATTAACTAGTTAGGTAGTGAGGTAGCCAGCCTCTTAGTGACATAGTTTTCAGTCACCTCCCACATTAGGGTGTGTTCTTAGAACACTAGTTACGAGAATTTTCTCAGTTTTGATTGGTCCTCTGAGTTAGGACTCAGGAGACTAAGTAAAGACAAGTTTTTACATTATTCTTTATTATTCTGGTCTCTTTTTCTTATCTATTTCTTTTTCTGCTCTCTTTTCTTCAATCTTGGTTTCCTTCTTCTCCCTTCCCACTTCCCTGCTTTTCCCTTCGGGTGCCCTGGAGATAGTGCTTCAGAGATGGTGAATCTTAATCTATGCTCTCTAAATGTCAGAGGATTTAATGTACCGGAGAAGAGATCCAGGATCCTCTATAATATGCATAAAAAATTCCATATCTTATTGTTACAGGAGACTTATTTTAAAGCAGACCACATACCCACACTTAAGCATAGATATTAAAATTCTTGGTTTCATAGTACCAATCCGGCTGCAAAATCCAAGGGTGTAAGCATTGCTCTGCACAAGTCTCTTCCAGTTTAGGTCCTATCAGTCAAGTCCGACCCAGCGGGACGATTTATTTTTATCAAAATTAAGATTTGTACCAAATTATTTACTATTGCCAATCTTTATTTCCCAAACCAGGACCAAGCAAGAACTTGCCAAAAATACCTGAACATACTCTCTGATTTTGCTGAAGGCTCCTTAAGGGTAAGTTCACACAGTGCGTTTTTCGCGGCGTTTTTGCGCAGTTTATGACTTTGCTTCCCCAGCAAAGTCTATGAGTTTTCAGTTTTGCTGTCTGCACACAGCGTTTTTTTTCAGCTGCGTTTTTGTGGTGCCACAAAAATGCAGCATGTCAATTATTCCCGCTTTTTTCACTGCGCTTTTCATCCATTGAGTGCAATGGGATGTTGAAAGACGTTTTGGTGCGTTTTAGTGCGTTTCTAAGACCAAAAACGCAGCTATAAACGCAGGAGGTGGGTCGTAAAGTGACATGTACAGGAAGAGGATTCCTTCTGTCAGCAAATACAGAAGCGTGAATCCTCCCGGTACCGTCACCGCCGCTTCCACCTGTGCATGTATGCTTCCGTGCGGCGCCATGTCTGGGCGGGAGGTGGAAGCGGCTGCGAAATCAAAAGTGAACAGTAGAAAAAAAAAAAGTTATACTCACCTGTCTGCAGACTCCCGGTGGCATGCCCGCTCCCATCTCCTCTCACGGTCCCGCCGCTCCGGCTGTGTGCAGATGCTGGTGCTAGTGCTGGGACACCTCCGATAGATGCAAGACCTGGCGATGGATCACCTGATGCAGTCACCTGACGCATCAGGTGATCGTAAGTATCGCGGTGACGCGGGCGCCCGGCCGGTTTAAGCTATCAGCGGATGTGTCAGGAGACTTCATCCCTGATTACCGGCAGCTGCTGCAGCGATCGGACAGGATCAGACTCCGCTGCAGGAGCTGACGGTAATCAGCACATAAGTGAGTATTTTTTTTTTTTTTGCACCGATGCATCTGCTGATTGTATAAACGGCTTTTATACAATCAGCTGATGTGTGATGTGATTCAGCCCCTAGAACCTGACACATCATCTGATCGCTTTGCCTTCCAGCAAACCGATCAGATGATATTGGATCCGGATTGGACGGCGCGGGACCCTTGACCCAGGATTACTGCGGAGGGGGGTTCTTTATTTCAATAAAGATGGAGTCACTAATTGTGTTGTGTTTTATTTCTAATAAAAATATTTTTCTGTGTGTTGTGTTTTTTTTTTATCTTTACTAGAAATTCATGGTGGCCATGTCTAATATTGGCGTGACACCATGAATTTCGGGCTTAGGGCCAGCTATACAGCTAGCCCTAACCCCATTATTACCCAGCGAGCCACCCGGCATCAGGGCAGCTGGAGGAGTTGGATACAGCGCCAGAAGATGGCGCTTCTATGAAAGCGCCATTTTCTGGGGTGGCTGCGGGACTGCAATTCACAGCGGGGGTGCCCAGAAAGCATGGGCACCCTGCACTGTGGATTCCAATCCCCAGCTGCCTAGTTGTACCCGGCTGGACTCAAAAATTGGGCGAAGCTCACGTCATTTTTTTTAAAATTATTTCATGAAATTCATGAAATAATTAAAAAAAAAAAGGGCTTCCCTATATTTTTGGTTCCCAGCCAGGTACAAATAGGCAGCTGGGGGTTGGGGGCAGCCCGTACCTGCCTGCTGTACCCGGCTAGCATACAAAAATATGGCGAAGCCCACGTCATTTTTTTTGTTTGGGGGGGGCAAAGAAATCCTGCATACAGTCCTGGAAGGAGGATGCGGAGCCTTGTAGTTCTACAGCTGCTGTCTGCTCTCCTGCATACACTATTGGATGGAGGATGCTGAGCCTTGTAGTTCGACAGCTGCTGTCTGCTCTCCTGCATACACTATTGGATGGAGGATGCTGAGCCTTGTAGGTCTGCTCCCCCTGACTCTCCCTCAAGCATACAGTCCTGGAAGGAGCATGCTGAGCCTTGTAGTTCTGCAGCTGCTGTCTGCTCTCCTGCATACACTATTGGATGGAGTATGCTGAGCCTTGTAGTTCTGCAGCTGTCTGCTCTTCTGCATACACTAGTGGAGAATGAAGAACACGTTAAAGAAGGAAATGACATCAGACCTTTTTTTTTTGTTCACTGATAAAAAACGCATAAAGACGCAGTGAGCAAAAATGCAGCAAAACGCAGCAAAAAAACGCACCAAATCGTGGCAAAACGCGTGCATTTTTTGCCGCGTTTTTTTGCCGCGGGTTCGTTTTTGTGCGGTTTTTGCCACAAAAAACGCACAAAAACGCACCGTCAAAAAAACGCAGTGTGTGAACCTAGCCTAATTCTTGGAGGAGATTTCAATCTTATCTTTGATCGGGCTGTTGACTCTTCTTCGGGTAGGTCTTCTTTCCCTTCTGTGAGACTGTGGGGTCTCAGGAACAAGTTACTTGATTTGAGGCTCATTGATGTCTGGCGTGTTTTACACCCTAAAACGCGTGACTACACTTTCTATTGTCCTGTCCATGATATGTACAGTAGAATAGACCTTTTTTTTTTTAGTCACCACTTGCTCTCGTGTGACCCGGCCTGTAATATAGACCCTATAGTGTGGTCTGATCCTGCTTCGGTATGATTGTCTCTCATGCTGACAGATCTGCGCCCCGGGAGTGGCTATGGTCACTGAACCCGAACTTACTAAAAGATCAGACTTGTCAGTCAACCATTAGGAAGACCATTACAGACTTCTTCGAATTTCATGCCAATGATCCAACCCCTTTACCTCTCCAGTGGGAGACTCTGAAAGGGATGATCCAGGGGGCCTTTATTCAACAGGGAGCCAGACTCAAAAAGGATAGAGCCTGTGAAATAGACAGACTATTGACATCCATTCAGCGCCTGGAACAGGCCCATAATCGGACTCATGATCCTCAGATTTTGGCAGATCTGCTTAAAGCTAGATTGGATCTGGGCTCCCTCTTGGATGCAGCGTCCGCCCGTCATCGAGATAGATGCCGGAGGTTTATGTATGAATTTTCCAACAAACCAGGCAGAGCTCTGGCTAGGTTTCTTAATCCTCGCCTTCCCTCTACATTTATCCCTACCATTAGATCGCCTTTGGGTCATTCAGCACATAAACCTCATGAAATAGTAGATGTGTTTCGAGACTATTATAATGGTTTATATAATCTTAGTAGCCCAGTGGCAGACATGTCCCCACCAAATTTCCAAGCAAATGTTGATGAATATGCTAATAGAACTCCTCTCCCCCTACTGAACCGTACGGATTCTCTCATGCTAGATGATTCTTTTGACGAACGGGAGGTCACTGAGGTCATTAAAAATTTGGCCAATGGTAAGAGTCCTAGTCCGGATGGGTTTCTGGCCAACTTTTATAAACAGTTTGCCTTGGAATTGACGCCCTTCTTGACTTTCAATTCCATATCTTTAGCTTGTCCCTTTGCCGCACAGACTCTTGCGGCCACCATAACAGTAATTCCCAAGCCTGGTAAAGACCCCTCTCTGTGCTCCAACTACCGCACTATTTCTCTCATAGGAGTAGATGTCAAGATTTTCGCCAAACTTATAGCCAACCGGTTATCTCCACTATTACCTGCCTCAATCCATACTGACCAAACAGGGTTTGTCCAGGGTAGAGAGGCGCGCGACAATACTATTAAAACTTTGCTTCTGACCTCCCATATGTACAGACAAGGAATACCGGCCTGCCTTCTATCGATTGATGTCGAGAAGGCATTTGATCGTATTAATTGGACCTTTTTACGCTCATCTTTACGACAGCTAGGAATCGGTCAAACTATGTTAGAGAGAATTTTTGCCTTATATCATAATCCCTCAGCATGAGTCCACGCCAACAATACTCTATCCTCTCTCCTGCAAATATCTAATGGCACTAGACAGGGGTGCCCTCTCTCACCCCTGTTATATATTATAGCTATGGAGCATTTGGCTATATCTCTCCTAAACTCTCCTGATATAAAGGGCTTTGAAGTGGGTCAGAAACATTATAAACTTGCCTTATACGCGGATGACTTACTCCTGTATTTAACAAACCCGGAAATCGCTTTTCCAATTCTTATTCAAGAATTCCAACACTTTGGCACAGTTTCTAACTTGAAAGTAAACTATACAAAGACAGAGGCCCTTAATATTTCTCTTCCTGCCACACAAGTCAATAGACTAAAGTCCACCTTCCCATTCAAATGGGAGACCCAATCCATCAAATATCTGGGGATATCTGTTTCGGCTGATCCAGATGAGTTGTTTTTGGCTAATTACTCCCCATTACTTAACAGAACTCTTGCTGACCTTAATAGATATGACCGGGGCCGACTTTCCTGGTTTGGCCGAATCAATGCCCTAAAGATTGACATACTCCCGAGGTTCCTCTATCTATTCCAAACAGTCCCGATAAAGGTTGCCAGACAGTATTTCCGACAACTACAAAGAGCATGTAGCAGGTTTGTTTGGGGGACGGGGAGACCTCGGATTAGATACTCCACATTGGTGAGGCCTAAATCTAGAGGAGGTGCTGGCATACCTGATTTTGAAAAGTGCCACCAGAGTGTCCTCCTTGCGAGGGTCTTGGATTGGAGATTTAATGATCTCAATAAACAATGGGTGGGTGTTGAGACCCTTTTTTCCCCCTTCCCATTAGTGCAGCTCCTATGGGCCCCCCTACAGCATAGACTGGCAATTTCGGGGTTTCAACCTTTGACTCAGGCACTCATGGTTTTCTGGGACAGACATCTGGAGACTTTAAACTTATCACACAGACCGGGGCGTATGAGTTTACTTTTTAATAACTTAGACTTCCCCCCTGCGATGGAGAGATCTTCCTTCCTGTGTTGGAACTCATCGGACTGAGTTACACTGGGACAGGTTGCCAATAGACTATCTGGAACAGCATCATTTGGGGCCCTGCAGGGGACCTGCCCGGAGAGGAGACTATCCTGGTTGGAATATACTCAATTGACCACATTCCTAAAAAAAAAAATTCCCGGGAAATGCTGTATCATCCCCACCTACACATTTTGAGACCCTAATCTCACTTACTGTGGCACCGAAACATGCCATTGCATTGATATACAACCTCTTATGTGCAGCCCAGTATAGAGATACCACATCATATATAGAGACTTGGCAAAGAGAACTCCAGATCACGTTGTCGGAGCAGGACTGTCTCAAAATATTTACACTTTCTCATAAAATGTCCATTTCTTGTAGCGCACAAGAGAAGAATTTCAAAATTCTTACACGCTGGTATAGATGCCTTGACATATTGCATAGGATCTTCCCCACAGCAGCAGATACCTGTTAGAGGTGCGGAATCGAAATTGGTACTATGAAACACATATGGTGGGATTGCTCTCTGGTATGGACATACTGAGATTCAATTTTTGAAATATACTTTCAAGTGACGGGTATGCGGGTGGCCCCCACACCTCAAATAGCCTTGTTGTCCTTACTTCCTGGGTCCCTCTCTGTAGCCAAAGGAGGTGTCCTACGTTTCTTTCTCATCGCCGCTCGTATGATTATCCCAAGACATTGGAGGACAACTACAGTCCCCTCTGTGAGGGAGTTTTTGGAGGAGATGAAGAGACTAAAACGTATGGAATCCCTGATGACGGACGATAGTGACAAATGGGATAAATATGCTAGCACTTGGTTTTCTTGGACTCTTTTCCGAGAGACCTCGGGTTGTACATCTTGGCTCAGATAGGGGGTTTTGCCTGGGTCTTTCCCCCTACAGGTTCTGATATGTAGCTAATGTTTGCAACATGCGAATAAATACGTCTATCTCTGCGAGGGAGCTCTTTGGGCACCCTATCTACCCATACCTACCCATATCTACCACTTACTCTTCTCATACCCCTTTCTCTTACTCTTTTCTATCTTTTCCTTCCTTATTTCTTTTTTCTGATTCACAATTAGTCTTTACATTTAATATTGATATCCATAATGTTTCTATAAGATTACATTCCATAGTAAGGTCTACTTTGAGTTGGTATGTCTTATCTCCTTTATTGTCTTAACAGACTATGTCACATTCTTGTGAAAGTATTCTTTTGATACAGCATTTTCTGAATGAACTGAATATTTAGATAAGTTTCAGCATCATTATTATTATTCTCTTACATGTGTTATAAGCAATATCTTGTTTACTATACCTTTAAAATTAAAAAATTATTTACTGGAAAAAAAATGAGGATCATACAGAATCATGCAGGAAAATACATCAACTGGTATAATTCTTCACATAGATAACATAGAGACCAGACAATCCTGATCAATCTAACATTCACTTATTGTACACTGTCCTGGAAATGCATATGTTATCATTAGTGCATTATACATGAAAACTTGCTTTATAACAATCGTATACAAACGATATCCCATTGATGATAGTGGAGCAATCTCCCTCAAAGCGCTGCATGGATTCATGGAGTATCCTCAGAGCTTTTGTCCAGCTGCTCAGCCCGGAAAGTCTTGAAACACAGGACTTAAAGGTAATCTGTCACCAGATTTGTCCCCTATATGCTGCGGTCACCACCAGTAATTCTGAATTCTAGAATGTTGTATATAAGTGCCTAGGTTGATTTGTATAACATAAAAAATGGCATTTATTATAGTATATGTGGATGACGTGTTCTACGACATTCACACAGAGTCAGCCATTGCGCACTTCTCTCTGCCCTGCTGCGGGCAGAGCAAAGTACTGTAATGTGCAGGTGTTTGGAAAGGTCAAAGACCGAGACCAGAAACGCCCAACAGACCAGACCGCCCCGCAGATGTGTACAATAAAAGCTCATTTTTATTTCCAATCTTTCCAATCTCCTACAGTCCACTGTTTGTTCTTTTTTGCAAACTCAAGTCAACGTTTCTTATGACCGTTTTTTCGATCCACCAACAAACTTGTGCAACTTGTGTCACAAGGTGCTTGCTTGTGATCTCACTATTATGAAGCATATGAGTCACGTCTACTGCCGTGTTTTCACACCAGAACTGAGAGACCTTGGGATGAGCCAACTTGTTGTTTGGATGTCCACATCTTGGCTTTTGAATGGACGGATGGACATCATTTTGTATTCTTCCAACTGTCATGGCACTCACATGATGCAGTTTATCCTCAGAAGAAAATATGCAAAAATTTAGGGAACCAAATTTAGAAAACTATAGAAAACCCCTGAAAAACAGTCCTTTATTCAGTCTTGTTAAAATAATAACACATACAAATATGTGCACCTTATAACCATTAAACAAGAAGGGGGGTATCCGTAACAGTGAGGATCAATTTGCCATAGTCAGTGTTAGACAGAAGTCAGGATCCAGCACTAAGTGATCAATGTCCCCAAAATGGAGGGCTATTCCTTCCCTATAGCAGCAAAAATTCCTGCCTACGAGCAGTTTTTTGGTGCCCCTGTTCCATGTTGGCTGTCCCTCACTAACCCTGTACGGAACACCTTTACAAGCCACCAACACCCTAAAGTCCAAGTGCAGTGTGCAAGTCAGTCTTGAGTCTCTAAGTTAGCAGGCCATTGGTTAAGCAAATATGGTATATAATATGTATATAGCAGGTTATTAGTTTACTCAAGACACTGACTGGTAAAGTGCCCTTGTGGTTCTCTGTTGCTATGTTTCTTTGTGACTATACATTAGTTATTTCCAATAAGGATATCACTCATAACGGCACTGAATCAGCTGCCATATACAAGAGGATCCAATCTTTCTGTTGTGATAGCGACTATTACATCACACAAGTATTTAGGTGATCAGCCAAGTACTCATCACTGTCCTGTCAAGACATGTTTCTCCCCCATAGTATACAAAACAGCCAACGTGAAGGGTGGCCACCAAAAAACTAGGGTTTAAACCTCCGCTGATAGGCAGGAATCTTTGCTGCTATAGGGAAAGAATACCCCTCCCTATATAGGGCATTGACCCCTTAGTGCTGGCTCCACACTCCTGCCTAACACTGACTACGCCAAATTTATCCTCACTGTTACGGATACCCCCCTCTTTTTTAATGGCTATAGGGTGCACGTATTTGTATGTGTTATTATTAACAAGACTGAAAAGAGAACTGTTTTTAGTTTTTTTTTATGTTTTTACATGTCATGATTCAGTGTACCAATTTTCTTGCCTGATGAACCAAGAAAGCTGGATGATGTTGTTTCTCTTTTCTTGGGAAATCTTCTTCATGGCTGCTGCTTAATTCGAACCAATGACCATTCACTTGGTAAACAATATAATAACACAGTAAGCTATTAGGAAATGTGAGAACAGGTTGTAATTAGTAGTATACAAGAAGAAAAAGATTTTTCCACCACCAAGATCAAAACAGTAACAATGACATGACAAGAATCTGCATAAATAATCATATGCTATATTGTTGGAAGTCAAATTTATGTTTGAAATAACCAAGATGATTGTCTATAAAATGCAGATAGTCTCAAGTTCTGAGATGTAGTGGATGGTGAAATATGGAGCCTGAAAGTCAAAAACACAAAGCATTGCTACCTTTTTACTCATCTGTGTATATCCATTGAAGTATTCAATATTTTAATACAGTGGATCATTTTTGTGTTAAATAAAAAAAAATAATAATAAACAACAAAGTTCAAATATTAAGTATAATATTTTTTTTTATTGAAACCATAACAAAACTAATTAAAAGTTGATAATTTAATTTCATTACCAGTTTCACTGCTATACCATTTATGTCCACCAGGTGGCACTATACATAGACCTTCCACTCAATATTGTGCAATGAGCTTTTGACATATTAAAGCAGAGGCAGTTGAATATTAATATATAATATATTTAAATTCATAATTATATAATAGTAGATCTGACGAGATTCAAATTCATAAAATCTGACGGATTTTACCAGGAAATTATATTTGCATCTAATTTATTCTTCGTGAATTGAATGTTCATTTTTATGCTATGTGGTCTGGTAGAGACCCAAAGAATACTAAATATAAGATGTGGGGAAAAAAACAGCCAATACTCACCTGATCATTCAAGTCTGATTCTCACCATGCAGCTCTTGGCGGCTCTTCTTACAGTATTTGTAAAAGCCTAGCCATCTTCATGCTTCTCCTCCGTCCATGACTAGGCCCACTAAGACCCCATTCGAATGTCCCTGTTTCTAGTACTTCTGGTGTCCCTTTTCACTAAAGATACCTTCACGGGCATTCATTAAAATCTCTGTAGATTTTCACACTTCCTCGTTTTCACATGGACCATGTGTTCTTGTGAATCACAAGTGTGTCTATGCGATCCACTGGGAAACATGTCTGTTTTTTAGCATCAGTATGGATGACCAGGACCAATTGAATTTTATGGGTCTATGAAAAACACGTACAGCTCACGAACGACATCCGTGTGACATCTGTGCAATATCCACGTAACACGGACCAGAATTAAATGCATTCGAGAAATTAAACATTTTTATGTGTTAAAGATGTGCAAAGATGATAGAGAGATAGATGATAAATAATAGATTGATTGATTGATTGATTTTATAGCTATTAGCAAAATAAATAATTAAATTAAAAAACTGACTTGGTCCCCACCATTTTTTATAACCTGCAAAGGTGAATGAGACAGCTGTGAGCTGATATTATCAGGCTAGGCAGGTCCATGGTTATTGGTCCCTTCCCCTCCTAAAAATACCAGTCTGCAACCACCCCAGAAGTGACACATTACACTAGATGAGCCAATTCTGGTGCTTTGCTTTTCCTCTTCCTAACTACCCTGGTGCAATGGTAATCGGTGTAATGGATTAAGGGGTTTATGTCAGCTGTAAAGTGTCAGCTGACATCAAACCCAGGAGTTAGTAATGGAGAGGCATTTATCAGACACACCATTACTAACCCAGTAAACAAAAAAAATTCCCGAAGAAATAATTTATTTCAATAAACACTACCCAAAACTTTTCCTTGACATAGTCCAAGGATGCTGATGAGCAAAGTAAATGGACCATCGTTGCTAAACACTCCACAGACTTTGTTTACAGGCAATTCTGGGTCCTGCTATACTGCGTGAGAACCGGTGCCTTTGATGAGCAGTGAAATCAGTAACATTATTGCTGTTCAGGGTCGCCGAGTCATCAGATCACCATGGATCACACTGCACTGTGGGTGAATTGACAACTCTGATGACCGGTAACGTTAATGATGTCCCCACTCATTAGAGGATCCGGATCTCTTACAGTGCAGCATAACCTGGAGTGACATGATGACCTGGTGATCTTGAACAGCGGTAACATTAGTGATGTCACCACTCTTCAAAGGCTCTGGTACTCATGCAGCACAGCATGACATGGAGTGACATGGTAACCCAGCAACCCTGAATAGCGGTAACGTTACTGACCTGGAATTGCCTGTAATCAAAGCTTAGGGCGGCACGGTGGCTCAGTGTTAGAACTGCAGTCTTGCAGTGCTGGGGTCTTGGGTTCGAATCCCACCAAGGACACCATCTGCAAGGAGTTTGTATGTTCTCCCCGTGTTTGCGTGGGTTTCCTTTGGGTACTACGGTTTCCTCCAAAAACATACTGATAGAGAATTTAGATTGTGAGCCCCAATGGGGACAGTGTTCCTGATGCATAAAAAGCATTGCGGAATATGTTAGCGCTATATAAAAATAAAGATTTATTTTATTTTTTTTATGAGGTGTTTGAACGATGCTCCACAGACTTTGTTAGTCGGAATCCCTGGACTACATTGGACCAGCTGGGAATTTTTTTTTCTTTTGAATAAAGTGGTGAATGAGGTTAGTGTCTTGTTTTATTTTTCTGTGTTTGTATGTTTAGGTTTTTTTCAGATACTCTTTTATGGGCTACAATGGCTACTGTCAACAGATTAGGTGGACTATGGTGGAGCTGGGTTTTTTTGTTTTGTTTTTAATAAAATGGTAAACAATAGAAAGTTTTGGGAAGTGTTTATTGAAACAAATTAAATTTTCATGAGTGTATTTTTTTGATTACTGGGTTAGTAATCAGGGTGTCTGATAGACACCTCTGCATTGCTAACACAAAGGCTTGATGCCAGCTGACACAAAATAGCTGACATCAACCCCATACATTATTACCCCAATTGCCAATGCACAAGGGCAATTGCATTTTGATACATAGCCAAGATAAAGCACAAAACTGCTTGCTGCAGCCTTCAGCTGTCTGCTTTATCTGCACTGGGTATCAAAATACAGGGGACCACATGTCATTTTATCCAATTATTTAATTTTTAACTCCACCACTGGGACCCATACAGCTAGTGTGAGGGCAACCAATCAGAGACACCGGCACAGAGGGTAAGGGTACAGTCTGACTGCAACCAATCACAGATGCTGTCACAGAGGGTGGGCAGGGTAAGCAGTGAATATTCATAAGGTTTAATAAGTGGACCCGGAAACAGTGGGAGAGCTGCGCGGAAACTTGGTAAGCATAATTGTCTTGCTTTAATTGCCATTTTGCTTTCTTTTTAAGCCCCCTAGACCTTACTCACACCCTTTTATAGCACTAAAGTTCATGTCCCCGTAGACTTATATGAGGTTCGGGGTCCGGGCTCAAGTCTAGACACAAATTGGACTTTTTAAGTTCGGTTGGATCTGGCAAACCCGAACATCTGCAGGTTCGCCCATCTCTTCTGGCAAGTTGTGTTGTAAAGGGCATCATATGTATTTCACAAAAAGTTTGGAACAGGTTATACTATTTAACACATTAATGCAATCCATCATAATTATTTGCAGTTACAATTATTATAATTTAAGTGTGTATAATAAAGAGTTTGAAGAGATATATGATTCAGTTCACTTATTATTTTAGCACATAGGGCCCAATTCATCATTTAAGTCGCTTTTCTTTTTTTTGTCCAGTGATATTTATTAACAGTTTTTGTGTCAAATACTGCAAAATGGCACATACAGCTCACGAGTTTTGCTTAAAATAAAAAATGCTTTTTGTTCTTGCCTTTAACCTGTTTGGTGCCTTTTTACAGCAAAAAATATTGAATGTTGCTAGAAAATGTCACAACAATTTTGCTCAAAAATATCAAACAAGTAAAAGAAAAAAAACCTAATACCTCCCCACTAACCTGTTTTGGCACCCTCTGCTGTCTATGGTGTCTGCCTATTTGGTCCATAGGGCCTCTTTTTTCATGACACATGCGTCCTTATTTTCAATTCAGAACAGTGCTTCTGGCCACGGGCCAGACCTCAGAGGTCAGGGCATGACATGAAACCAGACCTCTGAAGTTTGGTGTCTTTAATCCAGAAGACTACTTTTGGGTGCGACTGGGACTCAGAGGTCACACAACACTTGGTAATGTTGTGATATCATGATGCGCTGTGATCTCAAACACCTAGTCACTAGTGGTGGGCGAAGCCGAACTGTAAAGTTCGGGCTCTGTACCGGATACCTAGTGTCCAAGCACGGACCACGAATATAAATGCCTCAGGGAAGTCCGTGTAACTGTTCGGGTTCGGCCTCCCAGATAATGATACAAATGTAAAAATAAATAAGAAAAAGAAAGAAAATAAGGAATAAAGCAGGAGCATTATACATACCTACCGACCTTCCCCGCTGCTGTCACACTGCTTCCAGGTCCTCTCATTAACCCTCATACATATTCTCTGCTTTCCCCTCCAACTCAAAAAAAATTGCCTATCTCTAGGGCTGGGCATAAAAAAAATATATATTTTTTAAAGTGACTTTTAGTTTTAAACAAAACAAAGTAGTAAGTAAATAATAAAAAAAACTGTATAAAGGTAATACTGTCATTACTATATTGATCCACATAATCACATTTACATTCCAATGATGAATGGTAACTGAATTGCTTTTTGTTTATTCCCCCTCCCAAAAATAGTAATAAAAAGTATCTGTACGTACAGCAAAATGCTCAAAGAAAACTAGTCACTAGTGATGGGCAGACTTGCAGATACCGATCCCGAATATCTGGCCGAACACCGGTCCATATTTAAGTGTATGGAATCCTGAATCTGGCACTTTAAAATGGTGGTAGAAGGGATTGGAGCAAGCGCGTTTTACTTAACAGTTTCCCGCACGGCTGTAACACTACTTCCGGGGCTGCTCAATAACCTCATGCATATGCACTGCTTCCCCCACCCACCGGCAGTCCCGGTGTCTGTGATTGGTTGCAGTCAAACCACGCCACAGCCCTGTGTGACAGTGTGTCTGACTGCAACCAATCACAGATGCTGTGTGTGTCCCTATCGTGGTGTAAAAATAAATAAATAAAATAATTTAGAGTCCCCCCATAATTATGATACCCAGCACAGATAGAGTATATGGCTACAGGCAGTAGCCCCTAGCCATGTGCTTATCTTAGCTGTGTATCAAAATAATAGGAATAATTTAAAAAAACAGCATGTGGTCCCTCCCCCCCCCCCCAATTTTGACAACCCAGCCATGATAAACCTGACAGCTGGGGGCTGGTATTCTTAGGCTGGGGAGACCCATGGTTATCGGCCCTCCCAACCGAAAAATAGCAGCCTGCAGCTGCCCAGGGTTTTTGCATCCATAAGGTGTGACAATCCCGGAACTTTACCTGGCTCATCCCAATTGACCTGGTGAATGGCAATTGGGGTAATAAGGGGTTAATGACAGCTCACAGCTGCCAAAATCCCTAGATTAGTAATGGGGAGGGTCTATAAGACCCCCCCATTAACAATCTGTAAGTGAAAAGAAATAAACACAAACACCATAAAAATCCTTTATTTGAAATAAAATACAAAAAAAAAAAACAAGACCTGAGTCACCCTCAGACCCTAGCACACTGTCTGTATGTATAATAAAAGGTCTTTTTGGTGCATTGCATACAGGATTGGGGACATACATGCAGCATCCTAGAATGTTATAAAAGAGGGCTTAAAGGCTCTAGTCGCTACTTTATATGGAGGAAACATGGTGACAGGTTCCCTTTAAATTATATGTACTCCAAAATAACCTAAACAGTTTGCTCAGTAAAAAACAAGCTTTCTGATGGTTATGTTGTATTCTTGCTTATTTTTTTAATTTTGTGTGAAACCAGTGTAAATCATGTACTGTATCAACACTGTGCCGATCTTACACTGTTTTGGTAGTGCTGGAGTTGGAGTGGTTAGAAGAAATACATCTAAGGCTAGTTTCACACGGATGCAATGGATGTGTTGCATATAGTGGCACAACGGATCGTACAAAACAACGGAATCAGCCTTTTTTTTTTTTTTTTTTTTACACAGTTTCACCGACGGCAGACTATTGTGAATATATCAGCTGATCGCTCCCAGCAGCCGGTCGCCGGGTGATCAGCTGATCGCTCCCAGCGCCGGGTGATCAGCTGATCGCTCGGCCGCTGAGAATGTGTGCGGGGGGCGGAGTGGGTGGAGCCGAGCGGGGCCATGGCGTTGAGAACAGGTGAGTGCGAGTGTGTGTGTGTGTGTATATGTATATATATACATGCGGAGTGGAGTGCAGAAGGGGGCGGAGCCAAGCGGGGAAGTGTCAGGCTCCCTGCACATGTGGCCAGGGTAAATATCGGGTAAAGCACTTTGTTTAGTTACCCGATATTTACCTTAGTTACGGGTGCAGGGAGCCAGAGAGAGCATGCACAGGGAAATCCTAAGGTTTCCGCTGCTCAAAAAACGTTACATGCTGCGTTCCTCCCGCTGGGCGGAAGCAATGCAGCGTCGCCCTGTGGAAGCAACGCAGGTCCTTTTGACACAATCCGTCATCCATACAAGTCTATGGGAAACAGCGGAATCCGTTAACGGATTCCGCTGTTTTCCAAAAGGGCGGATTGTGACGGAAGGAAAACAATGCAAGTGTGAAAGTACCCTAAAGCATTGGGGATGATGCAGGCATTATTTGGGGTGCACAAACAGAGCGTGCTACTGTTCTAGAAGAATTGTCAGTTTTGCCGGTCAAAGGTTGTAAAGCAATGTGGCAAATTTATTGTCCAAACAGCCCTGTTATCATGCACAGAATAGATTTATGTTTGAAAATATACCTTTATCAGATCCCTTTGACATAGGGATAATGTATTTTTCTGTCCGTCTGGAAAAAAAATAGATTACATTCAATTTAATTTTATTTATTTTTTTGTATTTAATTTAATTTTGTATTTTATTTTTTAATGCCATTTAGTAGCTGCAATATGTCTACACTTCCTATTGACTCATTAATACCTCTTTCCTAGAATAGACAAATCTTTTAGTTTGGCCTTAATGTTTATTTATGCCAGAAGCAATTATTAACATACACTTACCAAGTTATCATTTACCTGTCTACAGTAACCTGGAAAATAGAGAAAACATGCAGTGTTATGCCCAGACAAATCTGTCTTTCTCCCATAGCAGCCGGTTATATTACAATAAATGAAATATATACATGTTTGCTATTCAATTGCACTACTGTAATATAAAGTTTTGGAATGCCTGACTAATGGATGTTATCTGCAGTCGGTATTGATTAGCTTATGGGGAAACCTTTAAATATAGTGATTGTTTATATAGTTGTCGCTGCCTCTTTTTGGTGCAGGTTATGGGGTTGTGGCGCCCCTGACCTGGTCAGGCATCACTGAGTACTGCACCCATGCTGGGGACAGTACAATACAGGTAATCCAGAAGGCTGACAGGGGTGTGGTACACAGGCGCATAGTGATCAGCTCTCACACATGTACCCATGAGAGGACCCCTGGGGATCCCAGGAGGGGGAAAAGCCTTGACCTTCACTGGAATAGTGGAGGGGGCCAAAAGCCTCCATCTCCTCTCAAGGGGTGTGGTGGAGAGTCTGGTTGCTAGGTGGCGTAGGCAAGAACAGGAGAGGAGGGGCAGTGAGTCAGTTAGAGCAGAGAACTCCATAGGGCTCAGTGAGGAGCAGACCTGTGGGGCTGTTGCTGTCTAACAGCGCCCGCGCAGTGGCTACTGACGGGGGAGAACGGTCAACTAGGAGTGCTACCTGAAAGCCAGCTTCAGCTAGAGAGAAAGCACGGAGTGGGAAGTAAAGAGACTGCTAGAGAGCACCAGGCCCAACCGGGCGGCAGATCCCGAAGCGAAGATAGATCCAGCTTTCTTCTGCTAAACCTGCCGGTGTGGGGCTCTCAAAGCCCACACCACAACACCACAAAAGCCGCAGCCACGTAACCGCAGTGAGGGCCCATAGGTCACAGGAGGCAAGCAGCTGGAGTGGCCTGGTCCGGGGAACAAGCAAACGGCAAACAAAAGGGGGAGAGAGGCTGCAGCATCTTCCCTGGGTGACCCCCATAGGGACTCAAAGTCGGGGTCACCCCAAACCACCAAGGGCTAAGGAAGGCGAGTCAGTAGTCACCCTCATAAAGTCAGCCTGAAGGATACCTGGTTCCCATCTGGTTCATCCCAGCTACGCCCGGGCTACTCACCCTGCCATCAAATGTGAGTAAAGCCCTTGAAAGACAGTTCTGCCTGTGTGAGTCATTCTGCGACTTGTGGTACTACAAACCTACACTGGGCCCTGGGGCTTGCCTCACTCTCAGGAGGCTATTCCAACTAACTGCACACACCATCAGCCCCAGGCGACCCTCAACCTGCAGTGGCGGTCCCTACTGGCCGCAATACTGAGAGTGGCGTCACGATCAAAACCGAAGATTCCCTACCTGTGACCAGATCCAGCTGAGTGGAGTCCCTGAAGGTAATGCACCGACACTACACCTGTGGGGCTTCACATCTGGCGTCACGAACAGGATAAGGACTAGACCTGTTCAGACAGGTGACCATGTGCCTGGGCGGTCCGCTTGAAAAATTGGAAGCGCCGCCATATTGCCACCATGAAAAGCGCGCTGAAAAACAACAGCAGCCCGCGCTGGAAGAAGTTACCGCCCACGAAGAGGTGTGGCTACCCAGAGATCCCCTGCAGAGTTCTGACCTTGCCAGCTATGAGAGTGGAAGCGTCCGGAGACGTCGGGACAGAAAGGGAGCCACAAGCCTGCTGCTGGGAGAGGAGCTGCTGAAAGAGGCAGAGCAGAAACTGAACAGCTTGCTATCAGAGGCAACGGCGAGTCCACAGCTGGAGAGTCGTGCAGAAGAGGGCGCAGAAGAAATGGCGTCTGACCGCAGAAATCCAGAACCGGGCTCCGCTGCCTGGTGGTATCGGGAGCTGGCCCAGTTCTGCGACCGACTGGAGACCCGGGTTGTGGAGCAGATCCGGGAAGAACGAATGGAAATGCTGGAGATGACCGCGGCGGTTCGGGCCTATGAAAGGAGAGCCGCGCGCCGAGTGCCAGACAGGACGGCGATGACGCAGACCCCGATGCTGCCACCGGTGGCTGAGTCGAGTGATGCCCCGGCCAGCGCAAGTGCCCCGACCCCTGCTGCCACGCCCGCGGTCCCCGAAGAGGCGTCCGGTGCGGCGACGTTGAAGCAGGCCGTAGCCACGCCAGGTGCGGCCTTCCAAGCCCCAGCGGCCGCAGCGGTGCCCTGCTCGGCCTACCAAGACCCGGTCCCTGCAGCAACGCCCAGTCCGGCCCGCAAAGAACCGGCTGCCACCGCGACCCTCATCCGCGCCGCAGGCGTAACGCTGACCCAGGCCGCCGCCCTGCTAGGCCCGGCCCGCCGAGACCCCACCGCCGCAGCAACGCTCGTCCGCGCCGCAAGTGAGGTGCTGAACCAGGCCGCAGCCACGCCAGGCGCGGCCCGCCAAGCCCCGGCCGCCGCAGCGATGCCCTGCTCGGCCCACCAAGACCCGGTCCCTGCAGCGACGCCCAGCCCAGCCTGCACAGATTCCATCACAGCTGCGACGCCGATCCAGGCCGCCGCCATGCCGGGCGCGGCCCGCCAAGACCAGGCCGCCGCCAAACAGGGCGCGGCCCGCCAAGACCAGGCCGCCGCCATGCCGGGCGCGGCCCGCCAAGACCAGGCCGCCGCCATCCAGGGCGCGGCCCGCCAAGACCAGGCCGCCGCCATGCCGGGCGCGGCCCGCCAAGACCAGGCCGCCGCCATGCCGGGCGCGGCCCGCCAAGACCAGGCCGCCGCCATACAGGGCGCGGCCCGCAAAGAGATTGCATCACCATTTACCCCGGCCTGCAAGGCCAGAGCAGACACCGCTCCCCAGTCCAAAGAGGTCCCTGCTAGGAAGACCCTGATAGGAGAGGACTCCGCATACTGGCAGCTAAAAGCCGACCTGGAAGCTAAGTTCCCACAAGAGATGGTGGATCGGTATCTGCTCCCTCCGCATACCCCCAAGGAGATTCAGGCAACCCCTGCAGCCGCGCCAGAGAGTCCACCGCCCAGACCAGCTGAAGAAAGCCCATCCCCAGCACTGCCACCAAAGGAGTGCCAAGAAGAACTAAGGGGGAGAGGAGGCCAGGAAGCTGAGGAGCTGACTCCAGAGCCATACCCAGAGCCGGAGATGTTACCCTATTCCCGTTGGGATGAGGAGGACTTGACACCGTCCGCTGACGAAGATCTGCCTAAAAGTCTCACCTGGGAGTTTGCAAGCTGTACCACGCAGAGTTCAGGCCGCAAGACAAGGCGTCGCAACAGAACAACGCTGTCCCCTGCACCACAGTCTCCAGAGCAGAGAGAAGTCACAGCCAGAGACCTACAGGAGAAAAGGTTACTGAGAAGGTCCAGAGCCCAGGCTAGAGGACCCCTTTGCAGAGGAGTAGTAGAGGACTTTAACTTGAAAAGCGGATATGGCTTTATTGTAGCCCCTGGTATCAAGGAAGGGATATTTGTCAACCGAAGAGATGTGAGCGCTCATCTGCCTAGAGGACACCCTGGCAGAAACCTAAAGATGGGGGATTCAGTACAATTCACTATGCATGAAGGCGAAAGAGGACTGTACGCGCTTGATGTAGCACTATGCACCAGCAAACCTTACAGCCACCCCATGCTACAAGAAAGAAAAGACAGAGATAAAGACACAGATGAAGATCAAGAAAGAAAAGACAAGGAACCTACAGACGAAACTACCTCAGACGACGACAAGGAGCAAGAAAGCAGCAGGTGCCGCAGCCCAACAGGCCAAAGCCCTGGTGAAATGGAGGAGTAAAGTAAAGAAAGAAGTTACCAGTTAAAGTTTTGAAAAGTTTGTTTTGCAACGTTTACGTTTAAGCATGTGCCCACAAAAACTATTGTGAGAAAACCATAAACCTTAAGGCTATGAACTGGCTATAGCCACAAACTCTCGCAGTGTAAATAGTTACACCAAAAGGGCACCACCGCCACCAGAGTCAGCCTGTTTAGGGGCTTGGCTCGTCTGCAACCAGGAGGAGCCCGTCCGTATATAGGGCCTTGGCTCACCTGCAACCAGAGAGCATGCCTGTTTATGGGGCCTGGCTCTCCACCACAAAGAGGGTACCTGGTCAGCACCAACTGTGGAGGCCGCCTCTGAATCCTGCCAGAAGAGGCTGAAGGCGCGGATCCACCAGGCCAGGTATACCCTGAAGACCACCAGCCCATGTAAGCCGCCTCTACATCCTGCCAGAAGTGGCTGAAGTCGCGGCCAACGTGAAAGGGTTTTGGGTGGGTTAACGGACTTGTGGGTGGAGGGTGGTGATGTATGGTACCTGGTGCTTTTAAAAATGTTTTACATGTTTTAATGTTTTATGCATTTTAAAATGTTGTCTTGCAGCCCGAGGACATGCTGGTGATAACTAAGGGGGAATGTGGCGCCCCTGACCTGGTCAGGCATCACTGAGTACTGCACCCATGCTGGGGACAGTACAATACAGGTAATCCAGAAGGCTGACAGGGGTGTGGTACACAGGCGCATAGTGATCAGCTCTCACACATGTACCCATGAGAGGACCCCTGGGGATCCCAGGAGGGGGAAAAGCCTTGACCTTCACTGGAATAGTGGAGGGGGCCAAAAGCCTCCATCTCCTCTCAAGGGGTGTGGTGGAGAGTCTGGTTGCTAGGTGGCGTAGGCAAGAACAGGAGAGGAGGGGCAGTGAGTCAGTTAGAGCAGAGAACTCCATAGGGCTCAGTGAGGAGCAGACCTGTGGGGCTGTTGCTGTCTAACAGCGCCCGCGCAGTGGCTACTGACGGGGGAGAACGGTCAACTAGGAGTGCTACCTGAAAGCCAGCTTCAGCTAGAGAGAAAGCACGGAGTGGGAAGTAAGGAGACTGCTAGAGAGCACCAGGCCCAACCGGGCGGCAGATCCCGAAGCGAAGATAGATCCAGCTTTCTTCTGCTAAACCTGCCGGTGTGGGGCTCTCAAAGCCCACACCACAACACCACAAAAGCCGCAGCCACGTAACCGCAGTGAGGGCCCATAGGTCACAGGAGGCAAGCAGCTGGAGTGGCCTGGTCCGGGGAACAAGCAAACGGCAAACAAAAGGGGGAGAGAGGCTGCAGCATCTTCCCTGGGTGACCCCCATAGGGACTCAAAGTCGGGGTCACCCCAAACCACCAAGGGCTAAGGAAGGCGAGTCAGTAGTCACCCTCATAAAGTCAGCCTGAAGGATACCTGGTTCCCATCTGGTTCATCCCAGCTACGCCCGGGCTACTCACCCTGCCATCAAATGTGAGTAAAGCCCTTGAAAGACAGTTCTGCCTGTGTGAGTCATTCTGCGACTTGTGGTACTACAAACCTACACTGGGCCCTGGGGCTTGCCTCACTCTCAGGAGGCTATTCCAACTAACTGCACACACCATCAGCCCCAGGCGACCCTCAACCTGCAGTGGCGGTCCCTACTGGCCGCAATACTGAGAGTGGCGTCACGATCAAAACCGAAGATTCCCTACCTGTGACCAGATCCAGCTGAGTGGAGTCCCTGAAGGTAATGCACCGACACTACACCTGTGGGGCTTCACAGGGTGAGCAGTTAAAGGCTGCAGAAAAAACAGATGTAGGAGAGGGATGCTAATGGCTCTTTCAGCTGTTGTTTATTTGGATCTTTCTCACTTGCTGTTTTACTGTTCATCTGTCTCTGGCAAAAAATAGTTTACGAATAAAAATGACCGAGAATACAGCTTTCTTCTTCCAGCATGAACCCTTCCAAAGTTCCCTTTAATAATATGCCATTGTTCTCTCCAACCACCTGCCATCATTGGCCCAAGGTTCTGTGCTTCAGACAATAGAACCAGGACACAGAAGCAGGACACTTGGCTACAGTCTGAAGATAATGTGGGGAAATCGTCTGAAAATGCATCCAATTTCAGACAGGCCAAAAAGCAGCTTATTTAGAAAAAAAAATGGCATTTTCCATCCAGCTTTTCTTCTTTGAAAATAAGTGTGCTTATGCTGTGTCCCTGTGATTTTAATAAAATCAGCTGCTGTGCTTCTTCCCGTCTACATCTTTTCCTCAACACGAGTGAAACATTTTAGTTCCTATCACGCTCAAACACAGGGCCAGATTATTAACCCCCTAGTGACAGAGACATATTTGACCTTACCCCCTTCCCGGTAGCCTCTTTTTATCTTCACAACCAAGCCAAACTTTCAGTGCAACTCTATGAACTCTGGAAAGTTTCAATATTTCCCAGTGACTCTGAGACTGTTTGTTTTTGTGACACGCTATAATTCATGTTAGTGGAACATTTTGATGTAAAGTGGAGCCTTGGATTACGAGCATAATTGTTTCCAGGAGTGTGCTCTTAAACCAGGGGTCTCACACTCAGCTGGGTGCATGGGCCGCATATAGAAAAAAAAAAATTGAGGGGGGCCGCATTATTTGCAGGGCAAAGTGAACATTTTTAATGGAATCCATGATTTTTTTTCTATACATCTTTGGATCACTTCTTTAAGCATTTTTTGCTTGTATATTATAACAAACGTGCACTTGTTTTGTTAAGTTTATATATAAAAAAGCATTTTTAACGTAAAAAAAATTCATGCTTTATTATGATTTTTTTTTTTAAATTATATTTACTTGTAATATTGTTTTACAATTAGCAGCATCATATAGTAATGTGCTCATGCTGCAGAAATGTCCCCATCCGTGTGCCCTGTAGTAAGGTGCTGATTCTTGTGGTGTTGTGCCCACTAGTATTCTGCCCATCCTTGTAGTATGTGCCCAGTAGTATAGTGCCCTGTAGTATTGTGCCCTGTAGTATTGTGCCCAGTAATATTGTGCCCAGTAATATTGTGCCCATCCTTGTAGTATTGTGCCCATCCTTGTAGTATTGTGCCCATCCTTATAGTATTGTGCCTATCCATCCTTGTAGTATTGTGCTCATCCTTGTAGTATTGTGCTCATCCTTGTAGTATTGTGCCCTGTAGTATTGTGCTCATCCTTGTAGTATTGTGCCCATCCTTGTAGTATTGTGCCAATCCTTGTAGTATTGTGTCCATCCCTGTAGTATTGTGACCATTCTTGTAGCATTGTGCTCTGTAGTATTGTGCCCATCCTTGTAGTATTGTGCTCTGTAATATTGTGCCCATCCTTGTAGTATTGTGCTCTTTAGTATTGTGCCCATCCTTGTAGTATTGTGCTCTGTAGTATTGTGCTCATGTGCTCATATTGTGCTGGTAGAAATCGGTCTACAGTGAATATAGATTTTCACATTACAGAGATGACATGCATACTCAAAAATACACCAGGGTGGATTGGAGTGGACTTGCGCCAAATTTTGCTACTTTTCAAATTGACGGAAATATTTGGAAGTGTTAAACTTCACTCACAAAACGGAAAACAAAATCAAAAACAGGTAAGCATATAGAAAATAGATGGGTGCAAAAAAAATAAAAAAGACACAAAACTAGAAAGAAAAATAGGCGCAAAGGCATTAATGAATCAGGGCAAATGTTTGTTATTTGTTATTTGTTGTATGACATTTTGGAGGCATTTTTGATGGTCAGTGTGTTTTGTTGTTTTTTTCAAAAACACATTTTGTTGTAGGCATAGCATTTTTCTATTTTTTGTTTTTCAGATTTCTCTCTGAAAGATTTGAAAACACATATTACAACTATAACAAAATGAAAAATACCACAAAAAAATCTTGTAAATAATGCTAAGAAAAAGACTTAATATTCATGGCATTTTTTAAAAGCAGCACATGAAGTAGGTCTAGGAGTGGAGCTGAGCGTAAATATTTCAGTGAAACTGAACTCTACTTGAATATTACAAAAATCCACAATTGACAAAATTTGGAATTTTTTTTGTAATCCACTTCCACGTAGATTCAACAAACTGGCAGCCAGACATTTTGCTGAACCATAAAGAGCCATCAAAAGGTTATTAAATTAAGAAAAATATTTATACTCACTTTATCACTTCCTTCTACAGCCCTACAGCTCTCAACACCTCAAAATGAACACCAACCCATTCCCTTGTGACTTCTAACTCCTATGAGGCCCAAGATATTTGCAGGCACGTGCGTGTAAGGGCATGCCACATGTCGTGACATTGTAACTTTTTTTTACCCTTATCCAGAATCATTCCGGACCTCATGAGAGCTGGACTCCCTATTGTGATAAGGATGGTGGAAGGTGAGGAGGGGAGGGGCCAGAGAGGTGAGTAGTAAGGTGAGTGTGCTTTTTTTTTAACATTGTACGCTTAGTATTTAACAGTTCGCAATATTTCCTGACATTGCAGCGCATAGGACAGGACTATAGTTTATATCATGATTATTTTTGGCTTTGCAAACCTTCTGTCAGATTATTCTTTATACATACTTCCATGTGACAGTTCATATTATGGTCACCATCTTTTCAACTTTCCCTCTATTTATTCATTTCTGGCACAATATCTGCAATTAAGGGGTTTGTCCCATGAGCATAGTATATTTTAAACAATAATATTATTATTTATTTATTTAACGGCCTTCAGCTCAATATCAAGCCATGCCAACTTGATGGACGGACGCTCTATAGGAAGATCAATCTTCTGCAAGCCTAGATAGGTCCACCAGGATCTTCTCCACCATTTCCTTGATAGTATCAAGGAATTGGGTTGCTGGTCTTCTTCATTTTGTACCTTCTGTCCTTTGGACAATTTGGTCCTTCTCCAGTGAATGTTCCCTTAGTATAATGTGTACAAATTAGGTATGTCATACCTTGGTGATAATTGCTGTGATGACAAGTCTGGCTTGATTTGTTCCAAAATTGATTTGTTTGTTCTTCATGCCAACCAAGGTATTGATAACAACCTTCTCCAGCACCACATTTCGAAGGTGTTAAATTTTTTTCTGTCTGGTTCCTTTATCTTCTAGGTTTCACATCTATATGTTACCACAGAAAAGACCAGACTATATACGCGATATATTTGCTATGAAGACTTTCCATTGGATGGATAAAAAGTGGGATACCCAATTGAAGAGAAATCCAGAGGTAGATGAATGAAAAGTGATTTGTCGACTCTTTTCTGAGTGAATCAGACTCTTTCATCAGGAATTAATTAATTTTGTTTCTCCACTTAAGTAAAAAAAAACTATACTATAGTGTATTTGGTATCTATAAACGCATACTGACATATGGAATCATACAGCCAGGTCAGTTTTACCATATAGTGAACATGGTAAATAAAAAACCATTGTGGAATTGCACTTTTTTGGCAATTTCATCGCACTTGGATTTTTTTTCACATTTTCTAGTACAATATGGGGCAGACTTAATGGTGTAATTCAAAAGAAAATCTCATCCTGCAAAAAATAAGCCCTCAAATGATTATATTGATGGGAAAATAAAAAAGTTATGGCTCTTGGAAGAAAGTGAGGACAAAACGAAAACGGAAAATCACTGGGTGGTAAAGGGGTTAATTATATACTACTACTAGTATCCTGTAGAAAACTATTAACCTATGGTAATAAAATGTTCATGAATTAAAAAAAAGAAATCACTATAGATAAATAAGACAGCACAAAATATTATAAGACATTCAAAATCTTGATGGCTGAGAATATAGAAGTTGCTTTGCAGATGGATTAAGATCTCAATAGGAAATATAAAAAAGAAATCAAGCTAATTACTGAAAAACAAAAGCCCGACATTAAAATTAATTAAAACATTTTTAATAAATGCATTAATGCCAAAAATAAAAAACGGATAATATCGACCCCTTAAATGATAATAACATAATAATTATGGAGAACTATGAGACTATGAGACTATTTAAGACCCCGTGACGCCATGCTCGGCACACCATACCCGGAAATAGTGTAGGCAGAGTTTCTGCTGGAGAAGGGATAGTGCTTTATAGTGTTACAGTACCTGGTGGTGCAACATTAAAACAACAGTCCTTTTCAGGGATAATTCAAATAGATTCTATTCTATCATAATACCAAGCCTAGCTGCAATTAGTATCGGGTTAGCTGCTAGAGTAGTTAAAGTGTATTAGAGTCATTTAGGCAGTGTTTATTGCATTACAGTCCTTGGTAGAGTTGAGCGCGGTTCGCGGTTCGTGGTTCTCCAGTTCGCGGTTCGAGTGATTTTGGGGGCTGTTCTAGATCGAACTAGAACTCGAGCTTTTTGCTAAAGCTCGATAGTTCTAGTTACGTTCGAGAACGGTTCTAGCAGCAAACAGCCAAGTTAATTACTAGCTGGCTTTCCGCTGTAGTAGTGTAAGTCACAGACTATTACACACTATTATGAAATTTCAGTGTATAGTGTGCGGGAACAGCGCATTCAAATCACTGCTGCTGGGATAATGGCATTTTTTTTTTTTCTTGTCTTCCTTCCCTAAGCGCGCGCGTGTAGTGGGGCGGGCCAGCATGTCAGCCAATCCCAGACACACACACAGCTAAGTGGACTTTTAGCCAGATAAGCAATGGCATATGTGATAGGATGTCCATGTCACATGTCCCTGCATTATAAAAACGGGTATCTGCCCGTCCGGACGCCATTATCTCTTCTGCGTCTGGGTGTCAGTCACCGCTGGCGTAGCTCCTGTCTCCGATACTGCTGTGTACGCGCTACAGACAGCGCTATACAGAATAGGGATAGAAGTTTCTATTAGCCTTTGTAAGGGCTAATAACAGCAGGCTCAGAGCCATAGGTGACAGTCAGATCCATGGAAACAGATTTTAACAGCTACAGATAACAGCGTCTGTGTAGCTAAGGTCAGGGACTTCCTCGCTGCATTTCCCCGTTGGGAGGGATAGAAAGTGAGGCTTCCTTTACTGTACACTGACCCACAACCCTGCCACTGTACCCTCTGTTAGAGAATAGTCAGCCATAATATGCGGAGCAGCCATGTTGTATCTAATAGCCATCTTGGGCAGACTTGAGCAAACTAACTTTGCAGCTAATGAGATGCATTGGCTGGAGTTCTCCCCCAGAGAGGAGATAGAGATGTCATCAGTGTTGTTAGCAAGTATAAGAAAAAGTCTAAAAAGGTTAAATCGAATAGAAGAATACAATTGCGTCAGTTGATAGATGGTGATGTGTAGTCATAAACAGTAGGTATATTGAATTGATAAAGAAACAAAGTTGTCAATAGAGTTGTCAGTGTTTGAAGAGTTATGTGAAGTAGAGGCGCCTTCAGGGATCAGAGATGTTAGCCATGACAACATTACTGAATTAATTAAAAGTACCATGGAGGCCCATAGGGATCTGATAAGTTTCTACCGCAATGCTCGTAAATAATGTCATGATGTATCATTATATTCTTTGTTTTCTAATGTGTACGCCTTTCTCTGCAGTATGAGCTTTCCTTTGTTTAACATGTATAAAAGCCCCCACCCGCCTATCGGGGGACACTTCTTCTTCATCTGTTGCTAATTCTGCTGTTCTACAAGACACCTGCGTGTGTCTTCGTGTCGATAACCTGTCTTATCTGCTCTGTTGCTATCTCGGAATAAACTTCAGTCTTTGCTTGGAACGGATTGTCTACAACGTCTTCTTAGCTCTCGAGGTCTACGAGAACTTTTTCTTTCAAGTGGCGAGCCAGCCAGGAGGAGAAGCCAGGACGGTGGCTGCCTCCAAGAAGAACCTAGGAAGAATTTGTAGACGAGAGCTAAGGACTGGAAGGGAAAAAGAAGAAAAAGCGTTGCGCAACGTGGAAGTCACTCAAAGGAAGCCAGCCTGAAGAGAACCACTCACGAGTGCATCCCAGTCTGCCCGATTGTTTTTTTTATTTTATTATAAGAGACTAAGGACTATAGAGATTTATGTTTAACTTAAGGTCCAGTCACACTAAGCAACTTACCAGCGATCCCAACAACGATAGGGATCGCTGGTAAGTTGCTAGGAGGTTGCTGGTGAGCTGTCACACTGCGACGCTCCAGCGATCCCACCAGCAACCTGACCTGGCAGGGATCGCTGGAGCGTGGCTACACGAGTTGCTGGTGAGCTCACCAGCAACCAGTGACCAGCCCCCAGTCTCCTAGTTACAGCACACATCAGGTTAATTAACCCGATGTGTGCTGCAGCTAAATGTGCACAGAGCAGGGAGCAGCGCACAATGCTTAGCGCTGGCTCCTTGCTCTCCTAGTTACAGCACACATCGGGTTAATTACCTGATGTGTGCTGCAGCTAAATGTGCACAGAGCAGGAGCCGGCAGCACAGGCAGTGAGAGCAGGAGACTGGTATCAAAGGTAAATATCGGGTAACCAAGGACAGGGCTTCTTGGTTACCCGATGTTTACATTAGTTACCAGCCTCAGCAGAAGCTGGCTCCCTGCTCACTGCACATTTAGTTGTTGCTGTCTCGCTGTCACACACAGCGATCTGTGCTTCACAGCGGGACAGCAACAACTAAAAAATGGCCCAGGACATTCAGCAACAACCAACGACCTCACAGCAGGGGCCAGGTTGTTGCTGGATGTCACACACAGCAACATCGCTAGCAACGTCACAAAAGTTGTTCGTTACCAGCGATGTTGCTAGCGATGTTGCTTAGTGTGACGGGGCCTTAAGAAGAAACCTCTTTGTGAGTTTATCTACAAGGACGTGGAGAACTGTTTTTGTGCCACGGTAGCAAAGAGGCTTTAAAAGACGGAGGGATATGCCTGGCAAGCGTAGTGAGTGAGGCTGGAAAGCAACTACATCTCACTTGGTCGACTCAAGCCGGCACACGGGTCTTCCATACAGACAGGTGTGAGTATCTAACTCTTGCTTGAATCGCATTGGTTGATACTAGAGCAGACTTAAAACGAGTCCTTGTAGACCACTGAACTGATATGGAGTGGTTAAAAAGACAGGCAGAAAGGCACGCTAACACATCCCAGGTGGAAGGGGTTAATACAGAAGTTACATCGTTAAAAAGGATGCACTGGTTTGTGCAAGAGAATAGAGAATTAGACAGAAAGAAGTCGCTAGTTAGGGAAGGGTGCCGAGTAGCAGCTTTGTGTAAGACAGTGATGGCTTTTGACCAGACAATTGAAAGACAGCCTCAGAGACAGCATATTAGTGGGGTCACATGGAATAGAATAGTGTATGGGGAGAGAGAAGCGCAGCAGAATGAGACATTAAAGCAAGCAGAGGTAGCACAAAGGGAGGGGTATGAACTCCGGGACCTGCATGCAGCGATGAAAGAGAAGGGGGAGGTGGCACGGAGTCAGAGTGTGACAGGGAAGAAAGTTGAGGAATGGAGACTTAGGTTAGAGAACTGGATGAGAGAACATATGGAAAAGCAAGAAGTAGTGACAAAACATATTCAGTTGATGCAGGAGCAGTTAAAGAAAGAGTCTGGGGAGGCTGATGATGGGGACGATTCATCCCAGATAGAGGACAAACCTAATGCCACTTCTACCCCTAAAATAGCTCCCGGCCAGGCGTCCCTGTTACATCTTAAATTAATTAAAAACCTGCCCAATTGGGATGAAAGTAAAGGGGTGTTCCGTAATGTTCGTGGTTTTGAATCATGGTTGAATAAGTTTCAAATTGAGTCCACAGAGGATGCTGCCCGATACTTTCTGTCCTTTGTTCCTCCTGAATTTTTGTCCCACTACAAAGTACAAGAAGGAAGAGGGATTCATTATGACCTTACAGATTCTCAGGGGAGGATGAAGTTAGTGATCTCCCAAAAGCCACGAGGGAGAAAGTCTAATCCGGGATTGTTAGAGTCCTTCAAAATTAAGAAAGGGGATGAGCTTAGAGGTGAAGCAAGTAAGTGGGTTGCAGCCTGGTGCGTAGTGTTTGACAAGTTATTGAGTAGTATGGATCAAGGGAATAGAAATGTGATGATGGAACAGTTTGTGAAGAAAGTACCCTTTGACGGGGCTTTCAAGTCAGGGGTTTTGAATAATGCTGAATCTATTGAGGATGTAGTCGAAGCCTTGTTAACCAATGTCAGAACCATGCAGTCCGAGACGAAGGGAGACGAATCTAATGTTTTTGCCTACCGCGCGCCTTGGGTTGCATCTGCTGATTCACGGAGACCAGGGTTTCCAGGGGGGGACGGCCAGCTGCCGAGAATGGGCTGGTCCCAGTCGGCAGAGCCCACCTTTCGGAACCCCAATAGGGGTCCTCCGGTTTGTTATTTCTGTGGACAGGTGAGACATATCAAACGTCAGTGTCCTCATTTGGAACAGAGGAACATACCTCGGGTACCATTTAACCCCCCCATGTCCCGAGGTATTCCCGGACCCCATCCACAGGGAGTTAGACCTCCTTATCCCCTTGTGGATGATCCCCGGCAGTATCAGTAGTGCAATGGTCTTCAAATGGTTAACCCTGCCTCTCAGGGACCTTCCGCCCCCCTAGCTCTTAATTACACAGGCCCAGAGATCAATGCTATTCAGGGTGGAGCCACCCCTCCTCGTTTCAATGCTCCGGCAGTGAAGGAGCTGCAGGAATATGAGGACCAGGCTCTCGCTGATGGTCTCTTTGGGGCAGAGGTATGGGCTGTGGGGCGAAAGACTCTCATAGACGAGAATGATGGATTTTTTGGGCTTCCCACGGCGGAAGACACGGATTGATGCCGTGAACCCCTGTTCCCCTCACCTTTCTTGCCCATCTTTCCCTGGGCAGGGATGGACGACCGTATGTCAGAGGGAGAATGGAGGGGCTATCGTGGGAAGACATTCTCGTTGATACAGGAGCCTCGGTTTCGGTAACTGGGCACAAATTGCAGTCACCCCCTGGACTGCCTGAAACTACCACTTTGGTAGGATTTGAAGGCTCCTCTATTCAAGCAACAAAAAGCCGTCCAGTGAACCTGAGATTTCAGGACTCAGGGGGATCGAAGCAAAGGGGTCTTCGATGTACTTTTTGGGTAAATCCACAGTTGGACTCCACCATTCTGGGAACTGATGTACTAGGAGCATTGGGAATTGTTGTTGATTTATGTAACCGAGTTCTGTGGCGTGACAAGAGAGCCACTGTTTGTTCTGTTATTGTGCCTGTGGAAGAAGAGCTGGAGAGTCATGAAGTAGACATTGCCAGCTTGAATCTATGTACTGATGAAATTCTGGGGGAAAATGTTGCAAATGATGCTTTAAAAGATGAATTGAAATAGTTGTTCCCAGAATTGTGGACTTCAAATGAAACTGATTGTGGTCTAATGTGAACTCAGGTTAAAATTGATGGTGATAAGCTACCACCTTTCCAGCGACAGTACCGAATTCCTGAGGAAATCCTCCCGTACATATGGGTGGCAGTTTCTGGGTTGGAAAAACAGGGCGTGGTCGTGCATAGAAACTCCCTGTGCAACAGCCCCATCCTGCCTGTCAAAAAGACAGATGGTAGCTTTTGCATGGTTGTGGACCTGAGACTTGTAAATAAGTACACTCTGTTAGTTGCTTACTTTGTTGCATCTGTCTCTGAAGTCATGTCGCAGCTGAGGAATGAATGTAAAGTGTTTTCATGTCTTGACATTGCAAACGGATTTTTCTCTTTACCCATTGTTAATTTTTCCAGAGAATTTATTGTGGATTTTGCTTGCCTTGCTAAACCACTATATGAGCTCCTAAAATGTATTGAGAATGATTATGTCCAAATCATTATCGAAGTCCTACAGGCCTTTGACGGGTTAAAGCGGGCTCTCACTGCAGCCATGGCATTAGTCAACCCTGATCCATCCCAGCCCTTTTACATCCAACCCTGCATATGGGATGTATCCATGTCAGCTGTGCTTTTGCAAAAATGGCCCAAATAAAATTCTGAAATTGCAAGTCAGTTACATACCTTGGGTTTTCCCTCTCGGTTGTTAACGTCCGTGGAAAAGGGCTTCACTTTGTGCATGAAGCATATACTGGCTGTACACTGGAGGATGAATCGAGTAAGACACATAGTCGGATTTGCCCCTTTGATTTTACCAGCGATTCTGCTGGCCATCCGTGCTGTGGCTTCCAAATCCACAGGAATTTCTCCTTTTGAATTAATGACAGGAAGACAGATGCCTGTTCATTTGCCAAGTGACATTGTATCTCCTTGCCCAGAACAAGCCATAGTACAGAGGGATCAGTGGCAACAAAACCAACAACAGATTTAGCACCTTTAGCAGTATTCTGCTAAAAGTATTTTTTGGCTAAAAGTTGTGTCGATCCTAGTGAAAAATCCTTTCAATCCAATCTGCATGCAGAGACAAACCTTCCTTGGCACTCCCAGAAAAGGCAACTTTCCCTGTCACCACTGTGTGCAGTGTAATAATCTCACTAAGGGGAGCACTTTCACTCATCCACTGTCTGGTCGCATTTTTTCCGTACGAGGTTTCTTCACCTGTGAATCCTCTTTCGTGGTCTACTTAATCAAATGCCCGTGCGGTCTCGGATATGTTGGAGAAACCACCCAGCATATCCGAGACCGCATCAGTAAGCATAAATCTACTATACGGTGCAAACAAATCCTTTTACCAATTCCTTATCACTTTATCACACATGGTCACACCATTGCCCAACTTAAGTATCAGGTACTAGAACACGTTCCTCCCGCTAGAAGAGGTGGTAATCGCATACGTGTCCTTAAAGAGAGGGAATCTTACTGGATTTTCACCCTGAATACATTGGAACCCAAGGGTTTGAATAGAGAACATGATATGTGTATATGATTGTGAAGTGCTTCATTTTTTTGTCTCTCTAACTGTGCTGCTTAATATGGATGTCAGTTGGGATTTAGTGACCCCGCTTTCTTCATATATCATTGATTTAATGGTGTCTTGTCATACATGTTTTTGTTCATTTACCTCTTGTTTACTCTCTTGTAAAACCTCAGTATAAGGACCAGTATAAGGAGTGATATTGGTATAATCTTTAGTTTACATAGCAATCCTGTTTCTAACTTGTTCCTCTTATTTTTAGGCTCCCTCCACCTGATCCCTCACCCATTGGCACCAGCAACAGTCTGCCTTCACCTTGTAACAACGTCACCTGGCACTTTGTAGGCAATGTAAATGTTTTTTCCAATGACACTGTTATCAGCCATACACCCTGACCTGTGCTCTGTGCCCGGCTCGTGCGTTGTGCAAATAGCCAGGCGCAGCGTGCGAGCTGCATGCAATCCACAGGCCGGTTCACTGTTATCCCTCACTCGTGATGTTTACATACACGCTCCCTTTGGATTATACGTCATGTCACCTCCTCTTCTGTTCTCTGCCCGGTGGTCCGCTCCCTGCGCGTGCGCGATGCTGGCCACGGCACTGCGCATGCGCGGCGTGCGCTCCACGGTCAGCACACTGCGTTCCACATTCAGGAAGTGGGACGGTGTGCACCGATTAACATACACTATATAAGGCTATCATATCATGGCTTGGCGTGCACTATCCAGGGGCCTATACCCTACACCAGCATCATAAGGTATGTGTTATCTGACGGTCCACGCTGTCCGGCACTTGATAGATTTTCACTGATCTCTACCTATGCTTCCTCCCAGATTCGTTCCTCCATACTTTACCTAGCAATTTTTTTGCATTGAGTTCCCATTCACACTCTCCAGGTATGTGTTTCTATTAGTGCTCTTCCACCTCACCTACCCCTGTTTTACTGCCTGAAGGTCTCATATCTTATATATGGTTTTTCATAGAATCTTAAAGGGACATGTGTGCTCTTTCCCCATGATAATAGTACCCGATAACTATTGTCTAGAAACGCTGCAATAAGGTAGTATGTTGATTTTTATCCATTACATCCCCTGATATGTGTGTCTTATACTGATGTTATATTCTCAGATATGATCTTACTCTCGTGTATCCTTCATTTTAGCATTTGCTCACTTGGAGGTAACTAAGTATCACTCAGTGTGGGAATCACATTACTCCCACTAGTGTCTCTTGTTATGGTTTCTGCCCAATAATCCAGGTAGTGTGTTTTTCTCTTATACAAAGTCTTCACTATATATGACTTTTTTTGCACGCCCCAATAATGCTATTATTGATCTTCATTTAGAAACAACTATAAATCTATGTTACTTCCATCCCTGCAATAAGGGCCTCAGCCACCTTTCTCATTATCAACCGATAAGTACATGAGGTATAGACATACTCATTATTTTTAATAAGCTATGTAATGAAAAACACTGTTCCTGGATGACTTTCGCCTTATGTCTTATCACACACTTCTCTCCATTTTATACATAGGATCGTAATTTTTTAATCCCATTATACCAAATGGCGATGTCCATTTATCATTGAGCGTACATCTTCGCATTGTTGATATAGGTGGGTGTGCTTGCTGTACCTGTATCATTACCATTGTATATGTTTTCAGCTAGATAGGTTTCTGTACAATGTACGATATTTTCTTTTTTTCATGTCCTCATGTTTATTATGTGCTTTATATGATCAAACTTATGATGCATGTTTTGTAATATTTGCATTATTTATGTTACATTCTGTACTAATTTCATTTTTTTGTATTTTCTTGTACATATTTCTTGTGATCTTAGATAATTTGATCCTTGATAACGACCAAAAAGATACGGTCGAAACGTTGGATGAATTATCCTCAACTTTTTGCACTAATAAATTGATTCAGCATTCAAAAGAAAGGTTTCATATGTCATCCATTATTTCAGTGTGCCAGAATTATTACTATTTTGATTGACTTCCATTTTTTCTGGGCACCTAACTTGCGCAACTGTGAGCCAGACATATTCGCTTACTAAAAAGCTAAGAGGTTGACTTTATCCCTCTGTAAGCTCTTGGCTACCGAAATGCTACCTTTCCGCCTGGTGGACACACAGGATTTTCGAGACCTTATGTCTGTCGCTGTGCTCCAGTACCAGATGCCCAGTCGCCACTACTTCTCTAAGAAAGGTGTGCCCGCGCTACACCAGCATGTTGCACACAACATCACCACTTCCTTGAGAAACTCTTGTGTGTGAACAGGTGCATTTCACCACCGATACTTGGACCAGTAAGCATAGACAGGGACGTTACATGTCGCTGACTGGGCACTGGGTAACTATGGTGATAGATGGTGAAGGGTCTGCTGCACAAATCTTGTCGTCCCCACGACTTGTGTATCAATCCTCTGTCTGTCCAAGTTCCGCCACTGCTTCTGCCTCCTCCACCTTGTTTGGGTCCTCCACCTCCGCCCCAAGCCTGCCTGGTCAGGCCAAGAGCGTTCTAACTGCGCAGAAGGAATCATGCACCCCTCATTACTATGCTGGCAGCAGAGCGCAACGGCATCAGGCGGTCTTTAGCTTGAAATGTCTTGGAAATAAGAGTCACACAGCGGCTGAGTTGTGGGCAGCTCTGGAGACTGAGTTTAATAAAAGGTTGTCTCCACTCAACCTGCAGCCTGGTAAGGCCGGGTGCGACAATGCTGCAAACCTGGGTGCGGCCCTTCGCCTGGGCAAGATGACACATGTGCCTTGTATGGCTCACGTATTGAACCTTGTTGTCCAGCAATTTTTAACACACTATCCCGGCCTAGATGGCCTTCTGAACAGGCCACAAAAACTGTCTGCTCACTTCCGCCGTTGAACCACCGCTGCTGAGCGACTTGCATCGCTCCAGAAGTCTTTCGGCCTGCCAGTTCATCGCCTGAAATGCAATGTGCCGACACGCTGGAATTCGACTCTCCACATGTTACAGCGACTGTGGCAGCACCGTCGAGCCCTGGTGCAATACGTCATGACGTATAGCCTGGGCCAACGAGATGCAGAGGTGGGACAGATCACCCTGATGGAGTGGTCTCAGATCAAGGACCTATGCACCCTTCTGCACAGTTTCGACATGGCGACGAATATGTTTAGCGCTGACAATGCCATTATCAGCATGACAATTCCAGTCATTTACATGCTGGAGCACACGCTAAACACTATTCAGAGTCAGGGGGTGGGACAACAGGAGGATTCATATGCGCAAGACACAACAACATCACCAAGGTCCAGACGTTCATCATCACCAACACAGCAGGCATGGGACCATGAGGGACAGGGATCAACAAGGGCGCATAGTAGCAGGCGAAATGTTGAGGAAGGTGCAGGAGAACATGAAGAAATGGAGGACGAACTGTCCATCGACATAGAAGAATCAGCGGATGAGGGAGACCTTGGTCAAATTTCTGTTGAAAGAGGTTGGGGGGAGATGTCAGAGGAAGAAAGAACGGTTAGCACCTCTATGCCGCAAACACAGCGTGGACTTGGTCCGCATGGCTGCGCAAGACACATGAGCGCCTTCTTGCTGCACTACCTCCAACATGACCCTCGTATTGTCAAAATTACTAGTGATGGTGACTACTGGCTTGCCACACTATTAGATCCCCGGTTCAAGTCCAAATTTTGTGACATAATTCCAGCCATAGAAAGGGACGCACGTGTGCAGGAGTATCAGCAGAAGCTGTTATTCGATCTTAGCTCGGTTTTTCCACCAAACAACCGTGGTGCAGGGAGTGAATCTCCCAGTTGTATATTGACAAACATGGGACGGTCTCGTCATCTTCAACAGTCTACCCGTACCAGTAGCACCGTATCTGGTGCTGGTAACAGCAATTTTATTGAATCTTTTCTTAATTTTTTTAGACCATCCTTTGCAAGGCCACCAGAGACAACAAGTCTGACACATAGTCAATGGCTGGAGAGGATGATACAGGAGTATCTCCAAATGAACATCGATGCCATAACTTTGCAAATGGAGCCTTGCTCATTTTGGGCTTCAAATCTTGAAAAATGGCCAGAGCTCGCCACTTACGCCTTGGAGATTTTGTCGTGTCCAGCTGCCAGCGTTGTCTCTGAACGTGTCTTCAGTGCTGCTCGGTGTGTGCTGACAGATAAGTGCACGCGTCTGTCCAGTGACAATGTGGACAGACTAACATTCATCAAAATCAACACGTCATGGATCCACAAGGAATTTACTACCCCTGTGTCATCCTGGGGAGAGTAAATGCTTGTGGATTTTGAATGTGCTTGATGCAAATCTACCTGTGAAGTGTACAACTGGGGCACAAGTGCTGCCACTGAAGGGGTGGGTGTGTGTGGGGACCAATTTTTGGAAAAAAGGGAGACTCCGCTTGGAGTAACCCTTGCTTACAGTGTTTTTAAAAATGATCCAAGATGAACAGAGCTGGGATCAGGAAAGACTTAGCTACCTACCCCGGTGTCATCCTGGGAACGGTTAAGGATGGTGTATTTTTGAATGTGCTTGATGAAAATCTACCTGTGAAGTGTACAACTGGGGCACAAGTGCTGCCACTGAAGGGGTGGGTGTGTGTGGGGCCCAATTTTTGGGAAAAAAGGGAGACTCCGCTTGGAGTAACCTTGCGGTGTTTTACATGATTTTAGAAGGGCATGACATGCCTATATCTGTGTCTCCTCCTCTTTTTCCTTGTCCAGCTCTTTTGTTTTCGCATGAGTATATGTCCTTGTCACTTTCCCATGTGTTTGTGTTGTGTTGTGAGTTGTTTGTCACCTTTTGGACACCTTTGAGGGTGTTTCCTAGGTGTTTTTATGTGTTTGTGATTGCCTCCCATTGTTTCCTATGCGGTTCGAGCGGTTCGCCGAACCGGTTCGTCGAACCGAACTCGAACGAGACCTCTGTTCGGCGAACCGAACTCGAGCCGAACCGCGACCAGTTCACTCATCTCTAGTCCTTGGTGCTGCCACATACAATCAACTGTCCTTTTCAGGACTAATTTAAATACAGTCTCTGCTATAATAATATCGCTCTTAGTTTGCAATTAGTATAGGGTTAGCTTCTGGGGTAGGGATAGTTTATTAGAGGCAAGCAGGCAGGGATTCTAGCCTTGCAGACCTTGCTGCTGTTGAAGAAAATAATCTATTCTATTCTATAATAATACCTCTCATCTTCATTTAGTGTACTGTAAGCTGCTAGAAAAGGGATACTGTATTAGAGGCATATTGGCAGGGATTCTAGGCCTTACAGACCTTGATGCTGCTACGCAGGGCCGGCTCCAGGTTTTTGTGGGCCCCGGGCGGAAGAGTCCCAGTGGGCCCCATCCACACACAGACACCGATACGAACACGTACATATACATATTTAAAGACAAACTCACAAAAATACATATAAACAGACAAATCTATACAGTCATATACACTTACAGACAGACACACACACACACACAAACACAAGTCTGCTGCATACAGACAGACACACACACACAAGTCTGCTACATACAGACAGACAAACACACACAACTCTGCTACATACAGACAAACACACACAACTCAGCTACATACAGACAAACACACACAACTCAGCTACATACAGACAAACACACACAACTCTGCTACATACAGACAAACACACACAACTCTGCTACAAACAGACAAACACACACAACTCTGCTACATACAGACAAACACACACAACTCTGCTACATACAAACACACACAACTCTGCTACATACAGACAAACACACACAACTCTGCTACGTACAGACAAACACACACACAACTCTGCTACATACAAACACACACACAACTCTGCTACATACAGACAAACACACACAACTCTGCTACATACAGACAAACACACACAACTCTGCTACATACAGACAAACACACACAACTCTGCTATATACAAACACACACAACTCTGCTACATACAGACAAACACATACAACTCTGCTACATACAAACACACACAACTCTGCTACATACAGACAAACACACACAACTCTGCTACATACAGACAAACACACACAACTCTGCTACATACAGACAAACACACACAACTCTGCTACATACAAACACACACAACTCTGCTACATACAGACAAACACATACAACTCTGCTACATACAGACAAACACACACAACTCTGCTACATACAGACAAACACACACAACTCTACTACATACAGACAAACACACAACTCTGCTACATACAAACACATACAACTCTGCTACATACAGACAAACACATACACAACTCTGCTACATACAGACAAACACACACAACTCTGCTACATTCAGACAAACACACACAACTCTGCTACATACAGACAAACACATACACAACTCTGCTACATACAGACAAACACATACACAACTCTGCTACATACAGACAAACACACACAACTCTACTACATACAGACAAACACATACAACTCTGCTACATACAGACAAACACATACAACTCTGCTACATACAGACAAACACATACAACTCTACTACATACAGACAAACACATACAACTCTGCTACATACAGACAAACACACACAACTCTGCTACATACAAACACACACAACTCTGCTACATACAGACAAACACATACAACTCTGCTACATACAGACAAACACACACAACTCTGCTACATACAGACAAACACACACAACTCTGCTACATACAGACAAACACACACAACTCTGCTACATACAGACAAACACACACAACTCTGCTACATACAAACACACACAACTCTGCTACATACAGACAAACACACACAACTCTGCTACATACAGACAAACACATACACAACTCTGCTACATACAGACAAACACATACACAACTCTGCTACATACAGACAAACACACACAACTCTACTACATACAGACAAGCACATACAACTCTGCTACATACAGACAAACACATACAACTCTGCTACATACAGACAAACACATACAACTCTACTACATACAGACAAACACATACAACTCTGCTACATACAGACAAACACACACAACTCTGCTACATACAAACACACACAACTCTGCTACATACAGACAAACACATACAACTCTGCTACATACAGACAAACACACACAACTCTGCTACATACAGACAAACACACACAACTCTGCTACATACAGACAAACACACACAACTCTGCTACATACAGACAAACACACACAACTCTGCTACATACAGACAAACACATACAACTCTGCTACATACAGACAAACACATACAACTCTGCTACATACAGACAAACACACAACTCTGCTACATACAGACAAACACATACAACTCTGCTACATACAGACAAACACACACAACTCTGCTACATACAGACAAACACACACAACTCTACTACATACAGACAAACACATACACAACTCTGCTACATACAGACAAACACACACAACTCTACTACATACAGACAAACACATACAACTCTGCTACATACAGACAAACACATACAACTCTGCTACATACAGACAAACACACACAACTCTACTACATACAGACAAACACATACAACTCTGCTACATACAGACAAACACATACAACTCTACTACATACAGACAAACACATACAACTCTGCTACATACAGACAAACACACACAACTCTGCTACATTCAGACAAATGCACACAACTCTGCTGCTCTGTGGGGCCCACACCCGCGGCTCGGCGGGGACAGCACCCGCAGCAGCACCCGCGGCTCGGCGGGGTCCACACCCGCGGCTCGGCGGGGACAGCACCCGCGGCAGCACCCGCGGCTCGGCGGGGCCCACACCCGCGGCTCGGCGGCGACAGCACCCGCGGCTCGGCGGGGCCCACACCCGCGGCTCGGCGGCGACAGCACCCGCGGCTCGGCGGGGCCCACACCCGCGGCTCGGCGGCGACAGCACCCGCGGCTCGGCGGGGCCCACACCCGCGGCTCGGCGGGTACAGCACCCGCGGCAGCACCCGCCGCTTGGCGGGGACAGCACCCGCGGCAGCACCCGCAGCTCGGCGGGGCCCACACCCGCGGCTCGGTGGGTACAGCACCCGCGGAATCGGCGGGGGGGATTGGCAGGGGCCAGGGCATACATCTGGGGGGTTAGAAGCAGCTCACCGGGGCCCATAATGGGGAGGCGGGGAGGGCACTTACCCGATTAGGTCACGGTGGAGAGGGGGCCCACACAGCGCCGGACAGAAGCTCGCCTCCTTCATCTGTGGGACTGAGAAGGCGGTAGCTCCGCCCACAGATGAAATTCAAACCAGGATGTCTGCGCGCCTTAAAGTGACGGCGCCGCAGATTGCTGCCGAGGACTGCGGTCCCCGGAACTCGGCTAGGGACCGCAGAACTGTAAAGGCGAGTGGGCCCCGGCCAAGGGACAGGAGAACTGACGAGGCCGAGTGGGCCCCCCCGGCTCTCCAGGGCCCCGGCATTTGCCCGGGTTTGCCGGGTGCTGACGCCGGCCCTGCTGCTACGTAAAAAATCAGATTTATTCTCTAATACCGCTCTTATCTGTATTTAGTGTAGTGCAAGGTGCTGCAGAAGGGATAGTGTATTAGAGGCATTTTTTCTTTTTTTTGTTCTTTATTTTCTGATTTTTTTAAAAAATATTTGGACTTTTTTTACTTTTTTTGTTTTACTTTTTTACTTATTCTCTATATGGGACAGTACCTTTTACTGTCCTGAATACACAATCATTGTAATACACTACAGCTTTCAGAGCAGCACTGACAGAAGGATCTGGGATCATTCTCCTGGCATGATCTAGAGGCTTTACATACCTTTGTAACCCAGAGGTTGTCATGATGACGTAGATGTCCAAGGTCTGGTAAGTGTGATTCTCCTGGGGGGGGTCTTAGAGAGGCACTTTAATTTAGGAACACATAACTACATATCACAGCCAGCAAGTGAGGGTTACTGAGCATGCGAGGGTGAAGTAAAGTCTGAGGGGGGCAGGTAAGCCGTGATAACTGTGTAATACTTTAATTTTCTTAGTGTCTGTCTGTGATACCGTGAAAAAGAAAAAAAAAAGCGTGTCTTATGATTTAATTGTTAGTAGTAGCCACACCTGTTCCTAGAATTGTTCCAGAACTACATATCCCAGTTGTGACGCCCTGGACTAGCCAGGTAGTCACAAACACAACATCACACACACACCCCCTCCCCTGGTTAGGCAACAACAGTCAAACAAAATCCTTGTTGCCTCCTCCAGGGTCTGATGTCCACACCAAGTGGGGCGGAGCCAGGCAGTTGGCCCCACCCACCGAGGAGTTCACAGGCCTGGAGGCGGGAAAAGTTGTCAGTTTAAGTTTGGAGTTAAAAGTGACAGGAGGAAAACTGTTGGTGTCTGGGTTGGAGCCCAGGCACTTACAGCAAGGTCGGCAGACGGTGGTTGCCATCTGCAGGAGTGGGTGCAGGTCAGCGGAACCGTAGGACCAGGGATGGGCGGTGGCCCGCCGGTACCGAGCCGGGGAGCAGATCTGTACCAAGCACAAAGGCAGGGTCATCAGACCCCGACCAGGCTAAGAGCCGCCGAAAACGGTCAAATCCGATAGTGACCCCAGGGGTTCCCTCACACCCAAGACCCGACAGAAGGCAACAGTCTACACAGTGAGGATAAAAAGCCACCGCCATAGGCTAGAGATCCAAGGGCCAGCGCCTGCGGGCAAAACGGGCTCCTTCGGTACATACACGCCGGGGAGTGGACTACCAGTGGGAAACCATCGGAGTCAATACATTCTACAACGGTGCAGGGAAAGACAGCCACCATCAACCTGTCCGGGGAGAGCAAAGACACTGCAGCCGGCTGCGGGACCCGTCCATCCAGCCGTTTTGTTTACCAGAGACTCTGTGAATCTGTGCCTGAGTGAGTACAACAGTGACATTCGGCACCGTGCCGCGCTGCCCTGTAGACCTGCACCACGACCCTACTGCCTCCCCGTACCATCACTATCACCACGACCCGTGGGTGGCGTCACGAACTATCTCCTAAAAACCACCCAACACCCCTTTTCACTCGGGGGCGAGGAGCGCTGCTCGAGTCCCCGGGTCCGGTCCGCCGCTCGAGCCACCGAGCAGCAGCAGCCCCGGACCCGAGCATAGCGAGTGCGGCCCCTCCACCCGCGACACAGTCAGCAAGCAATAGTTGCTGAGCTTGCAAGGGGGCAATGAAGTCCATAGTTTAAACTCAGTACCATAGTTTGACACAAGAGCATAGTTTTGAGTTATCCTTGCAAGTTTTCCATACTTTTTCTACTGTTATCTGTGCTGTTTATCCACATTTAATAGGTGCTCCATGGACAATGCTACTAAGTGTGTATCTTGTGAGATGTGTGCATGACTTGAACAGCTGTTTGAGGGTGAATATGACTGCACTCAATGCAAGTACGTTACATATTTGGAAGCCCAATTAATTGATCTAAATATGCAGCTTGCAACACTCAGGAGCATTGCAAATCTGGAGAGGAATTTAGAGCTCACTGAGCATGGTCTGGCTGGGGCCAGTGCTATGGAGGAGGCAGGAGATGGGGATGGTCAGGAACCAGAGGTAGGTAGCTGGGTAACAGTTAGAAGAAGAGGTAGGGGGAAAGTGTCAGGGACCCTAGTTCTGATCTGGCACAACCTAGTAAATATGCCTGTTTGGCTGATATTAGGAATGCAGGCCCAGGACTAGGATCACTACAGCAGGTCAATGCTCCTAACAACCAGGAAAATGACTGCAAGAGTGCAGCTGTGCTGGGGGAGAAAATGGGCATACGGATGGAGGAACTTTTAAACTAGGATCTGGGGTAAAGGGAGGGTAGTGAAGCAAATAAGGGGATAAATAGAGCAGATAGCGACAGTGAGACAATAGTGGTCAATGAAGGTTTATGGGGGCTGGGACATGCAAGGAAAGTAGGGAGGCAAAAAGTAAGGAATGTGTTAATAGTATTAAATGTCTACTGGCAAATGCAAGAAGTCTTGCAAACAAAATGAATGAATTGTAGAATTTTATGATAATCATGTATTATGATATGGTGGGTATTACAGAAACCTCGCTGGATGAGGGCCATTACTGGGTGACAAACACAGAGAGTTGTACTACATTCAGGAAGGACAAGAAAGACAAAAAAGGTGGAGGGGTGTGTATATTTATCAAATGTAACCTATGACCTGTGCTCAATGACGACATTGGGGGGAGCTGCAACAATGTAGTGTCAGTATGGGTAAATGCACATGGGGAGGGGAATAATGGAAAGCTGCTAATTGGAGTTTGCTATAAACCTCCTGGGATGGAGCCCGGACACTGCAGGCTAAATCCCAGATCTCTACAGGTCTTCTATTCGGAGCCGGCCACTGGCACCGCTGCTCAGCCGAGGCATCACTCCCAGCACTTAGCGCATCTCCGGGAGGTTCGCCGGTGTACTGGCTGTACTGCAGCTAAGTCCCTAAAAGGCTCTATGGCACATGCCCAGGTTGGAGGTGCTTTAGCTCCTGAGTCTTAGTGCAGAACCCGCACTAGTGAACATGTGCGTGATGTGACATCGTCCTATTGGTGGTCTGGCGTCAACAGGCCTGATGGCGGGGCGCCACCGTATTCACTCACGGGTGATGTCACTGCTGACTGAGTGTTTGGGGCAGGGTTTAGGTTATAAGAAACCCCCACTGGCGCACATGCGTGTGCAGTTGTTATTTACATTGGAGAGAGAGTGTGTTAGTAGACGCAGCCAAGGCGGCTAGTGCCTTAGTGTGTGAATGCTGGCTTAGCACGAGTGCCGGGTAAGCACTACTATTCTAAAGTGTCAGGCAGTCTGGTTAGGATTCACCTTTCTAGCATAGTGGTGTGTTCACGGGGCAGCGTGCACACGCATTCCTAGTGCTTGAATATACGTCTTTTCTCCTTTATTTCGGCAGCATACTTGTGGCCTGTCAAACTATCTTAGTGAACGGTGGACCCCGGGTTCCAATTGGAACTTTATTTATTTTCAATCCGCCAACCCCAACACCTCCTAACATACCTGAACAGGCAGAGGGTGAAATGCTGCAACAAATTGAAAAGGCAGCAAATAATAATACTAATCTGGTCCTTATTATGGGAATTTCAACTATCCAGACATACAGTGGGACATAGAATTTCGGATTGTGCTAAAAGCTGAAAGTTCTTATCTACAATTCAAGACAATTACCTCTCTCAGATGGTAGATGAACCAACAAGTGGAGATAATTTGCTAGATCTGGTCCTGTCTATTAGACCAGAAACAGTTTCAGATATACAGGTCAGGGGGAGCACTTGGGCACCAGTGACCATAATAGGCCAGGGCCACACGGAGACTACTGCAATCCTCGCATGACACTCAGCTCACGCTGGCAACACAGCGGGAGCTGAGTGTCACGCGAGTGTCATTGCGACTGAGGTCCGATCATGTGATCGGACCACAGCTGCAGGGGCGGGCCAGCTCCGAGGAGGGAAGGGCCGGCTCTGAGGAGGGGCGGGCCGGCGCTGCTGAGGGGGGGGAGATTTATCTCCCTCTCTCCTCTGTAGCCGGCTATTGCCATTCTTGCCCTGCACTCGCAGTACACCGGTGTACTACGAGTGCAGTGCGATTTTTCTCTCACCCCATAGACTTGAATGGGTGCAAGAGAATCAAGGAATCATTACAATCGCAGCATCCTGCGATTGTTTTTTCGGTCCGATTAGGGCTGAGAAAATAATCGCTCATGGGTGCTGGCATATAGGCTAATATTGGTCTGAGTGGAATGTGATGTTTTATCGCATTCCACTCACTCCGATTTTCATGTCGTGTGTCCTAGGCCATATGGTAAGCTTCAAAGTAATATTCAATATAACATTTGAACGGGAATTGCAAAAACCTGGATTTTTAGGAAAGCTGATTTAAACAAATTAAGGGAAAAGCTTAATTGTGTAGATTGGGACAATGTCATGATAACTGGGGATACTGAACATAAGTAGGGTAAGTTTAAGGATATACTACTAGAGTCCTGTAAAAAAAACTTATTCCCTCTGGTAATAAAATGTCCAGGATTAAAAAGAAACCACTATGGATAAATAAGACAGTACAAAGTATAATAAAACAAAAATAAAGGGCATTTAAAATCTTTAAGGCTGTGAATACAGAAATAGCACTTCAGGAGTATAAAGATATCAATAGGAAATGTAAAAAATAAATCAAGCAAGCAAAGTTAGCTACTGAAACAAAAATTGCCAAGGACATTAAAATAAATCCCACATTTTTTTAAAAATACATTAATGCCAAAAGGAAAACAAAGGATAGTATCGGCCTTTTAAAATATAATAAGTTAATTATAGAGGACAAGGAAAAGACTGAGATATTAAACAGGCACTTCTCATCAGTGTTCACAAAGGAATTGACTGTTCCAGGGATCTTTCAACAAGTCAAAAATCTAAGTTCATTACCTGATATAATTTATTTAATACAAGAAGAAGTACGCCTGCGTCTGAGTAAATTAAACATTGGCAAATCCCCCGGGCCAGGTGCCAATCATAGAATAATATTGAGGGGAAAAAAGCTCAGTAATTAACAGACCGCTGTATCTCATCTTCTTAAACTCGTTTGTAACAGGGTTGGTGCCTCAGGATTGGAGGATTGCTAATGTGGTACCGATATTTAAGAAAGGTAAGAGGGTGGATCCAGGCAAATACCATCCAGTAAGCCGGACATCAGTAGTGTGCAAAGTTTCTGAGGGCATTTTAAGGGATGACATGCAAAACATATTGCAGAAAATAATATAATAACTGACAGACAGCATGGATTCATGAAAGATAAGTCATGTCTAACCAACATGTTGGGGTTCTATGAGGAGGTAAGTGCAAATCTGGATATTGGTAATGCAGCTGATGTGATTTATTTGGACTTTACAAAGGCATTTGATACTGTGCCACTTAATAGCCTAAGGCTATGTGCACACTTTGCGTCGAGGTTGTTGTAGTTCTAAACGCATCCTCTGGCAGAAATGGTTTTTGCCGCAGTTGATTTTGACCACAAAAATGCTATAAATACGCTTGCGTTTTTACCGCACTTTTGCCGCGTTTTTACATGCTTTTTCATTGTTTAAAATCACATGCGTTTTGAAGACAAATACATTGCTAAATAAAGTTTAAACATTCAAACAATATGAAAAAAAGGGAAAAAATGATAACAAATATCAATGTTAAAATCATATAAAAATTGCTTATTTTATTAAAATGATAACCATGTGCTAATATTTATGCATAAAATTACATTTATTTATTGATTTTCATACATTTAATTATCGGACTATGTGTGTGTGTAAAGGGACATATCATGCCATTAATATTTTGTCAAAAACGCATGCAATTAATTGGTTAAAAACCATGTTTTCTGTGTCAAAAAAGCATGTTAAATGCTAGAATTTTGAAGTAGATTGCGTTTTGCAACTTCTCATTGACTCCAATGTTAGCAAAACGATGCCAAAATGGCAAAAACAATTGACATGCTGCTTCTTTAAACGCTGAGTTTTTGCCAAATTTTCTACAACTAAAACGCTGCGTTTTTAACAGCAAAGTGCGCACAAGAAATCCCTATTTCCCATAGACTTTGCTTGAAAATCAAACCGCATGCCTTTTGGCATTAAAACGCTGCAGTTAAAAATGCTAAGTGCGCACATAGCCTGATACTGAAGCTCCAGAAGCAAGGACTAGGGGAAACTATATGCAACTCGGTAAGGAATTGGCTAAAAGATAGGAAACAAAGAGTAGTCATAAATGGTACATTCTCTAAATGGGCTATAGTCAGCACTGGGGTACGGCAGGGATCTGTGCTTGGACCGATTGTTTTTAATCTCTTTATTAATGACCTTGTGGATACGATTGATAGTATAGTATAAGGGGCACTTTGCATAATACGACATCGCAAGCCGATGCTGCGATGCCGTGCACGATAGTCCCCGCCCCCGTCGCAGCTGCGATATCATGGTGATAGCTGCCGTAGCGAACATGATCGCTACGGCAGCTTCACATGCACTGACCTGCCCTGCGACGTCACTCTGGCCGGCAAACCGCCTACTTATTAAGGGGGCAGGTTGTGCGGCGTCATAGCGATGTCACACGGCAGGCGGCCAATAGAAGCGGAGGGGCGGAGATGAGCGGGACATAAACATCCCGCCTACCTCCGAACTTCCGCATAGGTGGCGTGAGCCGCAGGACGCAGGTAGGAGATGTTCCTCGCTCCTGCGGCTTCACACACAGCGATGTGTGCTGCCGCAGGAACGAGGAACAACATCGTAACATCGGTATTTCCCAATTAATGGAAATGATCGACGCACCTGCGATGTCGTAGTGTGCAAAGTGCCCCTAAGTCTTTGCTGAAGACACCAAACTATGTAGGATATTAAAAACTGACCTGGATAGTACAATATTACAAAAAAGATCTGGATAAGATGTCAGAATGGGCAGACACTTGGCAAATAAGATTTAATGTTGATAAATGTAAAGTAATGCACCTAGGACGGAGTAATCCTATAGCTGCGTATACATTAAATGGAAGTAAACTCGGGACTACAGAACAGTAGAAGGACTTGGGTATTCTCATTACAAATAAGCTGAGCAGCAGCACTCAATGTCAAGCAGCAGCTGCTAAAGCAAACAAGATTCTAGGGTGTATAAAAAGAGAGATTAGATCCCATGATCCCAACGTATTGTTACCCCTCTATAAATCACTTGTAAGGCCACATCTGGAATATGGGATCCAGTTTTGGGCTCCACATTGTAAAAAGGACATGTAGAAGTTAGAATCAGTTGAAGGCGGTAACTAGACTACTACAAGGAATGGAAGGCCTCCCATATGATGAGAGATTGGAAAAGTTAGATTTGTTTAGCTTAGAAAAAAGACATCTCAGAGGAGATCTCATTTATATGTACAAATACATGTGTGGTCAATATAAAGGACTGGCACATGACTTATTCCTTCCAAAGACAATACTAAGGATAAGGACCAGGGGGCATTCCCTGGGAGTGTAAGAAAAGAGATTTCGGCAGCTAAATAGGAAGGGGTTCTTTACAGTTAGAGCAGTCGGACTGTGGCATGCCCTACCACAAAAGGTAGTAATGGCAGATACTATAACAGCTTTTAAAAAAGAACTGGATGATTACCTCAGTACACATAACATTGTTTGTTATAAGTGACTTAATGGCAAAATGTATAATTGGTGGAGGAAGGTTGAACTAGATGGACCTAGGTCTTTTTTCAACCCATGTAATTATGTAACTATATAACAAATATAACTTGCCTGAGCTGTTGCCAAAAGAGATTACAATTTACATTATTTTTTTAAAGTCGTGATTTTCATGTCAAGAGGGAGGGTATTTGGGGGTGTTCAAAATGTGGGGCCCCTCTATGTGTCACAAAATAAATATCTTAATTTGTCTACCTATTTTGAATGAATATTAGTAAAATAAGGCACACATCCTTTTGTCTAAAGGTACACAATAGAATAATATCTAGGTTTTAATATTGTTCCAGTCATTTCAGAGGTCGTTCTAACATACTGACCTCACATAGCCTCTTCCAAGATAACATGCCAGAAATATCAGCTTTGGAATAATTGGCTCTCAAAATGGTATCCTTCTATTTTAAGCCTTGTGCTTTATCATTCTAACATGTGCGAATCACATATTGAGTATCTCGGTATACAAAAAGATAGAATAATATGAAATAGTGTGTATTTTATCAGTGTTAAAGGGAATTTGTGTTGCGTTTGTTTTTTTGTTGTTTTTTTAAAACACCATTTTTTTTTCACCTTCAGGGTGGTGTTACTAATGTAAGTTCCCTGCCCATAGTAAAATACATAATTACATAGGTTGAAAAAAGACTTCTGTCCACTTCAAACTTTCTCCACCATCATGTATTCTTTGAACAGTACTGTGCAAATTAATTGGGACAAATCAAAAAAACACATTTTTGAATATTTAATAATAAAATGTTATAATGCACTGTTTCATACCAATTTTAGTAAGAAATATGTCCTCTTTTAACAGATATGAGATGTCCAATGTGTTTTGGCATTGATTCTACTAAGTTGTTGCATAAATTCTTCATCATGGAACCACACTTGTATGACACCGTTTATCCTGCGTTCATTGGTTGTACAGTCCATTTTGCCAAGACGTCTCTTCACAATGCTCCACAAATTTTCTATAGGATTTAAGTCTGGTGAATTGCCAGGCCAGTCCAGCATTTTTACTTTATTTTCTTCCAGGAATTTCTTCACACACTTGGAATTGTGGCATGGAGCCAAATCTTCTTGGAATGTCCCTTCAAACTTACGCATGAATGGCACAATAAAACGTTTTAAAACGTCTATGTATTTGGATCAATTCATCATACCATCAACAGGAAATAAGCTCCCTGTACCATCAGCTGTAAAAAAGCCCCAAAACATCTGTTTTTGAAGGTGTTTTACAGTTTGTTAAATATAATCAGCTCACAATTGTTCATTTTTGCTTCTTCTAACAACACTTGTTCTGTACCTATGAACAAAAGGATGGGTTTCATCACTGAAAATCACCTTTTTCCACTGGCTAGTTGTACAAGATTTAATTTTTTTTGCCCATGCGAGTCGTTTTGCCTTCATTGTAGATGTCAGAAGTTGTTTTTTTACTGGCTTTGTTGCCCTCCGACGAACTTCAAGAAGCCTGCGCCGTACAGTCAAATCGCTAATATCAATACCTGCAGCGAACAAGTCTCTTTGGAGGTCTTTACTTGTTTTTCTTGCATTAATTTTACTATTTCTGATAACTGTTATCAGTTCTTGGTGTCGTTGTCCTTTTTCTTCCACATTTCCCTTTTCATTTTGGAGAAAACGATCCAGTTTCATTGTGTGTGCGAATTATTCTTGAAGTGGTAGATTTTCCAATTCCAACAGTGGAAGCGATTTCTCTTACAGTCAGACTTGTATGTTCAATAAGAGTAATAATTCTAGACCTCTTCTGTGGAGTAACATCCATTTTTACCTCCACGAATCACACTGAGAGAAAATCTACACTAAACCACTTGTAACAGAAACAAACACTCAACTGAAGCTGAGGGGGCAGCTAGCTGTTATTTTCTGACTAAAACCAGTCAAACCACATTTTGTTACTCAAGGTTATACACTCACACCTGTTCAAAGCAGATAAAACTGGTTTGAATCACTGACTGGTAACCAACCTACGATTTTGCTTAAAAAATGCTTTGTCCCAAATAACTTGCACAACATTGTAAATTATCTATATCCGACAATGTTGTTTGCACTGAGGAAATCATCCAGCCCTTTCTTAAAAGCTGTTATAGTGTCTGCCATTGCAACTTCCTGTGGTAGGGCATTCCACAATCTTACTACTCTAACTGTCAAGAACCCTTTCCTATTTAGCTACTGGAATCACTTTTCTTCCACTTGCAGTGAATGCTCCCTGGTCCTTAATATTGTCTTTGGAAGGAATAAGTTATGTGCCAGGCCTTTCTATTCAGCACACGTGTATTTATACATAATAATGAGAACTCTTCTGAGGCATCTTCTTTCTAAGCTAAACAAATCCAACTTTTTGAACCTTTCATCATATGCCTTCCGTTCCTTGTAGTAGTCTAGTTACCAGCCTTTGGACTGACTCTAACTTCTGAATATCTTGCTTAAAATGTGAAACCGAAAACTGGATCCCATATTCTAGATCTGGCCTTACAAAGTGATCCTTAACAACTACCATCTTCTGCCCTTCACAGCGCTGCAGCAGTCGCACTCCAGCATCTTTTGACCACAATGTCATGACCCCAGCAGTGTTTCCTGGAGCAAGGCTGGGGGGGAGAGGCCCCATCCGTGCCTCATTCCTGGGATCATGACGCATTATCTTCAGTTCACTTATGTTCATGCTGTGCCAGTTATAATTCTGCTCTGCAGTGTGCTGCTGGTCCTTTAAGTTCTGAACCTGCCTCCCGTCTTGACTACATTAGTTTTCTCTGCCTCACATCCTGACTGTGTCTGCTCCTCCCCTCCTGTCCTGACTGTGTACGTTCTCCCTGCCTCCCATCCTGACTTTCCGTCCCCTCTGGTTTCCGTCCTAACTGCCTCCATTCCTCTCTGACTCCCATCCTCCCTCCTCTGTTGTTCCATCCTCCTGTAGTCCCTGCTATTACCTGCTCTCCCAGCTCCCAACTTTGGCTTGTCAATAAACTCTGTATTTCCGCACTCCCCCGGTCTTTGACGTTCTCTCTCGGCTTCCTCATTTGGCTCTCCCTGGATTCTATCTCTGTCTGACCCCTGGTACCTCTTCGATATCCTGGTTCTGACTCCAGCCCATACGACCATCCACTACTTTCACTGGGGAGACTTGTGCCCTCTAGTGGAGAATTGCTGTCAGCACTCTCCTGGTGCTCCAGCTCCCCTTGCTGGTTTGTTAAGTCTAGTGCCACCTAGTGGGGAATCTCTACCTAGCACTCTCCTGGTGTTCCAGCTCCCTCTGCTGGTTCATTACACACAGCTTCTGAATGATTGGAAGTCAGAACTAACTAGTAGAAGCTCCCAATATATATATATATCTGTTTGAGTCTTGTTCTAGCTCTTATAGACATATTGAGAAGTGAACGTCAGCTCACCCAGCAAGCACTAGGAAGATCTGGCATGTTACAAACAGCAGAAGACGACCAGAGGGGTGTCGAGAACAGAAGCAGATGGCATCTGGTATTTTATAATGTGCAGGGAACATATATTAGTAATACTACTTCAATGGTAAAATATAAATAAAAGCCGGAGTGGTGCTTTAAATTTTATTTATTTTTCAAAACGTTGTCTGTATAAAATAAAAATAAAAAAAAAAACAATTGTTCAATTTTCACTCTTGCCACTGTGGACATTTTAAAAACATTCTTACTGTCTTTTTAAAAAGAGTTTTCAATCGCCTCTTTATCAACAAAGACAAGATATCAATAACATGCAGAATTATGACATAACTAATAAAATAGGATCCATTCACAATATCAGATGTCAAAAGTGACCTTGCTCCCCTTCCTTTCACAATGATCTTTCCACGCACTCATTAGATATGGTTTGAGCCACAATAGTACATGTCAATTTCCTGACGCAACAGCAAGTAGCAATCTAACAAAGATCCAGTGGTCAGCGTGATTATTGCAACATTATCTCATTTTTATTTTTAATACAAATAGTGGTGTGCAAAAAAACCCTTCAAATTAAAAAAATATATATTTTACATAAAAATTGGTTTTGAAACACTTTATTAATTTCTTTATTTCCTGATTATTTTAGACAGTAGCACGAACAAAGTCTTCAGCACTGAAAAGTTATCCCTGGAGAAAACCTTTTCATTCGAGTTATTCTTCTAGTGTGAAGGCTGTTTCATAGACTTTCCTTCCCCCACATTGAGCTGTCTAAACACCTTGTTGTAACATCCAAAAACACTCAGCACATAATCCATTTTTTGTGACACCTGCACTCAGAGCCAGAATGTACCTAATGTGAATCTGGCGGTGTCAGACACATTGTATCGTCATCATGTACATCTGGAAAGTGTTTCACTGTATTTGCAGTATGAGTTATACTTGTTTTCTAGAAATATATGCACACATCCACACAACTGCTAGTATCAATTTTTTCATTTTTAAGTAAAAAATTATGCAGTCTGGTGTTTGGTGCTGTTAGTTTACAATAGTGGCCTCTAATAGAGATGAGCGAGCTTGTGAAGGTTCACCAGATTCAGCGAGAATTTATATAAAGTTCAGTTTGGGACCTGAACTTGATCCCAGATCCCAAACCCAATGGGAAGTCAATGATTGGCCAGTTCGGCTGTTTGCCCACAAACACTCCATAAACAGATCATTTTCAAAGGAGGAAAGGTGGGATTTTTTATGGGTGGGGGTTTGGATGCACTATATCCAACAACATTGTTTTCACCATTCACCATTGAACCATTCAGAGACTGCAAGCGGCTCGCACTGGACCGAGCACAGAGGCTTGCTCATCTTTAGTCCCTATATTCGGTTTGCCATCTTTTTCCAAGCCCAGCATTCCTTGGTATGGATTAATATGCTGAATTTCTCACAAAAATGTAGATCAAATAAATGCATATACTATATATATATATATATATATATATATATATATATATATATATTTATTTATATATATATATATTTCTATATATATTTTTATATATATATATATATATATATATATATATAGATAGATAGATAGATAGATAGATAGATAGATAGATAGATAATATATATAGATCGATAGATAGATATAAATTAAAAACATATGTTGGATCAGATGAATAGGTATATAAAAAAAACATGTTTTGAATCAAATAAATACATACGTATATAAAAAACATTTTTGGATCAAATGAATACATATATAAAAAAACATATTTTGGGTCAAATAAATGCAAAAAAACATACTTTTATAACATCACTGAAAGCAATACAATAACACAATATACCATGAAAAATGTTTTCTTACAGTTGTGGCAAAAATGTGATGATATGTCATCTGTGAACCTAGTCACCGACAAGCAAAATGTGTAAAACTGTGTACATTTAAAAAAAACAAAACATAGTTTTACCTTCTCAAAGCAATTTACCAAAGTAAAGAGTGTAATTGAAGCATGCTGAGGTTTAGTTCCATGAAATGATCCTTTCAGAACAAACATCTGCTATGTGTGTATCACTCTTACGTCAGCAGTTTGTGTCTGATAATTTTTGTTTAGTCTGTTCAGGTTGTTTACCAGGAGAGAGTAATGTATTAGGATTCTGTAATATCAGAGCTCTGGAAAAGCTAAACCTGAGCTGACACTGAACCTCCCCAAAGATGAGACACATCTGCATATTTTGTTCTATCAAGTGGAGGATTATTGGCATCAGCATCATTCGGGTTACATTTACCTATAGTCACGGAGGTATTCCTCTCTACTTACCATTCCATTTCAACGCACTTATGGCTTTAACTCTAAAGATTGCATGAAAAACTGCAGTGTTTAACCCAAAAAATGCTGAATATGAAAACAACCTTATTGTTCATTCCACTGGTGAACACAGAATGGAGAGTCCATGTGTAAAAATAGTATAAGGGCCCTTTGCAGTCCAATATCTCGTCATAATACACAATTCCCATGCTTTGGAGGTAGAAGTTGAACCAGCTGATATTATTTTTCACTAAGTGACAGGATTGCTTTCTAATTACTGATAGATTTCAGCTGGTGTCATGACTCTCCATAGCTCATTGCACCTCTGTTTCGTCATGTGTTCAATTCTTTTCCCTGTGCCATCTCTCATTTTGAGTTGTTACCAACATCTGGTAAGAAATTCATGTCAATAGCACCTTTAGAAATACGGGGTGGGCCATTTATATGATTACACCTAAATAAAATGGGAATGCTTGGTGATATCAACTTCCTATTTGTGGCTCATTAGTATATGGGAGGGGGGGACTTTTCATTATGGGTGGTGACCATGGTGGCCATTTTGAAGTTGGTCATTTTGAAGCCAACTTTATTTTTTCCATTGGGAAGAGGGTAAAGTAACACATCATACTTCTTGAGAATTTCACAAGAAAAACAATGGTGTTCTTGGTTTTAACGTAACTTTATTTGTTCATTAGTTATTTACAATTTTATGACCGCTTGACACAAGATACAAGATGTGCAACATCTGAAACCACAGATACTGGAAGCCTGTGCTAGCATTTCTTCTGCAGTGTTGCTATTAGTGTGTCAAGAGTGGGAGAAGAGGGTTGCATTGACAATCCAACACAATGGGCAGCACTTTGAACACATTTTATAATTGGTCATAAAATTGTAAATAACGAACGAATTAATAAAGTTACGTTAAAATGAAGCACACCATTGTTTTTCTTGTGAAAGTCTCAATAAGTTTGATGTGTTAAATGACCCTCTTCCCATTGGAAAAAATAAAGTTGGATCCAAAATGGCCGACTTAAAAATGAGCAACATGGTTTCCACCCATCTTGAAACGTTTTCCCCTCCTATATACTAATGAGCCACAAACAGGAAGTTGATATCACCAACCATTTCCATTTTATTTAGGTGTGTCCATATAAATGGCCCACCCTGAATATTTACTTATTAATTATTATTATTATTATTATTATTAATTATTTATAGAGCACCATTTATTCCATGGTGCTGTACATGAGAAGGGGGTTACATACAGAATACATATACAAGTTACAATAGACAGACTAGTACAGGGGGAAGAGGACCCTGCCCTTGCAGGCTTACATTCTGTAGGATTTTGGGGAGGAGACAGTAGATGAGGACAAAATTGGCGACGTCAATACTTATTTCACCAGCTATATCAACACAAACCAAAAACATTGGTCAAATGCTCATTTAAAATGGACTGAGGCAAAATAAAAACTGTTCTGTGGTCAGATGAATCAAAATGTGAAATTCTTTATGGAAACTATGAACACCATTTCCTGTGGATTGAAGAGAGGGACCATACAGCTTGTTATCAACACACAGTTCAAAAGCCTGTATCTCTGATGGTATAAGCACCTATGGCAGGGGTAGCTTAAACATCTAGAAAGGCACTATCAATGCTGACAATTATACTGTATAGTGGATTTAGAATAATTTGTGCTCCCAACCAGACAATGTCTATTTCAGGCAAATCCTTGCATATTTCAGCAAGACAATGCTAAATCACATGCTGCATCCATAACAACAATATGGCTTCACAGAAGAGTTTGGGTGATGAACTGGCCAGATGCAGTCCTATTCTTTAACCAATAGAAAACATTTGGTGAATTATGAAATGGAAAAAATCCAGCAAAGACCCAAGACTAGAATCCTGTATCAGACAACAATAGAACATTCCACTCCTAAAGGCCCCGTCACACTAAGCAACATCGCTAGCAACATCGCTGCTAACGAACAACTTTTGTGACGTTGCTAGCGATGTTGCTGTGTGTGACATCCAGCAACAACCTGGCCCCTGCTGTGAGGTTGTTGGTTGTTGCTGAATGTCCTGGGCCATTTTTTAGTTGTTGCTGTCCCGCTGTGAAGCACAGATCGCTGTGTGTGACAGCGAGACAGCAACAACTAAATGTGCAGGCAGCAGGAGCCGGCTTCTGCGGAGGCTGGTAACCAATGTAAACATCGGGTAACCAAGAAGCCCTGTCCCTGGTTACCCGATATTTACCTTTGTTACCAGCCTCCTCCGCTCTCACTGTTAGTGCCGGCTCCTGCTCTGTGCACATGTAGCTGCAGCACACATCGGGTTAATTAACCTGATGTGTGCTGTAACTAGGAGAGCAAGGAGCCAGCGCTAAGCATTGTGCGCTGCTCCCTGCTCTGTGCACATTTAGCTGCAGCACACATCGGGTTAATTAACCTGATGTGTGCTGTAACTAGGAGAGCAAGGAGCCAGCGCTAAGCATTGTGCGCTGCTCCCTGCTCTGTGCACATTTAGCTGCAGCACACATCGGGTTAATTAACCTGATGTGTGCTGTAACTAGGAGAGCAAGGAGCCAGCGCTAAGCATTGTGCGCTGCTCCCTGCTCTGTGCACATTTAGCTGCAGCACACATCGGGTTAATTAACCCGATGTGTGCTGTAACTAGGAGAGCAGGGAGCCAGCGCTCAGTGTGCGCTGCTCCCTGTTCTCTGCACGTGTAGCTGCGTGCCGTGGTAACCAAGGTAAATATCGGGTTGGTTACCCGATATTTACCTTAGTTACCAAGCGCAGCATCTTCCTCGCGGCGCTGGGGGCTGGTCACTGGTTGCTGGTGAGCTCACCAGCAACTTGTGTAGCGACGCTCCAGCGATCCCTGCCAGGTCAGGTTGCTGGTGGGATCGCTGGAGCGTTGCAGTGTGACATCTCACCAGCAACCTCCTAGCAACTTACCAGCGATCCCTATCGTTGTTGGGATCGCTGGTAAGTTGCTTAGTGTGACTGGACCTTAATACTCCAGCAATTGTTCTCCTCACTTCCCGGATATTGAGAGACAGTTGTAAAAAGTAGACATGGGCACGTGATGTGTTGCTGCCATCAATTTCTAAATCAGTTTTTTTTTTCAACCTGAATGGCAAAAAGGCACTTCTGATCTATGTTGTATATTCTGTTGCGAATACAATATGGCTATAAGACATTTACAAATCACTGCATTCTTGTTTTCTTTACATTTTACACAGTATCCCAACTTTTTGAAACTGGGGTGGTGAAAAGATTGGATTAGATGACAATGCTAAATAGTTTTTTTATGAAATACTAATTATAAAAATAGATGAGTTCATGTAAAAGGTGTGTGAAGATAAACCTCCTTTATGAGTCACAATTAAAACATCTGTTGAGCCTGCTGCACCAGTTAATAATAGTGCACACTAAGCTTGCATCATAAGTATTTGAATATTTCAGGTTTACACTTTTGTTACATCCAAAAGATATAAGACATCCACATTCCTTTGTTTTATGATTCTTTCTGAGTAACTGCAGTTATAGTAGTTATAGTACCTGTATGAGATAAGGTGTGTCTTAGAAATTTTATTTGGAGTGAAAATAGTCAAAACGATTTGCCAGATTAGAAATTTGCAGATTGATTTTTATTTTGGAGAATGAATGTATTGAAGAATTTTTGCTCTAAGTCCCCAACAATCAGCTACTTGTTTGATCAGAGACTATTTAATTGCCTATTTACCCACAAACCACATTTAAAGGGAACCTGTCAGGTGCAATATGCACCAAGAACTACGAGCAGTTCTGGGTGCATATTTCTAATCCCTGCCTAACAGTCCCTGTATACACTAGCATAGATAAAGAGATCTTTAGAAAAAGTATTTCTAAAGATCCTCTATGATATGCTAATGAGGCCAGGGACTAGTCCCGAGGGCGTTTCTCCCCTTAGCTAGTCGGCCCACATAGCATGTTACCACGCCTCTGTGTGCGTCCTCAGCATTTCCGGTCATGTGCACTATACCTCACTGAAGCATCAGTTTAGTGCGCATGATCGGAAGGGTACTCCGGATCATGTGCAGCGTGCATTCATCCTCCACCGGCCACCATGAAAAGTGAGATATGTGCGCGTCACTGCGTATTTATTAGTTTATTAGTAGGCCCTCAGAGGCGTGCTACGATGCTATGTGGGTCAATTAGCTAAGGGAACAGACACCCTAGGGACTAGTCTCTGGCCTCATTAGCATGTAATGTACGATCTTTAGAAATACTTTTTCTAAAGATCTCTTTATCTATGGCCTCCGTCACACATCCGTGCCGCCGGTACGTGTTTGCCATTTTTTACACGTACCGGAGACACGTACACACGGAGACCTAGTTAATCCTAATGGTCAGGACACACGTAAGTATTTAGGAACGGAACGTGTGTCCATTCCGTACTTACGTGTGTCCGTGAGTTCCATACGCTGACATGTCAGTTTTTCTCTGGCAGCACGGGTGTCACACGGCCCGCACACGTACCACATGGATGTAGTGTGGATGCGGGCCCGCGTGACACGCACCGTAGAAACACACGTGTCATGTTAAAAATAAAAAAACACACTCACCTCCACGAGCTCTGCAGTCTCTGCCGCGGTTGTCACATGCATCCAACAACCAGTGAATTTGAACAACGCATCTTCTTCACTGGGGGCCAGAAGCGGCGTCCGCGGGGCGTGGCCTGTGCCAGACACTGGGATTCAGCACCGCAGACAGCACCGGAAGAAGCACGTAAGGTGGAGCTTTCCGTTCTCCATGTGTTATTACGTATAACACACGGAGAACACGTACGTGCCACAAACACGGCACATGGGGAGCAAACCACCCCTTTAACACGTACGTGAAAAAACATCACTTTTTTTCACGTGAGTGTGGCAGAGGCCTATGCTAGTGTATACAGGGACGGTTAGGCAGGGATAACTAATATGCACCCAGAACTGCTCATGGTTCTGGCTGCATATTGCACCTGACAGGTTCCCTATAATATGCCCACAGAATGATCATAAATGATCTGCTCTGTGCACAGAAGCTGCCATTGTTCTTGACAGCACATGCCGCATTTACACAGAACAATGTGCTGCAGAGAATAAACTTTTAAGCAAACCAAAGGATAATTTCAGATAGCTAATGAGCGTTTAGCTTGCTCATCAAGAGACTGGCAACCTATTTACACTGCAAGATTTGCACAGCTATAGTAAATCATCCCCACAGTTGTATCTGGTGTAGCTTTGCTAGACCTTTCAGTGATGAGCTCCTGATGTGAAGTGTAAGGCTACTTTCACACATCCGGTTTGAGCACTGCGGCTCAATACGGCTGTGAAAACTATGCAACAGATGCGGCGAAAACACCGCATCCGTTGCATAAGTTTTTACATGCGGCCCGTCCGGTTTTTTCCGGTTGCGGCATGCTACTGAGCATGCGCAGTGGAAAAAACCGCATGCGGTGACCGGATGCGTTTTTTTCCGCATCGCGCCGCATCCGGCCTCCATAGGTATGCATTGAAAAATGCGCCGCAGTGGCCGGATGCGGCGCGATGCGGTGTTTTTTGCCGGAGCAAAAAACGTTGCAGGGAACGTTCGATCCGGCCGCGGCATCGGCTAAATCTGCCGCATGCGGCAAAAACCGGACCAAACGCAAGCTTCTGCGGCACAATACGGCACTAATGTAAGTCTATGCAAAAAAAAACGCAACCGGCGTTACAAAAGCCGGTTGCGGTTTTTCTGCAGAACGCCGTATTGTGCCGCAGAGCAAAAATCCGGATGTGTGAAAGTAGCTTTACCGATGAGTGGATCCACTGGGCCACAACACACAGAAAACGTAAAGGGGCTTGATTAAGAAAACACACCAGGTTTCAACCAGAGCCTCTAACAGTAAGGGTATTGCGCTGCAGATGTGAGACCAGGTGCCATTCAGGAAAACTGGAGCTGCGACAGTGACAATGGTATAAACACTGACAGGCTCTGTAATGGCAATCTGTAAAAATTTCTTTATTTGGAATAAAAGACAAAAAAGCACCTTCTTTACTTTATTAGTCCCAAAACTACCTCTGCAGGTCAGATATAATCCACACAAGGTCCAACGATGATTCCAGCTCTGCTGCATCTGAAATTACAGTGTGCATACAAAGAACATGTCCGTACGCTGTAAAATGCAGGCAGAAAATGACCCACAATCAGCGGCGACGTCACTCAGGTAAGTTGCAGTCACAGCTGGAGGTTCCCACGGTCCTCCACCTGTGACCGCAGGTGGGGTCACTAAGTTTAATGAAGTACCCTGAGGTCAGATTACCTGCAGTCACAGGTGGAGGACAGTGGGAATCTTTAAAAAAAAAACCTCCGACGTAGTACAAAGGCAAGCATCTCTTCAGCTCTGCTACATTGGGCAAAGAGATAAACACAGGTCTGCTCACACAGAGAGCAGGCACAGACTCAGCTGAGAGCTGTCAGAGACTTCACCAGAGTGCACAGCTGAGGTCAGTCAGCTGTGCCCTCGGGTAACCTCCACTGACTACAGGACCTTCTATGATGTCATAGCCATATGACCAGTCTGTTGTGAATGTTGTTGTTACCTCATGGGTTACAGGACATTCCATGACATCATAACCATGTGACCAGACGTCAGCGCTCTCACTGCCAACAAGCACTCACTTTATGGCATTGTTGCAGTGACGTCAGTCAAGGTTACCTGGGGGCCTCAGCTGTGCACTCGGGTGAAGTCTTTGGGAGCTCTCAGCTGAGTCTGTGCCTGCTTGTTTGTGTGAGCAGACCTATCTGTCTCCTCGCACAGATGTAGCAGATTTGAAGATGCTTGCCGGCCTTTGGACTATGTCAGAGGGTTTTTTTGGGGTAATAAAGATGGAGTCCTAAATGTCTTCTGTTTTATTTTGCATAAAATATTTTTTTGTCTGTGTTGTTGTTTTATTTCACTGTTAAAATAAGAGACAATCACAGACACTGTCACAGAGTGGGCGTCTGTCATTGGATGCTGGCGTATCCTGAAACCAGCCCATACAATCTAGCATCTAGCATGTATGGGCAGATTCCAGGTTACTCCAATAGCCAATCACAGATGCCCATTCTGCGTAACAGTAGTGTAAAAATAAATAAATAATTTTAAAAATGACGTAGCACTCTGCGGTATTTTTGATTCTCAGCGCAGATAAAGTGGACAGCTATGGTCTGCCAACCCCATCTGTCTGGCTTTACCTTGGCTGGAAATCAAAACACAGGAAAGCCCATTATTATTTTTTTTAATTATTTAGAAAAATAAAAAAAAATGCGTGGGCTCCCGCCTGTAGGTAAAGGCAGCTGAGGGCTGGGATTCTCAATGTGGTTGGTAAGGCCCAAGCAGTCTGGGCCCCCCATGCTAAAAACTGCAGCCGACAACCGCCCCTGGAAATGGCGTATTGTTTCTTAGCGCCATTTCCAGGTCCTGGGTAATAAAGGGGTTAATACCAGCTTTGTATTCTCAGCTGGTACTAATCCCAAAATTCATGGTGTCATGCCAAATTAGACATGGCCACCATGAAGTTCTAGTAAGTAGTAAAAAGAAAAACACAACACATAGAAAAAATTTTTTACTAGAAAAAAAAATTAGAGATTCCATCTTTATTTTAAAAAAATCCTTAGTCCGACAAAGTCCACTGGAAGAGCAATTTCAGCTCTGCTTTATCGCTCTGTACAGACAAGCATCTATACAGAGTGAGAAGCAGGCTCACAGTGATAGTCAAAGTTCAATCGAGTCCATCGCTAAGCCATGGACTCGGGTGAACAATGACGTAACCGTGAACATGGTTGAAAAAAGCCGAAGACTGCCGAGTGACGAGCAGCGCAGTGAATACCATACCACCAGATGTTAATGATCGGACCCGGAAGTAGAAGCGGTCGGAAGAAAGCGGCTGTCAGTGTTCCGGGATTTCCAGTTTGCTTTTGTAGGATCTTGCCCTTTGTTAACATGGAGTTTTCTGTTCTGTTGCCCTACTTCCTGTTCATGTGTTTAAAAGCCCGCCCCTAAGCTTAGTCTAGTTGCTTGAGTATACTGCTTCCTGTCTACTCCTGCCCTGCTGCTCTTGGTTCCTGATTGTATTTGGATCCTGTTGAAAATACCTGACACCGGCTCTGGATGCCACCTGGTCTCATCAAGCTGTGCCCTCGCTGGTCCCGGACTCCGTCTGCAGTCACTGGTCGGCGCTTCTGCCCTGTTCCTTCCGGTTCATATCCGCTCTAGGACTCACGTTCCACATCACATTCCGACATTTTTGGACTATAACCTGTTGCCCTTTCGTGTCCCGGCTGCTGCGCATTTAGGCCTTCTGGGGTGATCGCCAGACAGCCCCTGTATAGGGGTTCGCTCCTGGTGGCCTCCCTGGGGGCGTCCGGTGCGCGGTCCCGGGAGTTCCCCTTGCTCTGAACCTGGCAGGTATATACCGTGTTTATGTTCTTTTCTGTGTACATATTTATTGGTTGCATATTATAAAACTTGTTTGCACCAAGACCCTGTCTCTGGATGTCATTACCCTAACGCTATCGAAATCCTCAGTTCATACAATAGTATTACATTATACTCAAGCCCAAAAGAGGATTTCGCTGGGGCAATGACGGAGACACGAGTAGATCAACTTTTCTCCATGATTAACTCCTTGCAGCAGGAGATGGAGGCGGTGCAAACTAAACTTAGAGATGTGGAGGTACAGCTGGGCCACAATCACCAGGTACTTGGTCCGGCTATTCAGGAATTGCAAGCCAGAGTGAAGGCTCAGGAAGCCACCCCCACTACATCTGTATCAGCTCCCGGTATGCCTAGGTTACCTCCATTTCGTTTCAGTGGCGATCGAAGTCAATTCCGTGGGTTTGTTAATCAGTGTATACTGTTTTTTGATGTACATGCTGATTATTACCGGTCTGACCGGTCAAAGGTGTTATGCATAATCATGTTGTTAACATCACGAGCACTGGCTTGGGCTAATCCTATGATTGAGAATCGTGATATCCGTTTAAATAACCTGGATGATTTTTTAACAGCCATGGCACAAATGTTTGATGATCCTAATCGCCGTGCTACCGCTGAATCGGCTCTGCTTTCCTTACGTCAGGGAAAGCGGTCTGTCATCGAATACGCCACTGAGTTCAAAAGGTTAGTGGTAGACACCGACTGGGGAAACAATGCGCTATTGTCAGTTGTCAGAAAGGGTCTGTCCGGTACCATCAAGGACAAGTTAGCTCGTGCCGAATCTCCACAGGATTTTGAACTGTTTCTCCGACACTGCGTGCGTATCGATACCCGCTTAACGGAACGCAGACAGGAAAAATGGGCAGCTGTAAACCGGGTAACCGACCTTGCTTTTCCTTCTAGGGAACCCGCTCACAAGACGCCACAGGAGGCCGAGGATGTTCCTATGCAAGTGGACTCTCTGCAAAGGCGAAAGACCAATGAACGTCGTGAACATCGGCTCCGTGAACGTTTGTGTTTCTATTGTGGTCAATTGGACCATTTTCTGATTGACTGCCCAAAACGTCCCAATCGCCCGAATAAGGTACTGGCAGCAGTGGCAGAGTGTGACAACACGGACGCAGAGTCCGACGTCTCTGAAACAAGTATACACCTGGATGCGGTATTTCCCTCGACACTGATGGCAACTTCACCTAAGGACCCGGAAGGGAAATACACCCATTGCTCGCTTCCCATTCAGATTCGGTGGGAGGGACAGTTAATTACTACATCTGCTATGATAGACTCTGGGGCAGGGGGAAATTTCATGGACTCTTCTTTTGCCAGGAAACACGGTATCCAGACTCAACAAAGGTCCTCACCGGTTACAATGGAGACGGTAGACGGTTCTCCATTAGGTTCCGGACCACTTGATCGGGAGACAGTACCCCTTGAATGTGTGATGAAACCAGGTCAGCAGCAGACCCTTGTTTTCATGTTGATTTCTTCTCCCCATTTTCCGATAATTTTAGGAATTCCTTGGCTGCGGTCTACAAATCAATTGGGATTGAATCAAATCAAATCAATCATCAATTGGGAGACTAAAGAAATATCCTTCCCACCCCAGAGTGGTCCGACCATTAGTCCAACTGTACCGGTTCCAGTAACACAGAACGTGGAGGGCACTGTACAGGTACCTGTTCTACCCCCGGTTTATAATGAATTCGCAGATATATGCGACAAAAAAAAAGCAGATCGGCTTCCCCCGCATAGATTGTATGATTGTCCCATAGAACTACTCCCAGGGGCAGAAATCCCGTTTGGTCATGTCTACCCGTTGGCGGCCCCAGAGTTACAAGCACTGAAAGATTATATCGATGAAAACCTAGCCAAGGGATTTATTCAACTTTCTACCTCACCAGTGGGGGCACCCATCTTTTTCGTGAAGAAGAAAGAGGGGACTCTGCAACCTTGTATCGACTACCGGGAACTTAATAAGATAACCATCCGCAACCAGTATCCGTTGCCGTTGATTCCCGAACTATTGGAGAGAGTACGACAGGCCAAAATATTTACTAAATTGGATCTCCGTGGGGCATATAATCTACTCCGCATACGTCCCGGGGACGAGTGGAAAACAGCGTTCAGATGTCGGTATGGACATTATGAGTATCTAGTGATGCCCTTTAGACTCTGTAACGCCCCTGCGACTTTCCAACACCTAGTCAACGATATTTTTAGGGATATAATGGACCAGTTCATGGTGATTTACCCGGATGATATCTTGATCTTTTCTGATTCCCTGCAGGAACACCAGGAGCACGTCAAGACAGTCCTTGCCCGTCTGAGGGATAACCACCTGTATATTAAACTGGAGAAGTGCGAATTCCATTGCTCAAAGATTCAATTTTTAGGATATGTCATCTCTCCTCAGGGACTGAACATGGAGTCTGGCAAGATACGGGCAATTCTAGACTGGCCGGAACCGGGAAACATCAAGGAGGTACAACGCTTTGTCGATTTTGCTAATTTTTACAGACGCTTTATCAACTTTTCAGAGATCGTCCGTCCTATCACACTGTTAACCAAAAAGGGGCAGAAGTTCGTGTGGTCCACCCAGGCCCAGGAAGCTTTCAATCGTCTCAAGGTTTGTTTTACCTCAGTGCCAATACTAATACACCCGAATCCCGCACTCTCTTTTATTGTGGAAGTTGATGCTTCCGATCATGCATTAGGGGCTATCCTTTCACAGAGGACTGGGGACAAGAGTCTCTTGCACCCGTGTGCCTTCTTTTCTCGCCGGTTGTCCCCTGCAGAAAAGAACTATGACATTGCAGACAAGGAATTATTGGCGATTATTTCTGCTTTTAAGAAATGGAGACACCACTTACAGGGAGCAGCGCAACAAGTGGTAGTTCTCACAGACCATCGTAACCTGGAATTCCTTAAATCTGCCAGGTGCCTGTCTCCACGGCAAGCCCGTTGGAGCCTGTTCCTTAACCAGTTCAATTTTATCGTTACATACCGTCCAGGGTCACGTAATGGGAAAGCCGATGCCTTGTCCCGAATCCATGCTATGGACTCCGTGCCTGGAACCCCGTCTCAGACCGTTTTATCAGATGCCAATTTTGTTGGAGTAATCCGGGACCAGGACTTGTGGAAGGACATCAAGCTGGCCTATGATGGTGACGTATTTCTTGCTGCCCCCCCGAATGATGTGACTCTTGTCCTTCGGAATGGTGTGTGGTTGAGAGAGCGACGTATTTATGTCCCAGAGGCTGTAAGACTTCGTGTTCTCAAGTTGGTCCATGACTCCGTGTTGGCAGGTCATAGGGGGGGTACAGAAGACGCAGGAATTTCTGAGTCATTTTTTTTCTGGTGGCCTACCTGTTTAAAGGATGTGAAAGACTATGTCCACTCATGTGTAGTTTGTGCCCGGTGCAAGGTCCCTCGTGTGGCTCCTACGGGACTCCTTCAACCATTACCCGTACCATCTCGCCCTTGGGGATCCATCTCAATGGATTTTATTGTGGAGTTGCCCATCTTGAGCGGTAACAATACCATTTTGGTGGTAGTGGAGCGGTTAACAAAGGCTGCTCACTTCATTCCATGTACCGGTCTTCCCTCAGCCGCAGAGACAGTGGATTTGGTTATCCAGAATATATTTCAGTTGCATGGGGTACCGGATGAGATCATCTCTGACCGGGGTGTGCAGTTCACTTCTAAATTCTGGAAAGGGTTTTGTTCTGCATTCCATATTGATGTCTGTTTGTCTTCTGCATACCATCCCCAGACAAATGGGCAAACAGAACGGACTAAACAAACCCTGGAGCAGTACCTGCGATGTTATGTCAGCCATCTGCAGGACGATTGGTTAAAGCTGCTTCCTTTGGCGGAGTTCTTGTATAACAACACTCAGAGCAGCTCCACTAAGGTGACGCCCTTTTTCGCTAACTTGGGTTATCATCCGAGTATTTTGCCTAGGTCACCGGTAGCAGTTTTGGTGCCAGCGGTGGAGAAGAGATTGACGGAGCTACAGCAAAATCTAGAGGTTTTGAAGGTCTCTTTGGCTTTGGCTCAGGAGCGTTACAAGAAGTCGGCAGACACTCACCGGAAACAGGCACCCATGTATAAGGTAGGGGACTCGGTGTGGTTATCCACCAAGAATCTAAAACTGTGTGTTCCTTCGCAGAAGCTGGGGCAGAAATTCATTGGTCCATTCAAGATCACCGGGATAGTGAGCTCTGTGGCCTGTCGGCTGAAGTTACCACGGAATTTGAAGGTACACCCGGTCTTTCACGTTTCCCTGCAGAAACCGGTTTCTCCTAATTCGTTTCAGGGACGTATCGTGCCTCCTCCTCCACCGGTGATGGGTGATGGCCAGGAGCAGTTTGTAGTTGAGGACATTATTGACTCCCGGCTCCATCGGCATCGGCTTCAGTATCTGGTTTGTTGGCAGGGGTACTCCCCCGAGGATGATTCCTGGGATCCCATGGGTAACATCCGAGCGCCCCGGAAGATTGCTCAGTTTCATTGGAGGTACCCGGACAAACCTGGCCCTGGTTCGTCCTGAGGCCGTTTCTGGAGGGGGGGAGTACTGTCAGTGTTCCGGGATTTCCAGTTTGATTTTGAAGGATCTTGCCCTTTGTTAACATGGAGTTTTCTGTTCTGTTGCCCTACTTCCTGTTCATCTGTTTAAAAGCCCGCCCCTAAGCTTAGTCTAGTTGCTTGAGTATACTGCTTCCTGTCTACTCCTGCCCTGCTGCTCTTGGTTCCTGATTGTATTTGGATCCTGTTGAAAATACCCGACACCGGCTCTGGACTCCACCTGGTCTCATCAAGCTGTGCCCTCGCTGGTCCCGGACTCCATCTGCAGTCACTGGTTGGCCCTTCTGCCCAGTTCCTTCCGGTTCATATCCGCTCTAGGACTCACGTTCCACATCACGTACGGACATTTTTGGACTATAACCTGTTGCCCTTTCGTGTCCCAGCTGCTGCGCATTTAGGTCTTCTGGGGTGATCGCCAGACAGCCCTTGTATAGGGGTTCGCTCCTGGTGGCCTCCCTGGGGGAGTCCGGTGCGCAGTCCTGGGAGTTCCCCTTGCTCTGAACCTGGAAGGTGTATACCGTGTTTATGTTCTTTTCTGTGTACATATTTATTGGTTGCATATTATAAAACTTGTTTGCACCAAGACCCTGTCTCTGGTTGTCATTGCCCTAACGCTATCGAAATCCTCAGTTCATACAATAGTATTACAGCGGCTGAGGGGGTCTGCAGAAAGCGTTGCGGGTCCAAAAAGTATAATGACAATGTTTATTAACTATATTCTTTATTTTACAGCCCCCCTGCCCCATCCCATAATTGTAAAGTCCAAGCTCGGGGTTCGGACTAAAGTTCGCATTATCTTCGGCCCCGAACTCGACCTTAACCTTCAGATATGGGGTTAATCTACAGGTTAATAGCATTCTGAAAACGTACGGCCATCGCACTGAGAACGCCACTACCAGGAGAAAACTAACTTTTATTCTTCCTGGCAGCCTTAGGTTTTCAATCACAGGGGTCCGGCTGGCGATGCTTCAGTAACAAACACATTTTCCATTTAAAAGTCCACTTCAATAAGGGCCATAAGTGTTTCGGACACTTCAACCAAAGTGCCTTTCCCTAGGATATAGCTTCTTGAAGTATTCCATCTGAAAATGACACAATCTTGTTGTCAATTCTTAAGAACTCTTGAATTGAACCATATATAAAATTGTGAAAAAAGCAACAATTGATTCAGCAATAACCCTAAGATTGACAAAAATAAAGAGAGAAAATTTAGAACCTGCAAAACTGTAATATTGGAGTTGTCTCTAGTGACACTTCCCATGCGGCACTACAACCGGAAGCTTCTCCAATAAGGTCAATTTTTTCATTTTTTTTAATTTTATTTTTTTTGAAGCACTGACACTGACCTCTTCTTCATCCTAAATTTCACTTTCTTTTTTTGGGGACCAAGTCAAGAAGGGTTACCTGTAAATTATAAATAAGGGGCTCAGCAAATGGGTCCATTATGTGTCTGCACCCAACTTCCTTTTGCAATTTTTCTCTAGCTGCCTCCATATTTTCTTTAACTGGCCTTAAATTATCTGATAATTAACAGTAAAAGGCTGAAAAGCTATTTAAATAAACCTACACTAAAGCCCTACTTCTGCTAAGACTATGAAAACGAGAGGAAACAAGTATATTGTGCAAAAATAAGCAAGTTTTATTAGGTGATCAGAAACAGGGAATATATAATATTGATGTGTCTAAAAACAACCATGAGAGAGGGGAAGAGATGATTTGTACATAGTAGGAAAATATCGCCCAATGAGTAGGGCTGAGCAGATCCAAACTGTAAAAATCTGGATCCGCGCGATTTCAAAGATTTCCGGGTGCTGGACCCAGATCTGGGATTCAGGGTGCACGATCCGGATCCGGCCATGGGGAAAATAATTCAAAAATAAAGAAAAACAGAAATAAAACAGCGTTTCATACTTACCGAGACTCGGTGTCATGGCTGCATACTGCTTTCGGGTCGCACATTCACTTCCTGTACTGTGCATCGTATACACACAACTTTCCGTGTTTTCCCTGCCCACCGGCCGTACTCTCGTCTGAGATTGGTTGCACGCAGACGCGCCCCCAGCCTGTGACAGTATCTGCTTGCTGTGCAGTCATCGCAGCTCAGTCATTGTCTGCACAGGCAGCGGTCGTGCTCTATGGCCGCTTGCTGTGTTATGTAGCAGAGCTGAAGCGACGTGGGACCTCGTGTGGACTACTCCGGACCTGCAGGGTGTTGGGGGTTAATAAAGAGGTGAAGGAGGGTATGTGTTTTGTACTTTATTCCAAATAAAGGATTTTTCTCTGTGTCTGTGTTTATTTACTTTCATTTACAGGTTAGTGTGATGCAGGTATCTCATAGACGCCTGCGCTATCACTAACCTAGGGTTTAGTAGCAGCTGTGCACTGCCATTAACCCCTTATTACCCCGATTGCCACCGCTCCAAGGCAATCGAGAAGAGCTGGTATAGCACTGGGATTGTCACATCTAATAGATGCAGCAATACAGGGTGACTGTGGGCTGAGAATACCAGCCCCCAGCTGGCTTTATCTTGGCCCGGTATCAAAATTAGAGGGGATCGCACGTCGTTTTTTTTTTTTATTTATCTACATTAAAAAAAAAAAAAGCCACATCACTGGCACAGCCGCGCACACTTCTAACAGAAACATGTATGTGTTTCTGTGTACATGCACGCTCATGTTCAGAGAGCACAGGCTGTGTCGGCTGATATCATGTTTGACTTGTACGAGTCTGACAGTGCATCACCGGCACAGCCGCGCACATTTCTGACAGGAGCTTGCATGTGTTTCTGTGTACATGCATGTTCATGTTCAGAGAGCGCAGGCTGTGCCGGCTGATGTCATTTCAGACTTGTAGGAGTCTGACATTGCATCACCGGCACTGCTGCACACTTCTGATAGGAATGTGCATGTGTTTCTGAAACACATGCACGTTCACCATATTGACCCGTAGACACTTTCACTGCTTTCCCCGTCCACCACCTGTGATTGGTTGCAGTCAGCTGACATGCTGACACTCAGGGTGCGGTGCTTCTAACTGCAACCAATTACACGCGCCGGTGGGCGGGCAAAACAATGAATATTGAATTGTCGGCTCTGGAAGGGAAAAGCGTGACCCGGAAAGAGTTTGCTGCTATGACACAGCCTCGGGTGAGTATACCGCGCACGTTCCAACCCCCCTATCCCTTCCACCAATGTTTTTAATCTCCAGATTCTGGTCCCCATAGACTTATATGGGCACTGTCCCTGGTACCATTGCAACAATCAGGTAATTATACTTTTTTACAGCTTGTACTGAAAGCGCCAGCACCTTGATGGTGTTAGCACTGATCACTGGCTTGTGATCCGGTGTTCATGTGCACTTATGTATGGCAAGTAATACAATCACTTATGGGTTTTTAACCCTCTATTGCACATGACACTTTATATTACTCCTTTTTCTTTTATGGCGGCATAATGGATTTCTATTGATCACATACATTGTGTAATACATGATATCCTGCATTGAGAAGCACTTTACTTTATATATTTATTTTATTTTTTTCTGACAATTATACATTTCTGCGCCATATTTGTTACTTCATGCAGCACAGTTTTATGGTTTTCCATGAAATTATAACTTTGAAGTAGTTATTTATGATTTCATCATGTTATTTTCTGTGCATATATTGGCTTAGTTTGTGACATCCTATTTCATTACAGTCAATGGCTGGTGGTTTTTGTAATTTTTATTGGATTTTATACTAATAAAGTTTGTAATCATTACACTGGTCTACAAAAAAAACCAAAACATTTTTCTGGCATGGACTTTAAGAACAGTTTTGGACTAATTTGAGGGTGCTGAATTCAAATCTGATCTTATAATTTCTCTATCACATCACGTTTTTGCACTATAGGTATATATTCCATTTTCATGAATTCCATGAAAAATATAAGTAGTGTATCAAAAGTGCCAGTTTATACGGTTCACTAAGGTAAATTTAGTTTTCATTTAGTCTCCCAATAAATGTGAGAATATCTTTGTTTTCTTTGAACATGCATAATTCCTATTTGTTATGATGGGAAAGTAAATAGTTTTCAACGTACACAACAGTCATGTACAGGTACTGTTTTATTTATTGAAATTTTCAATGAATTTTGATATTTATTGTTTTTATCCTGCTGTTTTTCTGTTTTTTGTATGTGAATCAATACCTAAGGTGTGGGGGGGCAGAAATTCAATGAACAACTCAGGTAGCTAACAACTTTTATCTTGTATTTCTCTGCAGGATGTTTTGCTGATTTAACAATGACCTCTACATCTCGCAGAAGACAGTGCTCAAATGATCCAAATATTTTTTGTTACATCAGTGGAAACTTTACTGTGAAAACTCAGAGGCGCAACATTACTGACTTTGTTAAGAGGGTGTATTTTGTGTACTTCAAAGTAAAACTTGGAGACAAAGACAAGCATTGGGCTCCTCAAAAACTGTGCAAAACCTGTATTGAGAGCTTGAGATCATGGTCTCAAGGAAAGAATGCTAAACTTCAATTTAGAGTTCCTATGGTTTGGAGAGAACCAAGCAATCATTCAGAAGACTGCTATTTCTGCCTTGTCGATGTAAAAGGTTTCAATAAGAAAAACAAGCAATATTTGCAATACCCGAGTATCCCTTCAGCTATTCAACCAGTTGCCCATACTGAAGACATACCTGTTCCCAAATATACTGCGCTTCCATAAAACATTGACACAGATCTCTTCTCACATTGTTATACTGATGAAGAAGACAGTCCAGATATTTTTCAGCCATGTGATGAAGATTGTGACAAACCAATTCTGTTTACTCAGTCTTCTTTGAATGATCTGGTTAGAGATCTTTATCTACCAAAAGAGTCTTCTGAACTATTGGCTTCAAGACTACAGAGAATCAAATGTTGAAACCCAGAAAAAGTGTCTCACTTTATCGTAACAGGGAAGCAGAACTGCGTAAGTACTTCCATTCAGATGGCCAGCTTGTCTATTGTACTGATGTTGAAGGGCTACTTCTCTTTATGTGACTTCCAGCATACGATTCAACGGATTGGAGGCTTTTTATTGATAGTTCCAAAAGAAGCTTAAAATGTGTTCTGTTACACAATGGAAATAAGTAAGGCTCTGTACCAATAGTTCAATCTGTAAAACTTAAAGAAGAATATAAAAACATCAAGATTGTTCTAGAGAGGTTACAATGTAATGTTCATGGGTGGTTAATTTGTGTTTGATTTGAAAATAGTTAACTTTCTTTTGGGTCTGCAAGGAGGGTACACAAAACACCTTTCTTTTCTGTGCTACTGGGACAGTAGAGCGACAGCAGAGCATTGGGTGAAACCTGAATGGCCTCAGCGACAGAGTTTGGCATCTGGCGATAAGAATGTCATCCATGATCCTCTAGTGGATAGGAAGAACATTGTCTTTCCTCCCTTGCCCATAAAACTTGGATTGATGAAGCAGTTCGTCAAAGCTCTCAATCACAGTAGATAATGCTTTAACTATATATGTTCAACTTTTACTGGACCTAGTGAAGAGAAGAAAAAGGCTGGAATATTTGATGGACCTCAAATAAGAACACTTATGAGAGACCCACATTTTATCACATCAATGAATGAGACAGAAGAAAGAACTTGGAATGCATTTTGTAATGTGGTGCAGAATTTTCTGGGGAATAAGAAAGCAGACAACTATGAAGAGATTGTGGAAGAGCTACTAATGAGTCTGCAAAATCTTGGATGTAGAATGAGTATCAAAATTCACTATTTACACAGCCATTTGGACTTTTTTCCAGAGAACCTTGGGGATGTGAGTGAGGAACAAGGGGAGCGTTTTCATCAGGACATTAAAACAATGGAAGAACGGTATCAAGGCCGGTGGGACTCACATATGATGGCTGACTAATGCTGGAGCTTGATGAGAGACAACGCAGAAGCTGTACATCACAGATCAGCCAAGAAAAGAAAGTTCAAATAGCTGCCATTTGCCATTGGTCTGTACTGTATATATGGCACACAGATGAAAAGTTTGAACACACCTCCTCATTCAAAGAGTTTTCTTTATTTTCATGACTCTAAAATTGTCGATTCACATTGAAGGCATCAAAATTATGAATTAAAACATGTGGAATGAACTACTTAAAAAAGTGTGAAACAACTGAAAATATGTCTTATATTCTAGGTTCTTCAAAGTAGCCACCTTTTGCTTTAATTACTGCTTTGCACACTCTTGGCATTCTCTTGATGAGCTTTAAGAGGTAGTCACCGGAAATGGTTTTCCTACAGTCTTGAAGGAGTTCCCAGAGATACTTAGCACTTGTTGGCCCTTTTGCCTTCACCCTGCGGTCCAGCTCACCCCAAACCATCTCGATTGGGTTCAGGTCTGATTGTGGAGACCAGGTCATCTGGCGTAGCACCCCATCACTCTCCTTCTTAGCCAAATAGCCCTTACACAGCCTGGAGGTGTGTTTGGGGTCAATGTCCTGCTGAAAAATAAATGATGGTCCAACTAAACGCAAACCGGATGGAATAGCTTGCCGCTGCAAGATGCTGTGGTAGGTATACTGGTTCTGTATGCCTTCAATTTTGAATAAATCCCCAACAGTGTCACCAGCAAAGCACCCCCACACCATCACACTTCCTCCTCCATGCTTCACGGTGGGAACCAGGCATGTAGAGTCCATCTGTTCACCTTTTCTAAAAAGACACGGTGGTTGGATCCAAAGATCTCAAATTTGGACTCATCAGACCAAAGCATAGATTTCTACTGGTCTAATGTCCATTCCTTGTGTTCTTTAGCCCAAACAAGTCTCTTCTGCTTGTTGTCTGTCCTTAGCAGTGGTTTCCTAGCAGCTATTTTACCATGAAGGCCTGTTGCACCAAGTCTCCTCTTAATTGTTGTTCTAGAGATGAAATGGTGTGTTCAAACTTTTGGACTGTACTGTATGTGTTTTTATATTTTGTTGTTTAATTCTTTAAGTATATTTGATTTTCTGTACATAGACTTTGTAATCTTTGTTATTACTTGATTAAAAAGATACAAAGTATAGTACCTAAAATCATGTGTTTTCATCTTAAAACATTCGATATGAGTACTTTTCATCAAAAATTAAAAATATCTCGAAATCCTGATGTGATTGCCAAAAACGGAGTTCATATTCGTAATCAGCAGGCAAAATTGACTTAAAATGTTTTAAAACCTTTTGCCAGAAAAATTGCGTTGACCAGCGTTATAGATCCTTGTTCGGCCTCCCCTTTTTTGGTTAGTAGAGGCAGCTTTAAATAGCCCCTCCATTTAGTAAATATCTGACAGGTGAAGTATGTAGTGACATAGAAATCCGGATGTGAGGTATGAATCAGCAGCTCCCGGAACCTCCACCCCGCTGACAGGCAGGAGGACGCACGCGCAGAGCCGGGGACGCGTAACCTGGACAACTGCACGCGTCACTAGTTGATGATGCTAAAGCCTGCTTTACACTGGATGACCGATTGTGCAATTTCACAATCGATCATACCTGCCCCCGTCGTTTTTGCGTCACGGGCAAATTGCTGCCCGTGGCGCACAAACTCGTTTACCCCCGTCACATGCACTTACCTTCCGTACGACCTCGCTGTGGGCGACGAACGTCCACTTCCTGAAGTGGGAGGGACATTCGGCGTCACAGCGACGTCACACGGCAGCCGGCCAATAGAAGCGGAGGGGTGGAGATTAGCGGGATGTAAACATCCCGCCCACCCCTTTCCTTCCATTAAGCAGGCGGGTGCCGTGGGACGCAGGTACGCTGTGTTCATCGTTCCCGTGGTGTCACACGGAGCAACGTGTTATGCCACGGAAACGATGAACAACCTGCACCCATGAAAACAAACGAGATTATGAAAGTTAACGACGAATACACGACTCACGATTTGTGAGCGATACTGCGTCGCTCAGAGGTGTCACACGAGACAATGTCGTGCGCTATGCCGGATGTGCGTCACGAAAACCGTGACCCCGACGACATATCGCACAATCTATCGTCTCGTGTAAAGCCCGCATAAGACTAGTTGATGATGATATATCTTCTGTTTGCTGGACCGCCAATTCTCTCCAGCTGAAACACAAGAGAGTAAAAGGTAAACTGCTCCACTACATATGCTCTATTCGCTCAACCTCCATGCCACTACAGCCCCTGACAAGAACATGCAGCCAGGGGATGCCACAATGAAGGTAATTTACAACAGCTGTACTTGGTTAGGCACAGCTTGTGTCCCAGGGACTTAATGGGACCTCACTAAACTGCTGGCCCTGCTGCCAACAGCAGATAAACCCCCAAGAATATGTTGTGTGATGGGTCTAAAGCCACGCATAACCTTGAATGTCCCACAATGACAATTTAAATGGGCCACAAAGTGGGAGTGGAGGATCTCTGGCCGAGTTAAAGTGGTTACCACCTGCCGCCCCAAAAAGAGCGCGATGGAGGCTGCAAGCGAGGTGCGACAAAAGGCTGGTCCTGTGTGTCATCCAGATGCTACCTGCCCTTAAATTGATAGGCCTTGATCAAGGAAAGGCAAGTTTGCTAGACTAGGTTCCCATCAAGAAAGGTATGGCTTGTTATGGCTGGTGGGCACCAATCTATGAACTGAGTATCTAAATTTCATACGCATATTCTATAGAACAATAATGCAATCCAATAATTATGTATACAGTGTTTGCATATATCTTGGTGCACACAGTGTGCAGCTGCACTTTTCTGTATGTATACATTACATTCACTGCAACTTGCACCTGCTCATCTTCGCTTGTATATAATGCTTTTGTATATGTACATTTGATGCTTTTTATGATCATGCATGTTATTATGTAAGACAAATAGATATGTTGTTAGAAGTTTAAAAACATATATATGAGTCAGCGACAGATATGTTATTTGTCACAGACAGACAGATATACAAATAGATGATAGGTATACAGATAGAAATGAGACAGACAGTTGTAGCAATAAGCAGCACTGGACATGAGCTCCTGTGATATTTATTGTTTTTTATCAGTTTATAACTTGTAATGAGGAAACTGTAAGACATTTTGAAAAAAAATCAACTCCTTGGAAGACAGAAGCAAGCAAGACTAAGCTGGACAAAATGTTTTTCATGAAAAGATTAAAAAAAATAGAAGATGTAAAAGGACAAAACGAGAATCTCTTAGAGGATAGACTGCAAAAAACAGGAAGCATCAAAAGTCTGCCATCCATAGAACTGATCATCAAAAGGTAGGCCATACAGCAACCACACCAATATTTGAAAAAAGGAAAATCTAAATTTAGAACAAGAAAATGACAAAAAAGTACAACCCCAATTTCAAAGAAGTTGGGAAGCTGTGTAAAAGTTGTTTTATTAGCAGCACTTAATTTTTCAGCTAACTTTTTGAGATGTGCTGCTGTCAACAATTTCTAATATGTTCATTCTGTTTTCAAATGAAATGGAAAAACATGTTTCAATTTCTCATATGTGTTATACATTCTGATGTGCATAAAATATAATATTCTTGTTTTCCTTGGAACATCATTTCCAACATTTTTTGGAATTGGAGTTGTAAATGACCATAGAACAGAGCAGGGGACATAAGACGGCAGAGGGTCTGGCACCCTGGAGATCACATACTCAGAGGTGAGTTTAACATGAACAAAGAATAGATGTGACAAAGGCTCACTATTAGCCGAAACGCGTTATTTACGCCTGTATACTTGTGATGTGGAATAAAGTGTAAAAAATTCCCGAAGATTTGGAGTGCCGGTCCTTTGTTCAAGTTATACTGTGGATGCCTTCCTTGGACACGTGCACCTTGGATTGGAACCTTTGTTTCTGCATATTCCAGAGGTGAGTTTAGGTTTCCAGAACCCAGGGCAACAATTTACAACATATACATATATACATAGCTTACGTGGTTTGAGTAGTCATCATGCAACTGCAGATATGCGTTTTGCTCACTTATAGTCACGTACTGATTAGCTGCTCTACCTAATTCTCCCAATATTCAGTGAAAAAATACAGCCTTGCTTCATTGAGAGAAGCATGAAGAGAAGCTAATTGACAAGGGATTTTAAAGGCAAACTGTCACCAGATTTGGTGACTATAAGCTGCGGCCACCCCCACGGAGATTTTATACAGTATACAGAAATCTAGAATACTGTATATAAGAGCCCAGGCCGCACTGTATAATGTAAAAAAACACTTTTATAATATTCACTTAGGGGGGCGGTCCGGTCTGATGGGTGTCGTTGCTCTCCAGTCCGGTGCCTCCTCTCTCCGGTCCGGCGCCTCCTTTCTGCTGCAATCTCCCTTCTCCTTCTACCCAGCCCAGTGTGGATGATGCGTCTACGTCATCCACACAGGCTGACACTGCGGTCTTGCGCAGGTGCACTTTGATCTGCCCTGCTGAGGGCAGATCAAAGTACTGTAATGCGCTGGCGCAAGGAAATGTTAAAGACCATCTGCACGTGTGCACTACAATACTTTGATATGCTTTGCGCAGAGCAGATCATAGTGCGCTTGCGTAGGACCTCAATGCCAGCTAGTGTGCATGACGAACACGGGACTCAGAAGAAAAAGGACGCCAATTGCCACAGAGAGGATGTGCCGGACTGGAGAGAGTAGGCGCCGGATCGGAGAGCAGCGACACCCATCGGACCGGACTGCCCCTTAGGTGAGTATTATAAAAGTGTCTTTTATGTTCTACACAGCGGCCTGTGCTTTTTATATACAGTTTTCTGGAATGCTGTATATAAGACCTCAGTCTGGTGGTGGTGACCACAGCTTATAGTCGCCAAATCTGGTGACAGGTTCCCTTTAAGTATGAAACTTGCATGTTAATGGTCTTGTGATGGTGGTTGATACCTGCAAGCAGAGTCTAATCCTGACAGTGTGTATATTACAAGAAAAAAAAAAAAAAGGGCTCACACGCCTTTAGTATTAAATTAATGTACATGTGCTCAAATATGCTATGTGGTCAATATGCTGACATATACATACGGTCACGCACGTGGGTGTGGACCCACTACGACACAGGACCGGGCTTACCTTAGATGGGAGAAAGTAAGCAAGTATCTCGTCTTCACTAGAGCTTCTGATGGTGAGCTTAGGCTTGTGTTGGAAGGTAACCCGCAGATACCACTCCAGGGCCATCCCTCGCTCAGTGTCAACTGAGCAGGAACAGACTCTAGGTTATGGATAGCACAACAGGATAGCTGGCTCTGACTTGAACCAACTGCACGGCTGATGTGGTGCCCCTGATCTGGTCAGGCACCACTGAGTACTGCACCCATGCTGTGTGAGTACAAACAGGTAATCCCAAAGGCAGAATAGGGTGTGGACACACAGACACACTTTAACCAGGGCTCACACACACCTTAGAGGGGACCCCTGGGCACACCCAGGAGGGGGCGGTGCCTCCACATCTCAGCTAGTGGTGCGATGGAGAAACTGGAAGGAGTTATACAAAGGCAGTCCAAGAGAGAGGAGCAGTGGAGAAGGACACATGTCAGTCTGAAGCGGAGAGCGGGCACGCAGACACATTAGTCGGACCCTGCAGGTGTAGAGGCTGTTTGCGGGGGAGTTCGGTTGCCACACAGTCAGCCTGAAAGACACCTCAGGAAGAAGCGAGGTAGTTGAGTACAGGGATATTCTGGTAGACCAGGCACGCAGGGGAAACAGGTTCCCGAAGTAGGCTCAAGTTTAACTACCTACTAAACCTGCCGGTGAGGGCACTCCAGGTGTCTCACCAAACAACACAGAGTCCACAGCATCAGCAGCAACGAGGGGGCCCATAAGTAAGATAGGGCAAGAAGCCATCTTTACTTGGCCCACACTGCCAGCAAACGGGCCAGAAAGGGGAGAAAAGGCAGATGCAAATTCCCTGGATGAATCCCATATACTTCAAGTCGGGAGTTATCCGAAACAAGAAGTGCTAGGAAGGCGAGCTTGCAGTCACCTCTATATCAGCCTGAAGGATACCTGGTTCTCCCTGCAGTTTGTCTCAGCATCGCCCGGGTTACTTCACAGTGAACAACTGAACGTGAGTAAAAACCGTGAAAGACATTCTGGACTGTGTGTGAGTTCTACTGCGACTTGTTGTACTACACACATATACCCGAGCCCCTGGGGCTAGCCTCACTCTCGGGAGGCCATAACACCAGACTACAGACACCATCAGCCCCAGACGCTCGTTAAACTGCAGTGGCAGTCCCCTATCATCCTGACCGCAAAACCGAGAGTGGTGTCACGACTTCTATGAAAGTGAACCTGACATACTTGTTGCCAGAAGGGTCCCTACAGAGAAATCCCCGCAGGCGACTGCTGCAGCGCTGTGGTGGGCGAGTCACTGACTGCTGCAGACTACTTGGCAGAAGAACAAGCAGGGCAGCAGGTACAAGCAGGACACAGGTACTGACAGGAACACTGGACTGATACTGAATACAGGAACACAGGTTAGCATACACAGGTTGAGCACAGGTTGTCGGGGACCTGACAACTAACAACATGCAGAGGCTGAATGCAGACGTAGCACAGACACCTCCCTAAGAGGAAGGATGCATTAAGTACCAAATGCAATAGGCTAAAGCGGGCTTTACACGCCACGATATCATTAATGAATTATCGTCGGGGTCACGTCGTTAGTGACGCGCATTCGGCGTCATTACCGATATCGCAGTGTGTGACATGTTCGAACGATCTTAAATGATCGCAAAAGCGGGCAAAATCGTTTGCCGCGGAGAGGTCATCCTGTATGTGACACCGCAGGAGCGACGAACATTTCCTTACCTGCGTCCACCGCCAATGCGGAAGGAAGGAGGTGGACGGGATGTTTACGTCCCACTCATCTCCGCCCCTCCGCTTCTATTGACCCCCTGCCATGTGACGTCGCTATCACGCCGCACGACACGTCCCCTTAGAAAGGAGGCGGTTCACTGGCCAGAGCGACATCGCAGGGCAGGTAAGTGCGTGTAATGGGGGTAAGCGAGGTTGTGCGCGATTTTCCCATGTCGCACAACCGATGGGAGCGGGTATGATCGCTTGCGATCTCGCTAGCGAGATCACAGTGTGTAAAGCCCGCTTAAGAGGCACTTACAGTGTAAGCATGCTGCCCCTCTAAGAAGAGGGGGAAGAGAGCGCACGCACCCTAAGTGTGCTTCCGGGTGACCTGTGTGCTGTGTGCAGGCCCCGGAAACAGGAAGCTGCAGCGAGGATCGCAGAGTCTGAGTGCGCCGGCGTCCCTGCAAGGTGAAAGTGGCTGCACAGTACAGGGATGCTGGCACCAGCGTTACGGTATCTGCCTCCTCTATGCCCCTTCTTTTCCAGGCCTGAAAGGAGTCTTTTAAGGCAAAAAGGGGTATCAATATTCTCCTCAGGCTCCCATGACCTTTCCTCAGACCAAAACCCTTACAATCTATTAAGAAAAGGGTTTTACCTCTCACCTTCTTCATGGCAAGGATGTTCTTTACTTTGACCGTCCTGTGAGCTGACAAGCTGAGGCAAGGTACCAGGATCATTGAAGAAGCGACTCAGGATGACAGATTTGAGGACAGATACCTGGGAGGAATTGGATATATGTAACAAGGCTGGAAGCTTCAATTTGTAGGAGACGGCATTAATTTAAGAACCTCGAAAGGTCGAATCTAGCGTGGACCCAACTTGTAGGAAGGCACTTTGAGACGGACATATCTTGATGAGATCTATACCTTGTCTCCAGGCTGGAAACTAGGTGAGTAATCAAAAATTTATGTCCAAAATAAGATTAGGGGATCTCCATTCAAAGTTAAATTGAATATTGTATAAACTAAATCCGAGATGATAATCTTAGACAAAAAAAACTAAGGAAACTAAATGAGAATTAAAATGTATATTTTATTAGAATACAATATTAAAAGTAAGTAACTAAAATAGCAAAGAGGTATGTACAAAAATGAGGACAAATGACACTACATCATGTTAACAGTTATGGTTACAAAGAATCAATGACAATTCAGTATTTCCAAGGATAAGTATAAATATAAATTTGCAGTAATAAAGAGTAAATTGAGCAGACCATTAACCTATAAATCTAATATATAAAGCTGAATGTGTGTATGTGTGTGTGTGTGTGTGTATGTATGTCCAGTAGTGATGAGCGAGTATGCTTGTTACTACTCGGTACTCGCACGAGTATCACTGTACTCGGGCTACTCGGCGGGGACCGAGTAATCTCGCGATACTCGTGCTGTACTCGTGGTCTTCATCCCTGCATGTTGGCGCTCTTTTGAGAGCCAGCCCTCATGCAGGGATTGGCTGGCAGACCACTGCAATGCCACAGCCCAGTTAGTTGTGGAATTGCAGTGATTGGCCGGCCTGCACAGCGTGACCGAGCCTTTATACCGCGGGCGCGCTGTGCTCTGCACACAGCCATCCAGACAGTCAGTGCAGGGAGAGTGTTGCTGCTTCAGGGAAAGGTTTGCGGCCCTTTATAGTTATTTCCGTAGCAGGGCTGCAAACAGTGTGACCAGAAGTCCTTCTCAGGACTATTATAGTTGTATACAGGCAGGCAGGGTATAGCCAGGTCGGAGTACAGGAGAAGAGTCCTTCTCAGGACTATTGTTGCTGTATACAGGCAGGGCAGGCAGGGTATAGCCAGGTCGGAGTACAGTAGCAGAGTCCTTCTCAGGACTATTGTTGCTGTATACAGGCAGGGTATAGTCAGGTCGGAATACAGGCTAGTGACCAGAAGAGTCCTTGTCAGGACTATTGTAGCAGTATACAGGTAGTCAGGCAGGCAGGGTATATAGCCATTCCTAGTGGTGACCGTATACCAGCCTTCATCATATCTGGGGCTGGTGTACACAGTCTAAAACAGTCCTGATAGTGTCAGACTTCTCAGTAATTGTCGCTCCTAAAAACCTGTTAGGTTCTTAGTGCGTCCGTGCTTGCATTTAAAAACCGCACGTGTGTGCCTGTCGGTGGCAGCGTACAGGTGCACGTTTTGCACAAACTATTATATAACGCACAAGCCTAGTGAATAATACACGTCAGTCAGCAGTGTCTGATAGTGTCAGACTTCTCAGTAATTGTCGCTCCTAAAAACCTGTTAGGTTCTTAGTGCGTCCGTGCTTGCATTTAAAAACCGCACGTGTGTGCCTGTCGGTGGCAGCGTACAGGTGCACTTGTGTGCGTTTTGCACAAACTTGGATATAAATACCATACTATGAAGAAAAAGACATGGATCGCACATCCCAAAAATACAATGATCTAAAGCCGCTAGGCAAAAAATTAAATAGAACATGAGGTTCTTTTGTTACCATTCTGATCAGATTGTATTAAGCCCACTGCCACGTCACGGCAAACCTCTTGAGTGGGTCCCTAACCTGACCTTTTTGTGTGGCACCGTGTACTGACCACCGCCGCAGCGACAAAGTGCCAGCAGGGCGGGCGACCCGGTGCCTCACAGCACCCATGCTGCAAGGCAAAGCCCCCAAGGCTCCAGGCCGCGCCGCCCCACCGACACCACACCACCACAACAGCAGCCACCACACAGCACCAACACACAGTGAGAGGAGCTGTGCACTCACCTCCCACTGGCTCCCATATGTGAACTGGGAGCAAAAAGAAGGCTGACCCCTCTTGCAGTCTCCTGCTGATTAAAATCACCTGTGCCAAATGGGGAGAGTGCAGATCCAAGCAAAAAAAAAAAAAGAGGGGGATAGACTGATATAAATACCATACTATGAAGAAAAAGACATGGATCGCACATCCCAAAAATACAATGATCTAAAGCCGCTAGGCAAAAAATTAAATAGAACATGAGGTTCTTTTGTTACCATTCTGATCAGATTGTATTAAGCCCACTGCCACGTCACGGCAAACCTCTTGAGTGGGTCCCTAACCTGACCTTTTTGTGCGGCACCGTGTACTGACCACCGCCGCAGCGACAAAGTGCCAGCAGGGCGGGCGACCCGGTGCCTCACAGCACCCATGCTGCAAGGCAAAGCCCCCAAGGCTCCAGGCCGCGCCGCCCCACCGACACCACACCACCACAACAGCAGCCACCACACAGCACCAACACACAGTGAGTGTGAGCTCCTCTCACTGTGTGCTGGTGCTGTGTGGTGGCTGCTGTTGTGGTGGTGTGGTGTCAGTGGGGCGGCGCGGCCTGGAGCCTTGGGGGCTTTGCCTTGCAGCATGGGTGCTGTGAGGCACCAGGTCGCCCGCCCTGCTGGCGCTTTGTCGCTGCGGCGGTGGTCAGTGCACAGTGCCGCACAAAAAGGTCAGGTTAGGGACCCACTCAAGAGGTTTGCCGTGACGTGGCAGTGGGCTTAATACAATCTGATCAGAATGGTAACAAAAGAACCTCATGTTCTATTTAATTTTTTGCCTAGCGGCTTTAGATCATTGTATTTTTGGGATGTGCGATCCATGTCTTTTTCTTCATAGTATGGTATATATCATTCTATCCTCCTCTTTTTTTTTTGCTTGGATCTGCACTCTCCCCATTTGGCACAGGTGATTTTAATCAGCAGGAGACTGCAAGAGGGGTCAGCCTTCTTTTTGCTCCCAGTCCACATATGGGAGCCAGTGGGAGGTGAGTGTACAGCTCCTCTCACTGTGTGCTGGTGCTGTGTGGTGGCTGCTGTTGTGGTGGTGTGGTGTCAGTGGGGCGGCGTGGCCTGGAGCCTTGGGGGCTTTGCCTTGCAGCATGGGTGCTGTGAGGCACCAGGTCGCCCGCCCTGCTGGCGCTTTGTCGCTGCGGCGGTGGTCAGTGCACAGTGCCGCACAAAAAGGTCAGGTTAGGGACCCACTCAAGAGGTTTGCCGTGACGTGGCAGTGGGCTTAATACAATCTGATCAGAATGGTAACAAAAGAACCTCATGTTCTATTTAATTTTTTGCCTAGCGGCTTTAGATCATTGTATTTTTGGGATGTGCGATCCATGTCTTTTTCTTCATAGTATGGTACAAACTTGGATATAACGCACAAGTCTAGTGAATACACGTCAGCACAGCATTGCAAAATGCGCAAGGGCGTTGGCAACGAACAAGGAAGTGGACGTGATGGTGGTGCAGGCAGAGGCCGAGGTCGTGGGCAAGCTCTAATTTCGCCACAACAAAGGGCCACATCTACTCGCTCGCACGTCCTGTCCCAAATTCTTGGGGACCGCAGCAGTACACCGCTCTTGAACCAAGACCAGTGTGAACAGGTTGTTAGTTGGATAGCGGATAATGCTTCCAGTCAGATTGGCACCACCACAAAAACTCTGTCTTCCACACGGTCAAGTGTCAGTAGCCGTGATACTGCACCGCACATTTCAGAACCTGATCCTCCTTCCTACCGCAAGGCTGAGTACACGTCCTCGGACATTACTGATCCCACACTTGGACACTCGGAAGAGCTGTTCACGTTTCCATTCGCACATTCTGGCCTCTCGCCAGCTCCTGTTGAAGTGGGTCATGAGGAGATCGTATGTACAGATGCCCAAATATTTGAGCAGCCACGTTCTCACGAAGTTGGCAACGTGTCTCAACAAGGGGTGGACGATGATGAGACACAATTGTCAGGAAGTCAGGAGGAGGAGCAGGGTGCGGAAGAGGAAGACGACGTGGTGGATGATCCAGTAACTGACCCAACCTGGCAGGAGGATATGCAGAGCGAGGACAGCAGTGCACAGGGGGAGGGAGGCGTAGCATCCCAACAGGCAGTAAGAAGCAGGGTGGTGGCTCCAGGCAGAAGTCAGGCAACCGTTCCCCGGAACAACAACACGACACAAGGTGCCTGTACAAATGTTAGGTCTTCCCGAGTCTGGCAGTTTTTTAAGTTGGCTCCAGATGATTCTAAAAAGGCCATTTGCAACACCTGCCGTGCCAGCATCAGCAGGGGTACCAAAACTAGCAGCCTGACCACCACCAGCATGATCAGGCACATGTCAGCCAAGCACCCGACTTTGTGGGAAGTACAACAGAGTCGAGGAGCAGTGCTTGCTGATGTCACTGCTACGTCTTCACTTGTTGTGCATGCGAGCCAATCCCCTGTCCATGCTGCCTGCGAACAAGCCTCCTCCGGTCCTGCACCTGCAGTTGCCTACGCAGAAATAACACCATCATCAAGCACGTCCTTGTCCTAGCGCAGCGTTCAGTTATCCATTCAGCAAACCTTTGAACGCAGGCGCAAATACACTGCCAACGCCCCACATGCCACAGTTCTAAATGCTAACATTTCGCGACTGCTTGCGCTGGAAATGTTGCCTTTTAGGCTGGTGGAGACAGAAGCATTCCGCGACCTGATGGCGGCAGCTGTCCCACGTTACTCGGTCCCCAGCCGCCACTATTTCTCCCGGTGTGCCGTCCCCGCATTGCATAACCACGTGTCACAAAACATCACACGTGCCCTGAACAACGCTGTTTCAGCCAAAGTCCACCTAACCACAGACACGTGGACAAGTGCTTGTGAGCAAGGCCGCTACATCTCGTTGACGGCACACTGGGTTAATATTGTGGAAGCTGGGACCCAGTCTGAGCGAGGGACGGAACACGTCCTTCCCACACCAAGGTTTGCAGGCCCTACCTCAGTCAGGGTTTCACCCACAATCTACAGCTCCGGAATGTCATGCTCTTCAGCCTCCTCCTCCTCCTGCGCATCCTTATCCACTTTACCCTCCACACCAGTCCCAAGCTGGAAGCACTGCAGCACTGCCTCGGCGAAGCGGCAACAGGCTGTGCTGAAGCTAATCTGCATAGGTGACAAACCCCACAATGCAGAAGAGGTGTGGACAGCTCTGAAACAGCAGGCAGATCACTGGCTCACACCTCTGAACCTAAAGCCAGGAAAGGTCGTGTGTGACAATGGCCGGAACCTGGTGGCGGCTTTGAGGCGAGGCCAGCTGACACATGTTCCATGCGTGGCCCATGTGCTCAACCTCGTGGTTCAGCGGTTTCTAAAGTCATACCCAGAGCTGTCTGATCTGCTGGTAAAAGTTCACCGCCTGTCTGCACATTTTCGAAAGTCACCTACTGCTTCAGCCGGCCTTGCCGGCTTTCAGCGCCGTTTGCATCTTCCGGCTCACAGACTGGTGTGTGATGTCCCCACACGTTGGAATTCAACTCTGCACATGTTGGTCAGGATATGTGAGCAGAAGAGGGCAGTTGTTGAGTACCTGCATCACCTAAGCCGTCGGGAAATGGGTCAAACTCCACACATAACACCTGAGGAGTGGAGATGGATGTCCGACCTATGTACCATCCTCCAAAACTTTGAGGAATCCACCAAGATGGTGAGTGGTGATGACGCCATTATTAGCGTCACCATACCGCTTCTCTGCCTTGTAAAACGGTCTCTACTCAAAAACAAACATGATACATTGCAGGCGGAGCACGATGAGTTGGAGCAAGAAACAGTAGTGGGTGTGGGTGATAACACACAGCCCAGCCTCGCCTCATCACAACGTGCAGTGGAGGACTATGACGAGGAGGAGGATGAAGACATGGAGCAACTCTCCGGCCAAATTGAGGATATGACATGCACCCCAGTCATATCCTCGGTTCAGCATGGCTGGCCAAAGGACAGGGTAGATGAGGAGGAGGAGGAGGAGGAGGAGGACAGCATGTTTAGTCATCGTGTTGGTCAGGATACTGAAGTCCTGGCTGTTAAGAGTCTGGCGCACATGGCTGACTTTATGGTAAGCTGCCTGTCTCGTGACCCTCGCGTTAAGAACATCTTGGCTGACAATCATTACTGGTTGGTAACACTGTTAGACCCACGCTACAAGGAGAAGGTTATGTCTCTTATTCCCGAGGTGGAGAGGTCAGCCAAAATGCAGCAGTTCCAGAAGGCCATAGTCACGGAAGTAGGCAAAGCATTCCCCTCACAAAACGCTAGCGGCATAGGTCAGGAATCAGTGGAACACCAAGGCGAACAGCCGAGAGGGGCACAAGTCCAATCCGCCAGAGGTAGGGGAACAGTCTTTAAGATGTGGGACAGTTTTCTCAGCCCCTCACGTACCACAGCCCCTGAGGTGTGGGGCAGTGCCACAAGAAATCCTAAGCTTGCCCAGATGCTCAAGGAGTACCTTGCAGATCGAACAACTGTACTCCGACATTCCTCTGTGCCTTACAATTATTGGGTATCCAAGGTGGACACGTGGCATGAATTGGCTCTCTACGCCTTGGAAGTCCTGGCCTTCCCTGCCGCTAGCGTTTTGTCAGAGCGTGTTTTTAGTGCCGCAGGTGGAATCATTACAGATAAACGCACCCGCCTGTCAACTGAAAATGCTGACAGGCTGACTCTGATCAAGATGAACAAGAGTTGGATTGGGCCAGACTTCACCACACCACCAGCAAATGAGAGCGGAATTTAAAGTTTGTAACGGGAATTTGCCATGTACCTCCACTCACCCATGGGTACACACTTCTGGACTTTGGATAATCGCTGGACTGCTCCTCCTTCTCCTCATGCGCCACCATGATGACCGTTACAATAGTTAGGCCTTTGTTTCAGGTATACCCCCAGTGGTAAATTTTTTCGCCCATTCTTTCAGAATGGACATTACAACGACAGGAGACCCGCTCCTTTGCAATGGGAACAATGTTTTGAGGCCCTCATGCACGTCTTTATCCAGGGACAATGTGGAGCCTCCCAATTTTTGGCTGCCCTGCCTAAGGGCTATACTACAATAGACCCACTTCCTGACAATGGACACTTCAGGTTTACAGGCCCTCATGCACGTCTCTATCCAGGGACAATGTGGAGCCTCCCAATTTTTGGCTGCCCTGCCTAAGGGCTATACTACAATAGACCCACTTCCTGACAATGGACACTTCAGGTTTACAGGCCCTCATGCACGTCTCTATCCAGGGACAATGTGGAGCCTCCCAATTTTTGGCTGCCCTGCCAAAGGGCTATACTACAATAGACCCACTTCCTGACAATGGACACTTCAGGTTTACAGGCCCTCATGCACGTCTCTATCCAGGGACAATGTGGAGCCTCCCAATTTTTGGTTGCCCTGCCTAAGGGCTATACTACAATAGACCCACTTCCTGACAATGGACACTTCAGGTTTACAGGCCATCATGCATGTCTCTATCCAGGGACAATGTGGAGCCTCCCAATTTTTGGCTGCCCTGCCGAAGGGCTATACTACAATAGACCCACTTCCTGACAATGGACACTTCAGGTTTACAGGCCCTCATGCACGTCTCTATCCAGGGACAATGTGGAGCCTCCCAATTTTTGGCTGCCCTGCCTAAGGGCTATACTACAATAGACCCACTTCCTGACAATGGACACTTCAGGTTTACAGGCCATCATGCACGTCTCTATCCAGGGACAATGTGGAGCCTCCCAAATTTTGGCTGCCCTGCCTAAGGGCTATACTACAATAGACCCACTTCCTTACAATGGGCACTTCAGGTTTACAGGCCCTCATGCACGTCTCTATCCAGGGACAATGTGGAGCCTCCCAATTTTTGGCTGCCCTGCCAAAGGGCTATACTACAATAGACCCACTTCCTGACAATGGGCACTTTAGGTTTACAGGCCCTCATGCACGTCTCTATCCAGGGACAATGTGGAGCCTCCCAATTTTTGGCTGCCCTGCCTAAGGGCTATACTACAATAGACCCACTTCCTTACAATGGGCACTTCAGGTTTACAGGCCATCATGCACGTCTCTATCCAGGGACAATGTGGAGCCTCCCAATTTTTGGCTGCCCTGCCTAAGGGCTATATTACAATAGACCCACTTCCTGACAATGGACACTTCAGGTTTACAGGCCATCATGCACGTCTCTATCCAGGGACAATGTGGAGCCTCCCAATTTTTGGCTGCCCTGCCAAAGAGCTATACTACAATAGACCCACTTCCTGACAATGGACACTTCAGGTTTACAGGCCCTCATGCACGTCTCTATCCAGGGACAATGTGGAGCCTCCCAATTTTTGGCTGCCCTGCCTAAGGGCTATACTACAATAGACCCACTTCCTGACAATGGACACTTCAGGTTTACAGGCCCTCATGCACGTCTCTATCCAGGGACAATGTGGAGCCTCCCAATTTTTAGCTGCCCTGCCTAAGGGCTATACTACAATTGACCCACTTCCTTACAATGGGCACTTCAGGTTTAAAGGCCATCATGCACGTCTCTATCCAGGGACAATGTGGAGCCTCCCAATTTTTGGCTGCCCTGCCAAAGGGCTATACTACAATAGACCCACTTCCTGACAATGGGCACTTCAGGTTTACAGGCCTTCATGCACGTCTCTATCCAGGGACAATGTGAGGCCTCCCAATTTTTGGCTGCCCTGCCTAATGGCTATACTACAATAGACCCACTTCCTTACAATGGGCACTTCAGATTTACAGGCCATCATGCACGTCTCTATCCAGGGACAATGTGGAGCCTCCCAATTTTTGGCTGCCCTGCCAAAGGGCTATACTACAATAGACCCACTTCCTGACAATGGGCACTTCAGGTTTACAGGCCGTTATGCACGTCTGTATGCAGGGGCATTGGTGAACCTCACAATTTTGGACTGCCCTGGCAAAGGAAAATACTACAAAGACTCACTTCCTCAAAATGGGCACATTAGACTCAAGAGGCCTTCATGTACGTCTCTTCTCAGGGACATCGGAGTGCCACACAATGTTTTCACGGAAAATCTTTCATGTAATCTCCAAAAGTAACATACACCAGCTCTATCTCACTATTGGGTATGTGCCCTTAACATTTCCGCCATGAAAATTCATTTTGGTGTCATTTTGGAAGGTTTTCTGGTAAGTCCGTAAAAATGGCGTAAAACGCGGACAACATTGTTCACAGCTGTGACTTTTGAGTGATAAATGCTTCAAGGGATCTTCCCCATGCTGTTGCCATGTCATTTGAGCACTCTTCTGAGACTTTTGTGACATTTTTAGGGTTTCTACATGCTGCCGGGGGTCATTTTATAAAAATACTCGGGTCTCCCATAGGATAACATTGGGCTCGGTGCTCGGGCCGAGTACACGAGTATCTTGGGATGCTCGGCCCGAGCCTCGAGCACCCGAGCTTTTTAGTACACGCTCATCACTAATGTCCAGGATTGGCATCTGTACCGTGGCAGTGACAGCCGCAAAATTTTGCACACTCACACTTCTGGACCCCGAGAGCGTCATAGGCTATGTTTTGAGGGGAAATTTTAACCCCGCTTGTGACGGGGTGTACAGCAGAGCAAGGAGAGACAACAGGCCGAGGAACGATCCAACAGATTTATTCACAAGAACACTGGAACAGCACACGATAAGTCCACGTAAAACAGATTCGGGGGCCCTTCCCGACAATCCTCGGACCGGATTACAAAGCAATCGTCCTTACAGTAGTCCAAAGAGTTCCACACAATCCCACGGGCCGCCACACAGGCCTAGCTCCGTCCGTGTCCACAGCCACACAGGCTGGAGCTCCTGCTCCCTTCAAGTTTCAGCTCACTCTGCCTGAATCTCCCAGGTAAGCAGAGTTTACACTAGTTGGACTCTAGGCCCACCTCCCCCTACTCCCAGGGATGGAAGTGCCTCAAGAGGATATAACCTTGCATTTTAGGGGGGTGATTACCTACAACAATAGAAATGTACACAGAAGTAGTTCAAATAAGACAATGAACCCAGCTTGAAATAGGAATCTGTACAGCATATACAGTGAGAGGGTAAATTACATCTTCACAATCCCTCCCCCTCCCAACTTGTGTACGTACTAGGGACCTCTACAGGTCACTGGTTAAGTACACACAGGCAGAGCGTTACTTACATGTGGCTTCATGCAGCCACGAATTGGCATCGTAGCTCTCCCACATCATTGCCCAGGAGAACAGCTGCAGGCAGACCACCCATCACCCCAACCACACATCGCCTGACCCCAAAACCAAAGCTCAGATCCACAGTGGCTGTGGGAATAGTCCTCCATTGTCCACCAGCCAGTTCAATGACAATCCCAGGTCCTCTATGGATTGCCTCAGGCCGAACCACTCGGGGATCAGCCAGTGTGAGGAAAGCACCCGAGTCACAAAATCCAACAAGTCTCTGTCCATCCAGCACAACCTCCTGCAAGTGCTTACCTCGATGAGCAGAAGTCGTCATAACTGCAGGTCGCACCCCGTAAACTCCTGGTGGTGCAACATGGGCTGAGTCACTAGGCCAGTCCTCACATAGCGGTGCCACATCTTCCTCCATGGCGCTGGGCTGTAAATAATTAACAATCCGATTGGGCGCAGGATCAGTCCTCATTTGAACAGCTGGGCAGGAGACTTGCCGATGCCCTGGCTGTCCACATTGATAGCATCTGAGCTGGGTCTCCCTCCATCCAAGGCGTCCTCTTGGGTAAGGGGTAGGGGAACTTGGAGGCCGGCTCCCACCTGAAGGTGCTGTAGGGGTTTGAGGATGATTCCTCCATGGCCTGGCTGGGCATGAGGCCTGCAAATGCCCGGGATGCCTACAAACATAACACCTGCGCTCTGTTACTTCCTCTCCCCGGCGTATTCCAGAAAGTGCAGTAGAAGCAACTGGAGGCACATTAACACGGGTATCAACATGTGGTGGCTTAGAGGAACGGGGAACAATGGGGACAGAATAACTGGGGGCATCCGGTGTTGTGGAGCTGTTAGGCGTCTCTCCATCCTCCAACAGAACCCTCCACTGAGGCTTGATGGTGAGCACCTCATCAGCTAGAGCAGCAGCTTCCTCCACTGTCGCTGGTTTTCTCTCACGCACCCATTCCCGGATCTCAGCGGGGCACTTGAAGTAAAACTGCTCTTTTAGGAGGACCTGGAGGACGGTCTCCAAGGTTAAGGCCTCCTCTGCCTCCAACCAACGATGCCACAGATGTTTGAGTTTGTGGGCATACATCTTGAAGGACACTTCCTCATCACATGCTAGAGTACGGAACTGAGTCCTGTAAGTGTCTGGCGTTACAGCATAATGTTCTAGAATAGTCTGTTTAATATCCGCATACTCACAGTTCCACCGATGGTCCATAGCTCTATAGGCTGCAGCAGCTCCACCCTCTAAGAGCCCAACCAGATGCCGGACGCGCTCCCTTTCTGGGACTTCCATTAATCGACACTGATGCTCAAAGTCCTGGAAGAAGCCCTCAATGTCACCAGCAGCCTCATTAAACTGCTTGAAGTCTTTGCGGGACACTCTGGGAAGTTCCCTCATGATGGGTGCTGGGGTTACAGTCTGTCTGGAACCTCTCGCGGCTTCCACAGCGAGCTGCTTATCCAGCAATGCCATCTCCTCCATCCTGCGCTCCTTCTCTTCAGCTCCACGCATGGCCTCCCTCTTATCTTCTATGGTGGCCTCATCTCCAAGCAGTGCCATCTTTTCCTTGTACCACACAACCCATTGACTTTTTTGGGTATTCACCTCCGGCTCCCGTCTTTGCTCCCCTTGCTGTGGAAATTGTTCCTCGGTGCCATCTTGCAGGCAAGCGTGTTCCAATGCCTCAATTAGTTGCTCCTTAGAGAGTCCTTTGTAGCCGACACCTAATTCACGGGCCTTTGTTTGTAGACTCGCCACAGTCCAGTTCCTGTATCCTGAGGTTCTGGTTTCAGACGTCGATTGGCTGTTGTCCTCCATTTCTTCTGCTCTGATCCCGCCGCTGCCAACCAGTTTGTGACGGGGTGTACAGCAGAGCAAGGAAAGACAACAGGCCGAGGAACGATCCAACAGATTTATTCACAAGAACACTGGAACAGCACACGATAAGTCCACGTAAAACAGATTCGGGGGCCCTTCCCGACAATCCTCGGACCGGATTACAAAGCAATCGTCCTTACAGTAGTCCAAAGAGTTCCACACAATCCCACGGGCCGCCACACAGGCCTAGCTCCATCTGTGTCCACAGCCACACAGGCTGGAGCTCCTGCTCCCTTCAAGTTTCAGCTCACTCTGCCTGAATCTCCCAGGTAAGCAGAGTTTACACTAGTTGGACTCTAGGCCCACCTCCCCCTACTCCCAGGGATGGAAGTGCCTCAAGAGGATATAACCTTGCATTTTAGGGGGGTGATTACCTACAACAATAGAAATGTACACAGAAGTAGTTCAAATAAGACAATGAACCCAGCTTGAAATAGGAATCTGTACAGCATATACAGTGAGAGGGTAAATTACATCTTCACACCGCTCTTTACAGTTATTCACCAAAAAACCTGCGAACTGGGAGCCACAGTGCAGCCAGAACTTCAGAAGAATGCGCAGCCACGCCCTTAAATGGAATGTTGGCGTGTCACAATGCAGCCAGGGAAAGAGACAGACAGAGACAGGGAAAGAGGCAGACACAGACAGGGTAAGAAACAGACATAGAAAGGGTAAGAGACAGACACAAAGACAGACACAGACAAAGAGACAGACTGACAGGGAAAGAGACAGACAGGGAAAGAGAGGGAAAGAGAGAGACAGGTTAAGAGACAGACACAGATAGGTAAAGAGACAGCCACAGACAAAGAGACAGAGACAGACACAGGGAAACAGACAGACATGGAAAGAGAGGGAAAGAGACAGACAGGGTAAGAGACAGACAAAGACAGGTAAAGAGACAAAGAGACAGACACAGGGAAAGAGACAGACAGGGAAAGAGGGAAAGAGACAGACAGGGAAAGAGACAGACAGGGAAAGAGAGGGAAAGAGACAGACAGGGTAAGAGACAGACAAAGACAGGTAAAGGGACAAAGAGACAGACACAGGGAAAGAGACAGACAGGGAAAGAGGGAAAGAGACAGACAGGGAAAGAGACAGACAGGGAAAGAGACAGAGATAGATAGACAGGGAAAGAGATAGATAGACAGACAGGGAAAGAGATTGAGACAGACGGAGAAAGAGACAGAGACAGTCAGAGACAGACAGGGAAAGAGACAGACAGACAAAGAGATAGAGAGAGAGACAGACAGATATATACAGAGGGGGAGACAGACATTATAATTACATTTATATCTATTTGTTTTGTGGTTTTTGTGTGCAGAATACATTTTTGTTAATACATTCTATTTTGTTAACAGCAGTTATTAACCCGGGCGAAGCCGGGTAGTACAGCTAGTAACACTATATATACACCTAATTTAAAAATAACGCTTTGGTGCCCAAATGTAAAGTTTGATATTAGAAGGTGTCTTTAATACAATTATTATTTTTTTCACATGCAATAAGTCTGGGTAACCTCCAAAAAGGAAAGCTATGGCTCACAGTTTGCTGTCAGACCAAAACTCAATGTATGTGAGAACAGTTATTGCACTGTGCTCGAAAATTATATAAAACAGTAGGTAATTCATATGCTATAAATAGCGCAGATGTCCCCATTTTTGTAGCTACCTAATTGCTATTTTAATTACTTATTTATAATAGTCTATTCTAATAAAATATACATTTTAGCTCTTATTTGCTCTCCTTAGCTTTTTGTCTAAGATTATCATCTTGGATTTAGTTAATACATTATGAAAACTAGGTGGGTCCTGAGTCAGATGTCTCTTATCTGCGTGCCTCTTCATCCATTCTGATAATTTCACCAGTGTGGCTGGGGTGTCCTCCCAAATTTTGAAGAATCTTTTAGAGAGGGTATCGATGGTAGGAATGCCAAAAGCATTTCCCACAGGAAAAGGGCTGTTTGGCCCATACACAATAAAGAACAGAAAACTCACCGACGCTTCGCTTATGGTTGTTGTATGAGAACTCTGCCCCAGGTAAATGTTTGACCCAGTCACTGTGGTGAGAGTTGACAAAGTGCCACAGGAGGTTGGTCAGGACCTGATTGACCCTCTCCACTTGTCCGTTAGATTGTGGATGGTAAGCAGAAGAGCAGTCCAAGGACACATTCGGCAGCTTGCAGGTAGCCCTCCGGAAATGGAAAGTAAGTTGGACACCTCTGTCAGACACGATGTGAAGCAGTAAACCGTGGAAGCGGAAAATATGCTGAATGAACTTCTCAGCGAATACTGGAGCAGATGGAAGACCAGACAAGAGAGTAAAGTGGGAGATTTTAGAAAAGCTGGAAGATATGTGATGAAGTCCATCACAATGTGCTGCCAGGGAGCGGATGGCACAGGTAGGGGTAACTGTTGCCAAGAGGGAAGTTTCTTGGGGTTTTATTAGGAGCACATGAAAGACAGGTGGAGATTAAATCCACAAAGTCTTTGTGCAGGGTTGGCCACCAGCAATTCCATGAAATGAGAAAAGTTGTCTTCTTCTGACATGACCTGCAAGCTTAGAGTGACCCCACTGCAGCACTAACATTCTGTCCGCTTCTGAGATGAAAGTTTTCTGGTTGATACCCGAGACAAGCTCACCGGAGCCACAATGAGTATCTTGGAAGGCTCGATAATAGGCTCAGGCTCCTTCTCTTGGTGAAGAAAAGCTAGTGGGGATAGTAGTCTTCCTGTTGCGGTGAGAATCCAAGTACTGGGCCTTCTCTCTGTCAACCGATTCTGCGGCTTTGGCACTGGTCTATGTTGATCCTTATGGTGTCTCTGTGATGCCCTGGCATATCAGGTCGTCACAGGGTATTGTGCAATCTGCCCTTCTGTGCAATATCCACCTCATCCTTGGTTAAGGGTCCCTAGCCATTGGTGTTGCCAAGAACAGCTAATCAAAATCCTAGGAACATTCTGCACCACACCCACCAGACACACCAGTGGATGGCCTGAGTGGAATAGGGTCGCCCACTTGGGGGGTTGGTTAAGGGAGGGTCAGGAGTGTCAGGAGACAGTCAGTCGGTTAGTGACTCTCAAGAGGAGAGGTCACGGAGCGGTGAAGTGTTGGAGGAGCTGGGCTGCTTGAGACTACTAGGTGGCAGATGTTGGTCTGGGCCTGGTAGGAGCTGGAGCCCCCGATCGCAGGGGATCGTGACAAGGGGCACGGACTGTCGAGGAGGACAGCCGGCGGCCTTGTGGCATCACCGGGAAGGGGCCAGGGCACGACGGGGTACGTGGACCCTAGGTCAGGAAGAAGCTTTAGGCGTCCTGGCAATTTACCCAACGAGGATGGAGCCTTCAAGATCCGTTGTCGACCCGCTCCAAAATCGGGGTACTAGCACAACGAGGGGAATAGGACTTTCCACTCACACGGTCCAGAAAATCCCAAGCGTGAACTCTGAGAGCAAGCTCACCCAGTTAGCCACACTGGTGAGCGGGACCGGACCAGTTTTATACTCAAAGGACCAACAAGAGAAACTAGGTGCCAAGGTAAAGGCCACAGACTAACAGGCAACACCAACAGGCACGGGATCCAGGCAAGCTCCCTCCATGCGGCAGCGGTGTCCAGAACTTTGGTTTACCACAGTTGTCGTTGTCAGTGTTATTGGACTGAGTGAGTACACAAACGACCCCTTACCGTCCCAATGGCACCTTCCCGTCGCCCTCATCGAGTCCTGGGGCATTCCCCCTACCCGTGGAGGAGTTAAACATCTGGCTGCCCGCACCATCGCCACCGGGTACTCCCCATTGCAGCAGTGGTACTCCATCTTACCACGCACCACAAGTGGCGTCACAAACTGTCCTTACAGTCCCCTGTAAATAACCCCCCTTTATTCCGAGTGGCCGCGCGACACCGACTCCCAGGTCCAGAGATCCCCTCGAGCCACTGCGGATCCGGATCTGAGCAGCCCGGCGGCTGACGCGGGGGTGGCACACCCTGGAAACTTTGGCGTCACAAACAGGATTCGAGCAGGACCCACTTACCTGGGTGACATGCGCCTTAGAACCGAAAACCGCGAGTCAAGATTCTTTTTCCCGCCAAGTCCGCCATTTTCTGCCATTTTTTCGTGCCAAAACACAGTCTTCCCCGTGATAGCATGCGAAGTGGAAGACCCACCCTTTGTACTGAGTGTGAGACCAGAACCGGAAGTTCCCAGAGTGCCACAGCGCGCGAAGGAGTGTGAAGCAAAAACCGAGGGGGCGTGCCAGAATGTAACAACAGCGGAAGAGAAGCAAGGACACCAGGACTCTACCATAACGTTTCTGGACCACGCAGAGGCAAGATGGCGGAGCGAGACTGGTCACCGGAATGTGCTGTTCAAGGGACCGCGACTTGGATAGCGGAAGAGACAGAGCAGCTGTGCAGGAGAATACGGATGCAGTTCCTGTTTATCTTAAACCACTGGAGGGAAGAGATGAGGAGCCTGGCAAAGGCGGTGCAGGCCCGTAAGATGGATATCCCATGTGAAGAGAGGGTAAGCGGTTACCCAGTCCCTATATATTGCCCAAATCCGGCCACAGCGGCTGAGGGATCCGGACCACCCCCACTCGTGGCAAGCCCTTCACCGTCACCAACCCCGTCCTTGGCGGATGCCGAGCTGCTCACATCAACACCGGCAGCGGAACCTTTGGTGTCTTTAAGCTCCAGCTGCAGAAACCCTGGCTCAGATCCTCATCCCAGTCATGTTAGCAGTCATCCAAACACTGGCCAGACCAGACCAGGCCACATCACCAGGCCCGTCCTCAGAGGCGGAGCACCCGGACCCTGCAACCCCGGCTGCGGAGCAGTCGGTTTTCCAACCTGCCAAGGCGGAAGCGGAACCTAAAGATCTCCCGGTTCCACTGCCGCGTGGCATCCCTGCGGCTGTTGGGGCCGCAAGAGTTCACATAAAACCAGAGCCAACTAGGGAGCTGAGGCTGGATGCTGACACCCCCTGCTGGGAACGACACCGCCAGCAAGAGATAACACCAGCGGAGACAACTCCAGACCAACGGCAACAGGAGATCGTTGCCCGTATGAAGAGGGAGAAAGAAAATTTGAGGAAGGCCACCTTTCGAGGGCCGCCGAGAAGGGACTTCGTGTGGCACTTTAACCCTGAGAAGGGGTGGGGTTTCCTCTGGGAAGCAAGTCTCCCTGAAGAGGTGTTTGTAGCTCGAAGAGATATCGAACAGCATCTCCCAAGGGATCACCCGGGCCATAATCTGGAGCCAGGGGAGGTGGTCACTTACACGCAGCACTGGAGCGAGCAGGGCTGGTACGCCCTAGATGTGAAACAGCTCGCTATGGTGAATGAGCAAGTTGTGCCAGCTGCTGCAGTTGACTACCAACCTCCCAGTGAGTGGTACAGAGAAGAATGTTAAAAATGTTGAAAATGCCAGTAGTTAAACGATGCCGTAGAATTGTTAGGTATCGGTGTTTTCATTTGTTGTTTTCTACAGTTTGTTATTTTTCATGTAGAACCGTTAGTAAAATAAGTGCTTAATTAACAAGTTTAATGAACAGAGTGAAAATTACCAGATTTTCTAAAAAAATTGCTAAAGTATGTACGCCGGTACATGGACTCCGTTGAAGTTTTATATATATATACTGTATAGTGAACATGGACCACAGTCACAAGACTGGCGTGACCAACACAAACTTGTGTATTGTATATAGTTGCACCTCCTGTGCCCACCAGAGTTGTCTATCACAACGCCCGGGACCTTAACCTAGTCACGGACCCACCATAGGTTTCCAGGGGTTCAAGTTGTTTGGGTGGCGGGTTAACGGGATCCGGAAAATTGGGACTGGACTGTCGTGGGAAGAGGCTGCAACGGAGCAGGTTGAGTCTCCGCTACCATTGAAACCGGTAGCGTCCCACCATTGAGGAGATGAACTCTTTAAAAATGTTAGTAACGTTTAAGTGACAAGCCTCCCTAATGTGGGATGAACATGTAAATAAAATGTGAATTTTCTTACTTTTTCTACAGTTTGAAAACAAAAAAAATAAACCTCTGATGTCCTGTAGCTCGGGGACGAGCTACGCTTAACCAAGGGGGAATGTGACGCCCTGGCCTATCAGTTCGTCACAGGGCATTTGCAATCTGCCCTTCTGTTCACTATCCACCTCCTCCTTGGTTAAGGGTCCCTAGCCATTGGTGTTGCCAAGAGCAGCTAATCAAAATCCTAGAAACACTCTGCACCACACCCATCAGACACACCAGTAGACGGCCTGAGTGGAATAGGGTCGCCCACTTGGGGGGTTGGTTAAGGGAGGGTCAGGAGTGTCAGCAGACAGTCAGTCGGTTAGTGACTCTCAAGAGGAGAGGTCACGGAGCGGTGAAGTGTTGGATGAGCTGGGCTCCTTGAGACTACTAGGTGGCAGACGTTGGTCAGGAACCCCGATCACAGGGGATCGTGACAAGGGGCACGGACTGTCGAGGAGGACAACCGGCAGACTTGTGCCATCACCGGGCAGGGGCCAGGGCACGGTGGGGTACGTGGACCCTAGGTCAGGAAGAAGCTTCAGGCATCCTGGCAATTTACCTGACGAGGACGAAGCCTTCAAGATCCGTTCTCCACCCACTCCAAAATCGGGGTACTAGCGCAACGAGGGGGATAGGACTTTCTACTCACACGGTCCAGAAAATCCCAAGCGTGAACCCTGAGAGCAAGCTCACCCAGTTAGCCACACTGGTGAGCAGGACCCGACCAGTTTTATACTCAAGGGACCAACAAGAGAAACTAGGTGCCAAGGTAAGGCCACAGACTAACAGGCAACACCAACGGGCACGGGATCCAGGCGTGCTCCCTCCAAGCGGCAGCGGTGTCCAGAACTTTGGTTTACCACAGTTGTCGTTGTCAGTGTTATTGGACTGAGTGAGTACACAAACGACCCCTTGCCGTCCCAACAGCACCTCCCCGTCACCCTCATCGAGTCCTGGGGCATTCTCCCTACCCGTGGAGGGGTTAAACATCTGGTTGCCCACACCATCGCCACCGGGTACTCCCCATTGCAGCAGTGGTACTCCATCTTACCACGCACCACAAATGGCGTCACGAACTGTCCTTACATTCCCCTGTAAATAACCCCCCTTTATTCCGAGTGGCCGCGCGACCCCGACACCCGGTTTGGAGATCCCTCAAGCCACCACGGATCCAGATCCGAGCAGCCCAGCGACTGACGTGGGGGCGTCGCATCTTTCTTGTGAAATTTAAATTATGTAGTCTCCAGCAGAAGGGCAGTTGGCTGAGGAGTACTGCTCTGAGTTTCAGAGATGGGCCACAGACACCCAATGACACAATCCGGCTGTCAGTAGTCAGTTCTTCCAGGGTTTCTCTGATTGGCTGAGGGATTCTCTTGTCCAATTCGCTGCTCCAAAGTCATTGGATGCTGCTATGTCACTAGCTATAAGGGTGGATAGATGCCTCAGGGAGAGACCAACTAGGACCCGGTTCCCTGTAGTTCTTCCTCGGGAAGAGGTCCCACAGCTGCATCTGGATGAACCCGTGCAGGTGGGGAATGTCTCCCCTCATACTAGGCCGCTTGCAGTTTGCCTTGGGATGGGGGCATGCTTTTATAGTGGTCTTAAGGGTCATTACATAGGGCTTGTCCTTCTATCCCCAAAAGTGCAACATCTGTAAAAAAGCCACATTCCCCTGATCGTAATGAGGAAGGTGACCAGTGTGTGTACTTTTCCTCCATTTTGCTGGCTAAAAATCTTATGGGTTCAAGAGAGGATGCCCTTCCCACTTCTCAGGTTTTCCCTGAGTGTAAGGTCAAGAAGTCGTTTATTCCGTGTATACCCCAACGTGTTATATCATATGAAAAACCACCCCACTTCCCCCCGACCGTGTGGAGAATGATGGTTTGGGTGTATACATTTCCTCCATTACACCGGTCTTGTATTCCGTGGCCCCTGAGCCTAAATCGGGGATAAGCAGTGTTAGTCTTCCCACGCATCAGGTCAACCTTAGGCCTCTGTGTCCCCCCTGGAGAGGTGACAGGAGGGGGCGGCCGTGATGCATGAGTGGATGGCTATGCTGTTGGGTGGTGATACCTCTGCTGTGGGTTCATCGGTGAGGTTGCCAATTTCCAAACATGTGCGTTGAAATAAATGTCCAGATCCAGGACCTGTGTGTGAATAACCTCATATGGGTGTCCACTAGTAACATCATGTGGAAGTGTGTGTCCGGGGCTCGGGGCTCTAGGAGGCTGGGTCCGTATCGTGTTGCGGACATTATCAGTCCTACGGCTAAGTGGCTGGAGCTACCCCTGGGACTTTACACAAATAACGTTGCACACAGGTCGTCTCCAGAGCCTGCATGCGTTACTGGTAAATGTAAGAGTCTGTTCACATGGGAAGTGTACAACATGTCGGTTAGATCCCATCTTGAGAGTCCTGAGGCCTCTCATTAAAGGGGGGGGTACTGTCACTGCCGTCTCTCTCTGTATTTTGAGACTAGTGACAGGTCAGGACTGGAGTCTCTCATTGTCATCTGAGACTCTACCTATTAAACGTGTTTTTTTTCTTTGGGCGTGGCAAGGGTTGATGTCAGTTTTCCTTGCCAGCAGCTTCTGACTCCTGGACAGATGTTTCTGGCTTTGTGACCACTCCCAGTACCTTCATATACCGGTTATTCTCTTTGTCATTTGGATTCTGGTCTGGAAGTGGAAGGAGCTACTGGAGTCCTTGCTGTTGGTAGCAGTGTAGGCTGCAGTACTGGTGCCTGACTACAACCTAGTTGTTGGAGTTAGTCTGTTGTTGCTTTCCCCCTGACTGTATTACTTTCACTTGGTGTGTTATTTTAGTGCAGTGGTGGGACTAGTGATCCTTACCTTCCCACTCACCTAGCCAGGGCCTACCACAGTGTCTCTCAGGCTTCAGGTTCCTGCTCGGCGACAGGTGTGGAACCTGTATAGGAACTGGCTCGGAGTTCAGGGTACAGTGGCAGGTAAGTGGAGGAGGTGTCAATCTTCCCTCACTAGCATCAGGACCCAACATTGTTAATATATCCCTGGTGAACCCTTTGTTTGTCTTGATAAAATCCCTGTCTGTTTTGTGTTTTACCTCACGTTGGACCTTCCCCAAGTCCGTGCTGTGACAACTCCTTGAAGATCAACTTTGGAAAAAATTCTATATCCCTTGAGATGATCAAACAATTCCGGAATAAGTGGCAGCAGACATTTACTCTCATAATCAACCCCTATAATCAATACAGGGATGAAGGGAGCCATCTTTCTTTTTCACAAAGAAGAACCAAGCACATGCTAGAGAAGAGGATTTCTGCATAATTCCCATTGCCAGATTCTCTTTGATATACTCAGACACGGCTTGTGTCTCCACTTGATAGAGAGCAAATTCAATGTCAATGAGGAAGAGAACCCAAAAGTAGGTCTATAGAACAGTCATATAGCCTGTGTGGAGGTAATGTCTCCACTTGCTTCTTATCAAAGATATCTGCGTAGAGCCAATAGGCAGATGGCAGACCCGGTAGATTTGACGGAGTTGCTGGTGGTACAGCAGGACGAACCGAGATGAGACATCTCTCGTGGCAGGTTTGACACCATCTAAACACCTCACTATATCTCCAGTCAAAAACACGATCATGAAATCATAGCCACAGCAGGCTCAAAAGCAGTGGATGTGCCAGATCTGATGGTAGATAAAAAGCACTCTTCTCTAACTGCAGCATTTCCAACCAAAGCTACATTTGCTTTCTAACTAAATGGATGGCCTCAAAAAGAGCTTTCCCATCAACAGATGACAAAGGTTAACATACACAGGTTGAGCACAAGTTGTTGGGAACCTGACAACTAGCAACATGCGGAGGCTGAATGCACCCATTGCTCAGGTTCCTCCCTAATAAGGAGGATGCCTTAAGCACTGGCACTTACAGATTAAGCATGTTACCCCTTTAAGAATAGGTCAAAGTGCGCACATGCGTCATAAGCTTGCTTCCGGGACAGCTGTGCAGGAGACGTGCTCAGGCCCCAGGAACAGGAAGCTGCAGTGGGAACCGGAGACACCGCAGAGGAAGCGGGACAGTGCAGGGATGCTGGCCCCGGTGCTACACATATACTATGCACACTGTCATTAATAAATATATGAACTCTAGTGATGGGCAAATAGGTAAATATTTGTGTTCGGATTGTGCTTACCGAAAACCAAGTACTATTCAAGCATTCATCACGAGTAACAAATCTAATACACGTCAATGGGGAACCCAAGCATTTTTCGGGGAAATCTTTAATAAAATTGCTCAGGATCCCCATTGCCTTGCATTAAGTTTATCATGCATGACGAATACTGGAATAGTACTCAGTATTTGGTAAGCATAATCCGAACACAAATATTTCACTATTTGACCATTTCTAATGAACTCCAATATTGCTTTACTTAAACTTAAAAACACAAGGTACTTAGGGGTTTTTTAAATCAAAAAGCGCAAAAGTCATCCAACCACGTCAATGTGTACCTAAATATGGATGGTTATATCACTTACAGTGAGTGTAATAAGTATTAAACACGTCACCAATTTTCGAAGTAAATATATTTCTAAAGGTGCTATTGACATGAATTTTTCCCCAGATGTTGGTAACAACTTATGTAATTTACACAGGCAAATAAATCAAACCATAGATGTCCATAAATTATGTGTAGTATGAGAAATGACACAGGGAAAAAATATTAAAAACATTAAGAAAGAGAAGCGCAAAAAGTCATGGAAAGTCATGACGCCAGCTGAAATCTATCAGTACTTAAAGAGCAATCCTCCTCTTAGTGAAAAATAATATCAGCTAATTTAACTGATCGCCTATAAAAAGGTGTCTCATTACCAAGGTGCCACACAAGAAAAATCTCATAATGGGTAAACCAGTGACCTGTCTCAAGAACTTTGCAACCTTATTGTTGGACAATATATTGATGGCATTAGTTAAAGAAGAATTTCTAAACAACTGAAGGTTCCAGTGAGCATTCTTGTGGCCATAACTTGGAAGAGGAAAGAACATAATTTAACCATAAACTGACCCAAAACCAGATGCTCCCAGCAATATTTCAGACAGAGGAGTGAAAAGAATTATCTGAAGAGTTGTCCAAGAGCCAAGGACCACTTGTACAGAGTTACAGAAAGATCTGGAATAAGCAGGTACAATTGTTTCAAAGAGCACAATAAGTGGTGCACTCAACTTCCATGGTCTGTATGCACGCTCACCATACAAGACTTCATTGCTTAACAAAAAGCCTGTTCAAGCACGTTTAACCCCATTATGACATCCACCTTACATGTACAGCGCAAGTCAAAAGTGGGTTTATGGAACAGACTCACGGGGTGAGCTCGCTCCATATCTAGCAGGTAAAGGCTATGTGTTACAGCAAGGACCTACCGCTAACAATCGCAGGTAGAGCGAAGTTTCGCCTGTGATTTTTAACCTGTTAAGTCCTCATCTGTGCACCCGTGATATGATCGTGGGTCACCGATAAGTTGTTATGACAGCAGCGGGGTCTGCTGAAGACCTTCCCGCTTGTCACAGCAGCACTCCTTTGAAACTGTGCCTTTGGCCGGGCTTCAAAGGAAACTATGATTTCAGCTATTTACAATAATGATATGGCATTGGTGTATGTAGCACAAGCGAAAAGACGATTGCAGGTTATAGACCCCTAAGAGGCCTATTAAAAAGGGATAAAAGTTTTAAAAAAATGTTTCAACCCCTACACCACCCAGCGATTTTCCTTTTTTTTTTCTCTCCCCTTCTTCCAAGAGCCATAACTTTTTTATTTTTCCATCAATATAGCCATAGGACAGCTTGCTTTTTGCGGGCTAAGTTGTGATTTCAAATGACCATTCATTCTGCCCCATATTGTACTGGAAAACGGGGGATAAAATTCCAAGTGCAGTGAAATTGCACAATTTTTTTTTGTGTTTTTCATTTACCTTGTTCACTATATGGTAAAACTTAACTTTTATTATGATTCCCAATATCAGTACGGGTTTGTAGATACCAAACATGTGTAGTTTTACTTTTATCTAAGTAATGAAAAAAAATCATGAGTTTATATAAAAAAAATTTATTTGTCGCCATTTTTTGAGACCCATAGCGTTCTAATTTTTGGGATCTGGGGCTCAGTGATAGCTTATTTTTTGCATATTGAGCTGAAATTTTTAATTATACCATTTTTGGGTAAATACAATGTTTTGATCGGCTGTTTTTTTTTTTTACATTTTATATTTTTAAAAAAACTTTGTTAAAATTTTTATTATATTGATTTTATTTGTCCCCTTAGGGGACTTCATGCCTGTACAGTCGAATCGCATCTGCTGATCAGAGCAGTGCTTCAGCATCGCTCTGATCAGCAGAAATACTGATCTCCTGTGAATACCAGTACTCATGATTAGAGATGAGCGAACTGGTCGCAGATCGGCTCGAGCTTGGTTCGCGTTCGAGTTCGGTTCGGCGAACCACTTAAACCCCATAGGAAACATTGGGAGGCAATCACAAACACATAAACACACATTATACATGTACACATACAATTAATAAACATTGCCATAACACTTACCGGTGCCCGCGATCTCCGTCCTGCACTCTGTCTCCTGTCGCTATTCCTCCCGATGATCGCTGCATCCTCCAGGAACCAGCAATGATGACAGGTCCTATCGTGACGTCAAAACAGCCATGTGACCAGTCACGTGTCTATTATCTCATTGGCTACAGACTGGTCACATGGTTTTGATGTCATGCTAGGTCCTGTCATTGCATCTCTCCGGTACACGGTGCACATGTGTGTATCGCCATGTAACGGCGACTTGCTCTGGCACACGGTCGACTCCCCGTTCTGCTTCGACGTTCCATTAGGGACCGGCTGACACAGCCGGTCAATAACAGAGATCACCGTTGCCATAGCAACGCGCCTGTTAGCGGTGACGTCACTGCTAGCAGTGGCACCGGGAATCACATCATCGGAGCACCATTGCTATGGTAACCGTCTGTCAGCGGTAACGTTACCGCTAACAGCCAGCAGCACTGATCACTCACGGAGTGAAGACTGCACGGGGAGCAGCGTCTCTCTCCCATGCAGTGCTGCTGATGGAGCAGAGCTGCATGGGCTGAAGGAGAAAGACAGAAGAGCATGGATCATGGAGGGATAAGAGGGATTAATAAACATGGAGTCTCTAAGTGTGTCTGTGTATTTATTTCTATTAAAGTATTTTTTTCTCTGTGTGGTGTCTTTTTTTAACCCTTTATTGGAGATTCTTAATGGCTGGGTCAAACTTGCCTGACATTAAGAATCTCTGACTTAATACTAGCTAGTAAAACAAAGCTAGTATTAACTCATGATTACCCAGCAAGCAACCCGGCTTGAGGGCTGCTGGAAGAGTCGGATACAGCGCCAGATGATGGCGCTTCTATGAAAGCGCCATTTTTTGGGGCGGCTGCGGATTGCAATTTGCAGCAGAGGCGCCCAGAAACCTCGGGCTAACCTGTGCTGCGGATTCCAATCCCCAGCTGCCTAGTTGTACCTGGCTGGACACAAAAATGGGGCGAAGCCCACGTAATTTGTTTTTTAATTATTTCATGAAATAAGTGAAATAATTAAAAAAAACGGGCTTCCCTATATTTTTGGTTCCCAGCCGGGTACAAATAGGCAGCTGGGGGTTGGGTGCAGCCCGTAGGTGCCTGCTGTACCCAGCTAGCATACAAAAATATGGCGAAGCCCACGTCATTTTTTGGTGGGCAAAAAACTCCTGCATACAGTCCTGGATGGAGTATGCTGAGCCTTGTAGTTCTGTAGCTGCTGTCTGTTCTCCTGCATACACTAGTGAATGAAGCATGCTGAGCCTTGTAATTCTGCAGCTGCTGTCTGCTCTCCTCCATACAGACAGACAGCAGCTGCAGAACTACAAGGCTCAGCATACTCCATCCAGGACTGTATGCAGGAGTTTTTTGCCCCCTAAAAAAATTATGTGGGCTTCGCCATATTTTTGTATGCTAGCCAGGTACAGCAGGAAGCTACTGGCTGCCCCCAACCCCCAGCTGCCTATTTGTACCCTTCTGGGAACCAAACATATAGGGAAGCCCTTTTTTTATTATTTCATGAATTTCATGAAATAATTAGAAAACAAATGACGTGGGCTTCGCCATATTTTTGTGTCCAGCCAGGTACAACTAGGCAGCTGGGGATTGGAATCCGCAGCACTGGTTGGCCTGAGCTTTCTGGGGCCCCTCTGCTGTGAATTGCAGTCCACAGCCGCCCCAGAAAATGGCGCTGTCTGCTTTTTTTCCCTGAGGAAGCCTCCTGCATGGGGGCAATACGCGTGGGGTAACTTTGCCAGAAACCCACCCCTCTTGGTACCCTGCTATACTTGTGTTTTACCCCTCTAGGATAGTGAGTATGGGTCCTTTTTGCATCATCCTAAACTATTGAATAGGGTATGCTCCAGCATTGTCGGGCTAGCCTGCACAATTATAGCATTCAGGGTTTGTGCATTACTTTCTCACTTTATGCTTGCTCCTTGATTAGGGCAATTGATCTCCAGGTTTAATAGTGTTACTGTGTTTCCACAAGGGCTGACCTACACATAATGCCTGTATTGGTTAGTACAAGTATTTTCTTTGTACTGTTCAACTCAGTGAGCTCTTTCCCCATTTGTTATTAGCCTGTATGCATGTCACTTGAACTCAGGCCGTGCCTCTGTACCCTTTATATATATCAAAACAAATAAGTTCTGTCCAGGGCGTGTATCTTTTGCCTCTGTCTGTGCTATTGTGGCCCTCATAAGGTATCTTATACATTCGCACTGTCAGACTTATTCGAGTAGGCCACTCTATACAGGTTTACTGGCCTAGTATATTACCTTATATGACAGCCTATGACTCCAGTGGTACTACAGTCTCCCTTGCTATTCTATATAACCTCCAAGGTTTTTCCTAAACCTGCATGCTGTACCATTTCATAAATTATTTGGTTATCTCTGTATTTTGTATAGCGGGCTGTACCACTTATATAGCCAGAATTACTGTCTATGCTTACTGTCGTACCCCGCATGTACACTATAACACGCTAGCCCTGACAAGGGTGTGTAGTCCTTGGCTCTGTCTGTATTATTGGCTCCCTTGGAGTGTCCCATACATCTGTGTTATCTGTTAGACTAATGTGTATAGGCACTGACCCTATGATATCAGTGGTATTACAGTCTCCCTTGCTATTCCATGTAACCTTCAAGGTTTTGCCTAAACCTGCATGCTGTACCATTTCATAATATATATATATGGTTATCTCCGTACTCTGTATGTGGACTCTACCACTTATATAGCTAGTCATACTGTTTATACCTACTGTCACACCCCTTGTGTACACTACAACACGCTAGCCCTGACAAGTGTATGTTTTTTTTGGCCTTGTCTGTATTACTGGTTCTCCAAGAGTGTTTTATACATCTATGTTTTCTGCTAGACTAATATGTACAGGCTATTCTGAATGAGCTCACCCGATTACCCAAGTGGTACGACAGTCTCCCTTGTTGCACCATCTATCATCTAAGGTTCTGCCCAAACTTGTACACCATACTGTACCTTTAATTATATTATGAGGATATTTTTGCATGCTGTATAACAGGCCGTATTATCTCTTTATGTAGCATCTGTGAGACGGGTATTAAGAAATAGTTCTTTGACTTACCTTCATATTTATTACTAATGGTTTTTGGCTTGGGGATACATGTATGTTTTTAAGTGTTTTTAATTGTCATTTTGTGTGCCTTGACTCGCAGTGAGGAGATCCGTGCATTCTCTCTCTTTTTTGTAATAAAGATTTCACTTTTACATGATATAATCTCTTGGTGATCCCTTGATAGGTATACTCTCCTTCTTTCTTTCTTGTGTTATGCGCTTTCGTATACCTGGAGATCCCATAAGGTGGTGCCCTTCCTTTTCATACAAAGGCTCAAAACAAATGACGTGGGCTTCGCCATATTTAAGTGTCCAGCCAGGTACAACTAGGCAGCTGGGGATTGGAATCCGCAGCACTTGTGGGCCTGAGCTTTCTGGGCCCCTCTGCTGTGAATTGCAGTCCGCAGCCGCCCCAGAAAATGGCGCTTTAATAGAAGCGCCATCTTCTGGCGCTGTATCCAACTCTTCCAGTTGCCCTGGTGACGGGTGGTTTGCTGAGTAATAATGGGGTTAGGGCTAGCTGTATATTATCAACTGAAATCATTATTACCCAGTGAGCCACCGGCATCAGGGCAGCTGGAAGAGTTGGATACAGCGCCAGATCATGGCGCTTCTATGAGAGCGCCATTTTCTGGGGCGGCTGCGGACTGCAATTAGCAGCAGAGGGGCCCAGAAAGCTCGGGCTAACCTGTGCTGCGGATCCAATCCCCAGCTGCCTAGTTGTACCCAGCTGGACACAAAAATGGGGCGAAGCCTACGTCGTTTTTTTTCCTTAATTATTTCATGAAATTCATGAAATAATTTAAAAAAGGGCTTCCCTATATTTTTGGTTCCCAGCCAGGTAAAAATAGGCAGCTGGGGGTTGGGGGCAGCCCGTACCTGCCTGCTGTACCTGGCTAGCATACAAAAATATGGCGAAGCTCACGTCATTTTTTTTGTAGTTTTTTGGCAAAAAAAATAAAAAATGCTTCCCTGGATTTTCCATTGCCAGTGAAGGTAACAAGCAGTGGGGGTTAGCAGCCAGTAGCTGCTTGGATTATCCTTAGCTAGCAATACAAAAAATGCAGTGGGAGTCCATATATATTTGTTTTAATTATTTATTTTAATAACTAAAAACAAAAAGGGCTTCCCTGTATTTTCATTGCCTGACATCACAGTGCTGTAAAAATTAATCTTTAAAAAAATGACGTAGCACTCCGCGGTATTTTTGATTTTCAGCGCAGATAAATCAGACAGCTATGGGTTGCCACCCCCATCTGCCTGGCGTTACCTTGGCTGGCAATCAAAATACAGGGAAGCCCATAAATTTGTTATTGATTATTTGTTATTTGTAAATGATGTGGGGTCCCCCCATTTTTGATAGCCAGCTAGGGTAAAGCAGAAGGCTGTAGCCTGAAAACCACAGCTGGAAGCTTTACCGTGGTTGGGGATCCAATGTGGAGGTCACCCCAGGCTCTTTTTTTATAATTATTTTATAAATATTAATAATCAGAAAAAAAAGTAGGGTCCCTCCCAAATTGGATCACCAGCCAAGTTAAAGCAGACAGCTGTGGTCTGGTATTCTCAGGGTGGGAAGGTCCATAGTTATTGGCCCTTCACAGCCTAAAAATAGCAGGCTGCAGGTGCCCCAGAAGTGGCGCATCCACTAGATGCGCCAATCCTGGCGCTTCACCCCAGCTCATCCCGTGCTCTGGTGCAGTGGCAAACGGGTTAATAAATGGGGTTGATACTAGCTGTAAAGTCACCTGACATCAAGCTCAGCAGTTTGTGATATCATGGCGTCTATCAGATACCCGACATCACAAACTGTCAGTACTAACAAAAAAAATAGACAAAAAAAATTTATTTGAAAAAACACTTCCCAAAACATTCCCTCTTTCACCAATTTATTGTAAGGTAAAGAAATAAGGGGGTCCCACAATGACTCTAGACCGTCTAGAATATGGGGGGACACGCTCAGGGAACATATCCCACATTTTCTAGGAGTGCAGACCCTCTATGTGAGGAGTGTGGGTGCAATGAATCTGCACCCACTCTCCCCGGGTCCACAGCAGTAGAGTCCATGTCGTAACAGTTGCTACCAAAGCTGCAATGCCCTGCTCATGAGGTAAGGGCATGCCTAATCAGGAGAACTATTCTACATTTCCAAATATTGGTATTTGCTGATATTATTGCTATTCCACCTACTATATATTGGGGATAGGATCTTGGAGATGGAATACCCCTTTAAGTCCAGTTATCCAGCTGAATGAATACTAAACAACAGAGCTCGCTATTTAGACATTTTTTTTGTGGCGTATAACGGACTCTCATGTTTGGTAGTCGTTCAGCAGGGAGACTATAAAATCAAATACCTCCATTTGGAAATGTAGTATAGCTCTCCTGATCAACTATGTTCCTTACCTCATGAGCAGTGCATTGCAGTAGCTTACAGATGCATGGTAAAGCCACTCACTGTGTCTGAACACAGGAAGCTGAGCTGACAGCCGCTCTGTGCACGCGGCAGCGTCTATTGTGAAGGAGGGGGCCGCGGGGATCAACGCTGCACAGGTAACGTGGGACACCAGGGAACACCAGTGGGGTTATAGGGGGTGACCTGGCAGGGCCTGGGGAGGAGTTTTCTGTCGCATGTGTCATGGCACATGCAACAGAAATCAGCGGAGTAGGGTGAATGCGGCCGGTGCGCTGCTGTGCGCGTGGCCATCTTTGATATCCGGGAGGGGGCCGGGGGGTCACTTTGGCGACATCGGGGGACCGGGGAGGAGATTTATCTCCCATCGGACATGTTTGTTCATGCCAGATGGGAGATAAATAATTTTTTACCAGCGCTGTCATTTACTGTAACGTGATCATTGGTATACAGTGTATACCGGTGATCATGTAAGCAGGGATCGGAAAAACCGGCCTGAATCATGATCTCCAGGGTCTCAGCTATCCCTGATACCCAGGAGATTTTCTGACGCTGGGGGGCGCTATTCACTTATTTCTGCCTGCTGTTTATAAACGGCAGATCAGAATAAGGCTACATTCACACAACTGATCCGTTTTTGCGGTCCGCAAAAAACGGTCCGTTTTTTTCACAGGTGCATCCATGTGGCATCCGTTTCCGTTCCGTATACGGTCCGTATGTCATCTGATTGTCATCCGTGTGCCTTCCGGTTTTTTGCATACTGCAAAAAAACTGAAGGAGGGAAAATACATAAATTTACCCAGGATCCATAGCTTCAACCTACATGAGGCGGTCACATGGTCACTCCAGTGCCATTTTCTACTGCTTTTCACAGCGTAGAGCGCTCTGGTGATTTTCCTGTGCTTGTACACTTCATATCAGTCTTTTCTGTCATTATAATGGCAGAAAGACACATAATGTCCCACTCTCCTGCATTTTGTAATTTTGCACCCTTTGGTGCCTTTCATGTGGCACTAAGGGGTGCTTAGCCTTGTATTTACCAAAAAAAAAAATTTTAAAAAAAATGACGTGGGGTTCCCCCTATTTTTGATAGCCAGCTAGGGTAAAGCAGATGGCTGCAGCCTGCAGACCACAGCTAGCAGCTTCACCTTGGCTGGTAATCCAAAACTGAGGGCACCCCATGCTGTTATTTTAAATGAAATAAATAATTTAAAAAAAAAAACACGTGGGGGTCCCCCCAAAATTGGATCACCAGCCAAGCTAAAGCAGACAGCTGGGGTCTGATATTCTCAGACTAGGGAGGTCCATGGTTATTGGACTCTCCGCAGCCTAAAAATAGCAGGCCGCAGCCGCCCCAGAAGTGGCGCATCCATTAGATGCGCCAATCCTGGTGCTTCGACCCAGCTCATCCCGTACCCTGGTGCAGTGGCAACCAGGGTAATATATGGGGTTAATACCAGATGTGTAATGTCACCTGGCATCAAGTCCTGGGGTTGGTGATGTCAGGCGTCTATCAGATACCCGACATCACCAACCCAGTCAGTAATAAACAAAAATAGATGACAAACACATTTTTATTTGAATAAACACTCCCCAACATATTCCCTCTTTCACCAATTTATTAGAAAGAAAAACAAATCCAGGTCTGCTGTAATCCAAGGGGTTCCCATGACGATCCTTACCATAGTCACTGTTCCAGTCAATGAAGAACAGAATGTTCCCCATTGGCTGGAAGAGCAATGCAGTGACCTGAGCTAACATCAATAGGTCAGCCCAGGTCACTGCAGAGCATGACAAGTGCTGCTGTCAGTGGGGTACATTACCTGCGGTGACGATCTCCTGCACTGCTGATAGGAGAGCTGTCACTGACTGCAATGACCACCGACTTCACAGCCAAGTATCGCGGGAGCCTGTGATGTCACCGCTAGTCACAGTCTCGGCTCCGCAGCGAGAGGAAGAGATGTGACGCGGCGGCCATGGAAGACAGTGACAGTGCTGAGGTCGGGAGTGGACTTCATCTCTGCAGGTAAGCCGAGCAGGGTAATGTGTGCGGCGTGCGAGGTGGATGGAGCCGAGCAGGGTAATGTGTGTGGGCGGCGGAGTGCAAAGTGGGTGGAGACTAGCGGAGCCATGTGTGCGGGCGGCGGAGTGCGAAGTGGGTGGAGCCTAGCGGGGCCATGTGGCGCTGAAGACGTCAGTGCTGGGGACTGCATGGCGGGGGAAAGGTGAGTGTGTGTGTGTGTACATGCCGAGTGCAGGAGGGGGCGGAGCCGAGCGGGGAAGTGTCGGCTCCCTGCACACATAACCAGAGTAAATATCGGGTTACTAACCAAAGCACTTTGCTTGGATACCTGATATTTATCTTGGTTACCAGCTTACCGCAGGCTGCCAGCGATGGCTCCCTGCACACTGTAGCTGTAAAAAGCCACGCTTTTGATGATCGAACCGTTCTCGAACGTAACTCAAGCTGCCGAACTTTTAGCAAAAAGCTCGAGTTCGATCTAGAACACCCCCCAAAATCATTCGAACCGCAAACTGGCGAACCTCGAACCACGAACCGCGCTCAACTCTACTCACGATTGCGTCACGGGGCCACCGATGATGGCGGGGTACAGTACGATCCCTGCCAGACCACGTTAGATCGCGTTGTCAGAGTTTGACAGACCGATATAAGGGGTTAACAGGTGCGGGCAGATCTCTTATCTACCCACACCTGTTAGAAAGGAAAGATGTGGGCTCAGGGTGTCAGCCCACATCAAGGAGAGGGAGGTTACGTGGGCTATATACAGTGCCTACAAGTAGTATTCAACCTGCAGATTTAGCTGGTTTACACATTCGGAATTAACTTGGCATTGTGACATTTGGACTGTAGATCAGCCTGGAAGTGTGAAATGCACTGCAGCAAAAAAGAATGTTATTTCTTTTTTTATTTTTTTTTTAAATTGTGAAAAGTTTATTCAGAGGGTCATTTATTATTCAACCCCTCAAACCACAAGAATTCTGTTTGGTTCCCCTAAAGTATTAAGAAGTATTTCAGGCACAAAGAACAATGAGCTTCACATGTTTGGATTAATTATCTCTTTTTCCAGCCTTTTCTGACTAATTAAGACCCTCCCCAAACTTGTGAACAGCACTTATACTTGGTCAACATGGGAAAGACAAAGGAGCATTCCAAGGCCATCAGAGACAAGATCGTGGAGGGTCACAAGGCTGGCAAGGGGTACAAAACCCTTTCCAAGGAGTTGGGCCTACCTGTCTCCACTGTTGGGAGCATCATCCGGAAGTGGAAGGCTTATGGAACTACTGTTAGCCTTCCACGGCCTGGACAACCTTTGAAAGTTTCCACCCGTGCCGAGGCCAGGCTTGTCCGAAGAGTCAAGGCTAACCCAAGGACAACAAGGAAGGACCTCCGGGAAGATCTCATGGCAGTGGGGACATTGGTTTCAGTCAATACCATAAGTAACGTACTCCACCGCAATGGTCTCCGTTCCAGACGAGCCCGTAAGGTACCTTTACTTTCAAAGCGTCATGTCAAGGCTCGTCTACAGTTTGCTCATGATCACTTGGAGGACTCTGAGACAGACTGGTTCAAGGTTCTCTGGTCTGATGAGACCAAGATCGAGATCTTTGGTGCCAACCACACACGTGACGTTTGGAGACTGGATGGCACTGCATACGACCCCAAGAATACCATCCCTACAGTCAAGCATGGTGGTGGCAGCATCATGCTGTGGGGCTGTTTCTCAGCCAAGGGGCCTGGCCATCTGGTCCGCATCCATGGGAAGATGGATAGCACAGCCTACCTGGAGATTTTGGCCAAGAACCTGCGCTCCTCCATCAAGGATCTTAAGATGGGTCATCATTTCATCTTCCAACAAGACAATGACCCAAAGCACACAGCCAAGAAAACCAAGGCCTGGTTCAACAGGGAAAAAATCAAGGTGTTGCAGTGGCCTAGTCAGTCTCCTGACCTTAACCCAATTGAAAACTTGTGGAAGGAGCTCAAGATTAACCCCTTCACGACCGCGGGCAGTAAAATTACGTCCTATTTTAACGTGACTTAACGACCAGGGACGTAATTTTACTGCCTAAAGTTCATTTGATTGCTATGGCCATAGCAACAGCTTTCAAATGATGTCCCCTGCTGTTTCTTACAGCAGGGGACATTTGCTTCACTCCAGGGGGGGTGGCATCGCCACCCCCCATCGACGATCGATGTGATTGGCTGTTGAAATCTGAACCGCCAACCACATCTTTCGCACTGATTGCGGTAAAAATAATGCCGGAAATAGTGCGATACTGTGAGATCCGGCTATGAGAAGCCGTAGCAGGTACAGCAGATCATAGGTGGATCTCAAACATGCCGCCCCCAGCCCCTGCAGCACTGATTGCAGCGATCGTGCTATGACGCGCAATCGCTCCAATCAGTGTGCAGTGGGGCGGTTTGATTTGCTGGTGGCCACCCTCCCCAGGCCTGTGCTGGTCTGAGGACCCTCCCCCAACATGTCTGCAGCATGCAGTACTGGCTGGTACTAGTGGTACCACGCCACCGCTGCTGCTGCCGCTGCTGTCACGTGGAGCAGGAGCAGGAGCTGCTCAATTTTTGGCGTGACAAAAAGCATCGGGGACACGGAAAAAAAAGTCACGCCAAAAATTGAGCAGGGATGCCGATCCGTTATGTGCATCCCTGATCAGCGCTCGGCGGGACGCACGAACTGATGCAATACAAAAAGCGTCGGGGATACGGAAAAAAAAGTATCGCATCTGTCCGTGCGTCCCGCTGAGCGCGGATCAGCATCCCTGCTCAATTTTTGGCGTGACTTTTTTTTTTTCCATATCCCCAGCGCTTTTTGTATCTCATCCGACCGTGCCTCCTGCAGCGGCCGATCAGTGCACTGCGTCTGTGCGTTTGAAAAGTCAAATGGCGTTCCTTGTCTTCTGAGCCCCGCCATGCGCCCAAACAATTGATTTCCACCACATATGAGGTATCTGCGTACTCAGGAAAACTTGCACAATACGTATTATGGTGCATTTTTTCCTGATACCGTTGTAAAAGGAAAAAAAAAGCTACCTTGTTGCTGCAAAAATGTAAAAAAAAAATTAAAAAAAAATAAATAATTTTCACGGTTCAATGTTATCAACTTTCAGTGGAGCCCCTGGGGCTACAAGGGGCTCACTAAACATCTAGATAAATTCCTTGCGGGGTCTAGTTCCAAAATCGGGTAATTTGTGGGGGAGCTCCACTGTTTAGGCACCATAGGGGGGGTCTAAAAACGTGACATGGCGTCCGCTAATGATTCCAACCAATTTTGCTGCCAAATGGTGCCCTTCTCTTCTGAGCCACGCCGTGCACCCAACAATTACTTTCCACCACATGTGAGGTATCTGCGTACTCGGGAAAAATTGCACAATACGTTTTATGGTGCATTTTTTCCTGATACCCTTGTGAAAAAAAAGCTACCTGGTTCAAGTAACAGTTCTGTGGTAAAACAAAAGAAATTGTATTCATGGCTCAACATTATCAACTTCTGTGGAGCCCCTTGGAGCTCACTAAACATCTAGATAAACTCCTTGAGGGGTCTAGTTTCCAAAATGGGGTCACTTGTGGGGGAGCTCCATTGTTTAGGCACCTTAGGGGGTCTCCAAACGTGACATGGTATCCGCTAATGATTCAAACAAATTTTGCTGTCAAATGGTGCTCCTTCTCTTCTGAGCCCCGCCATGCACCCAAACAATTACTTTCCACCACATATGAGGTATCGTCGTACTCAGGAAAAAATGCACTATAAATTTCATGGTGTATTTTTTCCTGATACCCTTGTGGAAAAAAAAGCTACTTAGTTGAAGCAACAGTTTTGTGGAAAAAAAAAAAATTCTTTTCACAGCTCAACTTTATAAACTTCCGTGAAGCCCCCAGGTGTTCAAAGTGCTCACCAAACATCTAGAAAAATTATTTGAGGGCTCTAGTTTCCAAAATGGGGTCACTTGTGGGGAGCACCATTGTTTAGGCACCTCAGGGGGTCTTCAAACCTGACATGGCGTCCGCTAATGAGTGCAGCTAATTTTGCGTTCAAAAATTCAAATGGCGCTCCTTCCCTTTCGAGCTCTGCCGTGTACCCAAACATTTGATTTCCACCACATATGAGGTATCTGCGTACTCAGGAGAAAATGGACAATACATTTTATGTTGCATTTTTTCCCGATACCATTGTGAAAAAAAGCTACCTAGTTGAAGCAACAGTATTGTGGTAAAAAAAAAATTTTTTCTTTTCACGGCTCAACGTTATAAACTTCTGTGAAGCCCCCAGGTGTTCAAAGTGCTCACCAAACATCTAGAAAAATTATTTGAGGGCTCTAGTTTCCAAAATGGGGTCACTTGTGGGGGAGCTCCATTGTTTGGGCACCTCAGGGGGTCTTCAAACCTGACATGGCGTCTGCTAATGAGTGCAGCTAATTTTGCGTTCAAAAATTCAAATGGCGCTCCTTCCCTTTTGAGCTCTGCCATGTACCCAAACATTTGATTTCCACCACATATGAGGTATCTGCGTACTCAGGAGAAAATGGACAATACATTTTATGTTGCATTTTTTCCTGATACCCTTGTGAAAAAAAAGCTACCTAGTTGAAGCAACAGTTTTGTGGTAAAAAAATTTTTTTTTCTTTTCACAGCTCAACGTTATAAACGTCTGTGAAGCCCCCAGGTGTTCAAAGTGCTCACCAAACATCTAGAAAAATTATTTGAGGGCTCTAGTTTCCAAAATGGGGTCACTTGTGGGGGAGCTCCATTGTTTAGGCACCTCAGGGGGTCTTCAAACCCGACATGGCGTCCGCTAATGAGTGCAGCTAATTTTGCGTTCAAAAATTCAAACGGCGCTCCTTCCCTTTCGACCTCTGTCGTGCACCCAAACAATTGATTTTTACCACATATGGGGTATCAGCGTACTCAGGAGAAAATGCACAATAAATTGTAGGGTGCACTTTCTCTTTTCTCCCTTGTGAAAATGAAAATGTTATGGCTAAAGTAACATTTTTGTGTTAAAAAGTAAAATTTTCATTTTTTCCTTCCACATTGCTTTGGTTCCTGTGAAGCACCTAAAGGGTTAATAAACTTCTTGGATGTGGTTTTGAGCAGTGTGAGGGGTGCAGTTTTTAGAATGGGGTCACTTTTGGGTATTTTCTGTCACCTCGGCCTCATAAAGTTACTTCAAATGTGATGTGGTCCCTAAAAAAATTATTTTGTAAATTTTGTTGGAAAAATTAGAAATTGCTGATGAAATAAACGCAAAACGTATCGGCCTAAATTTACAACTGACATGAAGTACAATATGTCACGAAAAAACAATGTCAGAATCGCCAGGATCTGTTGAAGCGTTCCAGAGTTATAACCTGTCAAAGTGACACTGGTCAGAATTGCAAAAAATGGCCCGGTCATTAGGGTGTTTTAGTGGCCGGGGGTGAAGGGGTTAAAGTCCACATGAGACACCCAAAGAACCTAGATAACTTGGAGAAGATCTGCATGGAGGAGTGGGCCAAGATAACTCCAGAGACCTGTGCCGGCCTGATCAGGTCTTATAAAAGACGATTATTAGCTGTAATTGCAAACAAGGGTTATTCCACAAAATATTAAACCTAGGGGTTGAATAATTATTGACCCACACTTTTATGTTGAAAATTTATTAAAATTTAACTGAGCAACATAACTTGTTGGTTTGTAAGATTTATGCATCTGTTAATAAATCCTGCTCTTGTTTGAAGTTTGCAGGCTCTAACTTATTTGCATCTTATCAAACCTGCTAAATCTGCAGGGGGTTGAAGACTACTTGTAGGCACTGTATGTCTTAGGTCGTTAAAGGGAACCTGTCATCAGAAATTTCGCCCAAAAGCTAAAAGATTCCCCCTCTGCAGCTCCTGGGCTGCATTCTAGGAAGGTCCCTGTTATTATTGTGCCCCATGTGAGACCAAAATAAAGCCTTTATAAAGTTCTACCTTTTTGTATGCAGCTTCTGTAAATCCGTCACGGGGGCGGGCTCTCTGCCGTTCGTTATTCTGCCCCCTGGTCCTGTATGCCGCCCCCATCGCTCCTTTCCATATCTGATGCACCGCCCACTGCTCCAGCCATCCCCGCGCATGCCCAGTGCCAGTCTCACAGGACTGAGCAGTGTGACCGCTGGTGACGTGTGCGCAGGCAAGTGATTATGGACGGGACTGTGACTGTTATCAGCAAGTACCCGGCCATAATCTCTTGAGCGCGCAAACCTCACCAGCAGTCACACTGAGCTCAGTGTAGATGCTAGACTGTATGGGCTGCTTCCAGGGATGACGTCCCTTTGTCATGTGATAGTATTTCGAACACGCCCCTATCACATGACAAAGGGACGTCATCCCTGGAAGCAGCCCATACAGTCTAGCATCTACACTGAGCTCAGTGTGAATGCTGGAGAGGTTTGCGCGCTCAAGAGATTATGGCCGGGTACTTGCTGATAACAGTCACAGTCCCGTCCATAATCACTTGCCTGCGCACACGTCACCAGCGGTCACACTGCTCAGTCCTGTGAGACTGGCACTGGGCATGCGCGGGGATGGCTGGAGCAGTGGGCGGTGCATCAGATATGGAAAGGAGCGATGGGGGCGGCATACAGGACCAGGAGGCAGAATAACGGACGGCAGAGAGCCCGCCCCCGTGACGGATTTACAGAAGCTGCATACAAAAAGGTAGAACTTTATAAAGTCTTTATTTTGGTCTCACATGGGGCACAATAATAACAGGGACCTTCCTAGAATGCAGCCCAGGAGCTGCAGAGGGGGAATCTTTTAGCTTTTGGGCGAAATTTCTGATGACAGGTTCCCTTTAAGAAGTTAAAAAATATGAAAAAAATATAAAAGTTTAAATCACCCCCCTTTTGCCTCATTAAAAATAGGTATTAAAAAAAAATTATACACATATATTGCCACGTTCAGAACAGTCTGATTTATCAAAATATATAAATAATTAACACAATCGGTAAACAATGTAAACAAAAAAAAATTAAGAATCCCAAAATTAGATTTTTTTTGCAATACTACAAAAATGCTATAACAAGTTATTAAACTGCAATATCTATGGTATGAATAAAAATATCATCTTGCCCCACAAAGTATAAGCCATCACACAGCTCCATCGACTAAAAAAATGAAAATGTTACGGATATTGGAAAATGGCGAAACAACCCCTAATTTTTTGGTGCAATATTAAGTTTTGTTTTTCACTACTAAAATAATAAAAAAAAAATGAACATGTTTAGTATCGTCATAATCATACTGATGAGGAGAATCATATTGCGAGGTTGATTTTACCACAAAATGTACAGTGTAAAAACAATTTGGAACTTTTTGCCTATCTTTCAGTGCGCCATGTGGTAAACTGAATAGTGTTATTAAAACTATTAAAAACTACATCTTGTCCTGAAAAAAAACAAGCTTTCATATGTGTATGTGGACAGAAAGTAAAAAAGCTATGGCTCTGGGAAAAGGGGAGGAAAAACAAAAATACAAAAACCTAGTGAAGTTTTCAAAGCTTGCTCAATCTCATTTAAAGAAGCCTGTCAAATTCTGGGAGAATATAGTCTGGTCAGATGAGACCAAAATGTAACTGTTTGGATGGCATAATACACACCATGTTGAAGGCAAGAAAGCACTGCATATCTGCCTCCAAAACACCAAGCCAACAGTGAAGTTTGGAGATGGGAATATCATGCTGTGGGTCTATATTTCAGCACATGGCACTGGAAAACTTCATGAGATGGAAGGAAGGATGAATGGAAAAATATAACGAGACATTCTTGAGAAAAATCTGCTGCCATCCACAAGGATGATGAAGGTAAAACAAGGGGGAACCTTTCATCAAGTCAATTATCCAATTATCCCAATCACACAGTTAGGTTATGTGCACACGCTGTGGATTTACCGCGATTTTGCTGTGGATTTCTCGCGGATTTGCTGCAGAAAATGTGTCTAAGGCCCGTTTCACACGTCAGTGACAAACAGTGACGTTTTTCACTGGCGTGTAAAACACGCACATGTCCCTGCGTGTGCCGTGAATCTCGGCACACGTGGGTTGTCTAAGTGCAATCCGGGCTCCGTTATCCGTGGCCCGTGATTGCACTTGGAGATTCACTCACCTGTGCGCGCTCCCGCTGTCCATGGTGCTGATCGCTCCTGCGACGCAGCATCCGGCCGGCGGTGACCCCTGCAGCAGCTGCTTCCGGGTCGGCTGTGTCGCGCATAATGAATATGCGCGACAGTAATCAGCCGGCTTAGAAGCAGCAGGGAGAACGGGCTGCAGAGGACATCGCTGGACGCCGGGTGAGTAAAAATGTTTATTATTTTAAATGCACGTTTTTTTCTGGCACGTGTTTCACGGACCACACCACTGCGTGGTCCGTGGGACATCAGTGATGCCAGAAAAAAATGGACATGTCTCCGTGCGGCAATCACGCACACGCGGTACGCTGCACGGAGACACGTGCAGTGACAAATCACTGACGTGTGAGCAGACCCATTCATTATAATGGGTCTGCGTATGTCCGTGATTCTGGTACGTTTAAAAAAAAGCACAAACGTACCAGAATCACTGACGTGTGAAAGGGGCCTAACATTGCTACAGTCAATTCCCCAACAAAACCTATGGGTTTGAAAAATTGCTGTGCGCACACTGCTTTTTTTTATACCCGCGGATTTTCTGCTGTGGAATTAATGAGCATGTCACTTCTTTTCCGCAGGCATCTGCGGTTTTTGAAAAAAAATTCACAGAAAAAACGATCAAAGGGGAGTAACCGAAAAACATTGATCACAGAAAAATACTCCTAAATTTTTTGTTAAACTTTTATTAATTATCAATAATATTGAAACTTGAAATAAGGGGGGGCGGTTGTTAAATATATAAAATACCCTAAGGGTCTAAAGTACAATAAATAATACGATCTAGTGGACCAGCCAGCGGTATATCCCGACAAATGGTGGGGAAAACTTATATCACTCCACCGGTCAACTTTACAAATGTTGGTAAATCAATTAATTAACATTTATTATAGAAACATTTTCACTACACATTTATTTTATCTAGATTCAACAATTATCCATGCATTGAAAAAGAGATGTATATTGCTTGATCTATGGATGGATTTGGTATATATCTCCCAAATACAAAAGATTAGAACTATATGTCCCCTCCTGACCGTGCCTGACATCTGACAGGAGAGGAGGACTCTTAGGGCTGCTTCTCACTTGCGAGTTTCTCGCAGTAGAGCAATGCGAGAAAAACTCGCATTGAAATCGGACACATGTTAGTCAATGATTCAGCTCTCATCTGCGATTTTTTTCTCAGTCCAAATCGGACCGAGAAAAAAATCGCAGCATGCTGCTTTTGTGCGAGTTTCTCGCACCATTTGTCCCAATGATTTCCTATGGAAGGGGATTAAAAGTAGCATCACACACGCGCACCACCGTTCACATTTGCGAGTGTGGCAGTAACTTCGCACATTAGATGAATGTGACAGCACATTCCCATAGGTTGATTAAATGACACATGTGTTATAGCTTTTATCTAATTAAGATGTTGCATGAAACTAGCATCGCAATCGCGACACACACGCGAGCAAAAAGCATCGCACTTGCGTTGCACTCGCACCTAACGTGAACTAAAATCAGCCGAGTATTTTTCAGCCCAGTCGGACCGATTTTACTCGCATAGATGTGTTTCCACCCTTATCCACAGCCTTACACCTTGATAACCAGCTGAAGGGGACTTTTGTGGTTATTTAACCCCTTAAGGACGAAGCCAGTTTTGTACTTAATGCCCAGGCCATTTTTTGCAATTTTGACCAGTGTCACATTATAAGGCAATAACTCTGGAACGCTTCAATGGATCATGGTGATTCTGAGATTGTTTTTTCGTGACATATTGGGCTTCACGTTAGAGGTAAATTTAGGATGATTTTTTTTATTTTATTTGTGAAAAAATCTGAAATTTGACAAAAAAATTAAAAATGTTGCAATTTTCAAACTTTTAATTTTTATGCCCATAAACCAGAGAGTTATGTCACACAAAATAGTTAATAAATAACATTTCCCACATGTCTACTTTAGATCAGCGCAATTTTTGAAACAAAATTTTTTGGGGTTAGGAAGTTAGAAGGGTTTAAATTTCATCAGCAATTTCCCATTTTTTCAACAAAATTTACAAAACCATTTTTTTAGGGACCACATCCCATATGAAGTGACTTTGAGAGGCCTGGGTGACAGAAAATACCCAAAAGTGACACCATTCTAAAACCTGCACCCCTCAAGGTACTCAAAACCACATTCAAGAAGTTTATTAACCCTTCAGGTGCTTCACAGGAACTAAAGTAATGTGGAATGAAAAAAAATAAAAATTAACATTTTACCTAAAAATGTTACTTTAGCACTAATTTTCTTACTTTTTCAAGAGGTAACACCAAAAATTGGATCTCACACTTTGTTACCCACTTTCTTATGAGCGCGCCGATACCCCACATGTGGTCAGAAACCTTTGTTTGGGTAAATGGGAGGGCTTGGAACGAAAGGAGCAATATTTGAATTTTGGAAAGCAAAGTTGGCTGAAACAGATTGCGGGCACCATGTTGCATTTACAGATCCCTAAGGTACCTAAACAGCAGGAACCCCCCTCAAGTGACCCTGTTTTGGAAACTAGACCCCTTAAGGATTCTATCGAGGGGTATACTGAGCATTTTGGACCCACAGGTACTTCACAGATTTTGATAACGTTACGTTGTCATATTGAAAATTGTCATTTTTTTCTCAAAAATGTTGCTTTAGCATCAATTCTCTCACTTTTTCAAGAGGTAATTCCAAAAATTTGACCCAAATGTTTGTTACCCACTTTTTTATGAGCGCGGTGATACCTCACATGTGGTCTGAAACCTTTGTATGGATAAATGGGAGGGCTTGGAACGAAAGGAGCAATATTTGAATTTTGGAAAGGAAATTTGGCTGAAAAAGATTGCGGGCACCATGTTGCATTTGGAGGACCCCTAAGGTACGTAAACAGCAAAAAACCACAAGTGACCCCATATTGGAAACTAGGCCTCTCAAGGAATTTATCTAGATGTTTGGTGAGTACCCCGAACCCCCAGGTGCTTCACAGAAGTTTATAATGTTGAGCCATGAAAATAAAATTTTACCACAAAATTGTTACTTCAACCAGGTAGCTTTTTTTTTCACAAGGGTAACAGGAAAAAAAATCACCATGAAATTTATTGTGCAATTTCTCCTGAGTTTGGTGATATCTTATATGTATGTGGTGGAAATTAACTGTTTGGGCACACGACAGGGCTCGGAAGGGAAGGAGTGCCATTTGACTGCAAAATTGGCTGGAATCAATAGCGGACGCCATGTTGCATTAGGAGAGCCCCTGAGGTGCCTAAGCAGTGGAGGTCCCCCACAAGTGACCCCCATTCTGGAAAATAGACCCCTCAAGGAATTTATCTAGATGTTTGGTGAGCACCCTGAACCCCCAGGTGCTTCACAGAAGTTTATAATGTTGAGCTGTGAAAATAAAAAAAATACATTTTTACCACAAAATTGTTACCTCAACCACATAGCTTTTTTTTTTTAACAAGAGTAAAAGGAAAAAAAGCAGAAAAAAATTTATTGTTCAATTTCTCCTGAGTATGCAGATACCTTATGTGTGGTGGAAATCAACTGTTTGGGTGCACAGCAGGGCTCGGAAGGGAAAAAGTGCCATTTGACTGAACATTTGGCTGGAATAATTAGCGGACCCTTTTTGTCGCATTTGGAAAACCCCTAAGGTGCCTAAACAGTAGAGGTCCCCCACAAGTGACCCCATTCTGGAAACAAGACACATCAAGGCTTTTATCTAGGTGTATATTGAGCATTTTGAATATACGAATACTTCACAGAATTTGATAAGCTTAGGTTGCCATATTGAAAATTTTCTTTTTTTTCACAAAAATGTTTCTTTAGCAGCACATTTCTCACTTTTTCAAGAGGCAACAACAAAACACGGACCCCACAGGTTGTTATCCAATTTCTTGTGAGCGCAGGGATACCCCATATGTGGCCAAAAACCTCTGTTTGGATAAATGGGAGGGCTTGGAATGGAAGGAGCACCATTTGAATTTTGGAAAAGTTGAAATAAATTGCGCGCACCATGTCACATTTGCAGGGCCTCTTGGGTACCTATACATTAGAAACCCCCCACAAGTGACTCCATTTTGGAAACTGGACCCCTCAAGGATTTTATTCAGGAGTATAGTAAGCATTTTGATTCCACAGGTACTTCACAAAAATGTTGCTGTAGCAACAAATTTCTCACTGTTAGGCTATGTGGCCATGATCCAACGTCTAGTACACAGTGTCAGCCTTCCTGCAGAGATGCGAGTGTTGTCCACGGGAGAACGCAGCTGCCCATGCCCACGACTTGGGTTCAGGCTGCTGTGGACTTTAGCTCTATTCTACCTGCAGAGAACACTCTTGTCTCCGCAGCATAAATTGACATGCTGAGGCTCGGGAAGCTGCGCCACAAGTCGGTTTATGCTGCGGAGAAAAGAAGCACAGTGGGCATGGGATTTCTAAAAATTCTTCCACTGTGCTTGTATTGCACAACGCAGCGTTATGGACAAAGGGAAAACACTGCGCCCAAAACGCTGCAAACCCTGATTGTGGGCACATAGCCTAAAATGCTACAATGGATGAATGGATAGATGTCAAACATATATAACGTCCTACCCCCTGCATATTCTAAGCTGGCGCCCTTTAGTGCCTTTCATGTGGCACTAAAGGGTGCCTAGCCTTGTATTTAGCCCAAAAAGAAAAAAAAGAATTAAAAAAAATGAAGTGGGGTCCCCCATATTTTTGATAGCAGGCCAGGGTAAAGCAGACAGCTGTAGCCTGCAAACCACAGCTGACAGCTTCACCTTGGCTGGTGATCACTTTGGAGGGCTCCCCAAGCTGTTTTTTTTTTTTATTATTTATAAATAAATAATTAAAAAAAAAACAAACGTAGGGTCCCCCCAAATTAGATCACCAGCCAAGGTGAAGCTGACAGCTGGGGTCTGGTATTCTCAGGGTGGGAAGAGCCATGGTTATTGGACTCTTCCCAGCCTAAAAATAGCAGGCCGCAACCGCCCCAGAAGTGGCGCATCCATTAGATGCGCCAATCCTGGCGCTTCACCCCAACTCATCCCGTTGCCCTGGTGCGGTGGCAAACGGGAAAATAAATGGGGTTGATACCAGATGTGTAATGTCACCTGGCATCAAGCCTAGCAATTAGTTATGTCACGGCGTCTATTTGATACCAGACATAACTAATTGACAGTAATAAAAAAAAAAATTGACAACAAAAAAAAAATTTATTTGAAAAAAACACTCCCCAAAAACATTCCCTCTTTGGCCAATTTATTGAAAAGAAAAAAAAATCGGGTCCCTGTTGTAATCCATTGTGAAAGTCCCGCGGTGATTCTGGACCTTCTAGAATATGGGGGGCACGTTCAGGGAACGTATCTCCCATTTTCTAGGAGTGCAGACCCTCTGACATGTTTGTTTATGCCAGATGGGAGATAAATGATTTTTTACCGGCGCGGTCATTTACTGTAACCTGATCATCGGTATACGGTGTATACCGGTCATCAGGTGAGCGGGGACCGGAAAAAACGGCCAGAATCATGATCTCCAGGGTCTCAGCTAGCCCCGGCAGCTGAGACCCCGGAAATTTTCTGACTCTGGGGGGCGCTAGACCCTTTTTTCCGACCGCCGTTAAAAAGCGGCGGATCGGAAGAAGTGCCCTAATTTGTCGCCGTTAAAAGGCGTATCGGCGGTCGTTAAGGGGTTAAACCTTCCATCCCCCTTTTATCTCTTCTTGTCAACATAAGAAGCAGATTTACATCTGATGAAAAATGCAGTCACAGGAATGAAATTTTTTAAATAAAAAAAGAAAAAAAGAAATGTTTGACCATTGAAAAATTCCCAGACCTGTTGTAGGCTAATAGCCCCCTGATGTGATATATTTAATCAGAGTGAGGCTATATTCATGGAAAAGAGGTTCCACTGATGAATTCCATCTCATTGTAAAAACATATTTATTTGAGGAATGAGAATCTAATCCGATACATTTTATCGTGTGGTGTACAATGGAACATACAGTGCCTACAAGTAGTATTCAACCCCCTGCAGATTTAGCAGGTTTACACATTCGGAATTAACTTGGCATTGTGACATTGAAACTGTAGATCAGCCTGGAAGTGTGAAATGCACTGCAGCAAAAAAGAATGTTATTTCTTTTTTTATTTTTTTTTTTTAAATTGTGAAAAGTTTATTCAGAGGGTCATTTATTATTCAACCCCTCAAACCACAAGAATTCTGTTTGGTTCCCCTAAAGTATTAAGAAGTATTTCAGGCACAAAGAACAATGAGCTTCACATGTTTGGATTAATTATCTCTTTTTCCAGCCTTTTCTGACTAATTAAGACCCTCCCCAAACTTGTGAACAGCACTCATACTTGGTCAACATGGGAAAGACAAAGGAGCATTCCAAGGCCATCAGAGACAAGATCGTGGAGGGTCACAAGGCTGGCAAGGGGTACAAAACCCTTTCCAAGGAGTTGGGCCTACCTGTCTCCACTGTTGGGAGCATCATCCGGAAGTGGAAGGCTTATGGAACTACTGTTAGCCTTCCACGGCCTGGAAAGCCTTTGAAAGTTTCCACCCGTGCCGAGGCCAGGCTTGTCCGAAGAGTCAAGGCTAACCCAAGGACAACAAGGAAGGAGCTCCGGGAAGATCTCATGGCAGTGGGGACATTGGTTTCAGTCAATACCATAAGTAACGTACTCCACCGCAATGGTCTCCGTTCCAGACGAGCCCGTAAGGTACCTTTACTTTCAAAGTGTCATGTCAAGGCTCGTCTACAGTTTGCTCATGATCACTTGGAGGACTCTGAGACAGACTGGTTCAAGGTTCTCTGGTCTGATGAGACCAAGATCGAGATCTTTGGTGCCAACCACACACGTGACGTTTGGAGACTGGATGGCACTGCATACGACCTCAAGAATACCATCCCTACAGTCAAGCATGGTGGTGGCAGCATCATGCTGTGGGGCTGTTTCTCAGCCAAGGGGCCTGGCCATCTGGTCCGCATCCATGGGAAGATGGATAGCACGGCCTACCTGGAGATTTTGGCCAAGAACCTCTGCTCCTCCATCAAGGATCTTAAGATGGGTCGTCATTTCATCTTCCAACAAGACAACGACCCAAAGCACACAGCCAAGAAAACAAAGGCCTGGTTCAAGAGGGAAAAAAATCAAGGTGTTGCAGTGGCCTAGTCAGTCTCCTGACCTTAACCCGATTGAAAACTTGTGGAAGGAGCTCAAGATTAAAGTCCACATGAGACACCCAAAGAACCTAGATAACTTGGAGAAGATCTGCATGGAGGAGTGGGCCAAGATAACTCCAGAGACCTGTGCCGGCCTGATCAGGTCTTATAAAAGACGATTATTAGCTGTAATTGCAAACAAGGGTTATTAAGGGAAAATCCGCGGTAAATCCATGGTAAATCCACGGTAAATCTGTGGCAAACCACTGCAAAAAACGCGGGTGCGGGTTTTACTGCATATTTTGCCGTGGGTGAGGGTTCTTTTAGAGGGTCCGTATTTTTCTTAAGAAAAAGTCACTTTCTAGTGCGCACATGGCCTAAAATTGGTTTTGGAGAAATAAAGCTGCCAGAATGGTCCAGCCAATCACCTGATTGAAAACAATTAAAAAAATGTATGGCAGGAACCTTCAGGATTTGAAGAGTGCTTGTGTGGAAGAATGGAACAAAATCAACTTGAGCAATGCATGCAACTAGTTCCTCCATACAGGAGGCGTCTTGTGGCTGTCATCACAAACAAAGGCTTTTGTACAAAGTATTAAATACATTTCAGTGAGGGTGTTCATTACTTTTTCCCTTTTCATAGACCATGTAGAAGGCGCTTGTACACCGAAACGCGTAGTCCAAGCAGGCTACCACTCCTAATCGCTTTCCTTCACCGCCCAGAAGTGTGGCTCCAATTTTATGGAAGTTTTTCAAAATAAAGATTTGCAAATGCAAAAAATTTTTTAATATATATCTGCATCCTCAAATTTGTCCGCTGGAGTTATAAAGCTTTTTCATTTGGATTTCCCGTGGCTGGCTCCTGCTCTGGTTTTCCGTGCGGACTATCTTCTGGATTGATACTGGAATCCACACACAGGAGTGTACGGGTAAGCTGGCTTTGAAAACTATTTAGTTTTTTGTTTACTTTTTCCCTGTGTCAATTCTCATGGTTACACATCACTAAATTTTTGGCCATCTATGGTTTGATTTCGTTGCCTATGTGATGGGTTGTTACTGACATTTGTTGAGAAATTCATGTCAATAGCACCTTTAGGCCCTGTGCCCACTGGGAAATAACTTTTTCTTAATCTCACCAGATCCATATGAGCTGTGTGAGCCGTTTCAACCAGTACCATAGTCCAGGGTTCTTCAGGAATAAATCTCACCCTATTAATTTACTGGGAAACTAAAAGGCTAAACTGACACCCACAGACTCCTGTCCTAACAAGGACAGTCCAGAACTATTAGGCTATGTGCCCACACTGCGTTTTTTTGACGCTGCGTTTTTGTGCGTTTTTGGCCGCTAAAAACGCACAAAAACGCACATGCGTCGAAAAAACGCGGCAAAAAACGCACGCGTTTTGCCGCGATTTGGTGCGTTTTTTTGCTGCGTTTTGCTGCGCTTTTGCTCACTGCGTCCTTATGCGTTTTTTATCAGTGAACAAAAAAAAAAAAGGTCTGATGTAATTTCCTTCTTCAATGTGTTCTTCATTCTCCACTAGTGTATGCAGAAGAGCAGACAGCTGCAGAACTACAAGGCTCAGCATGCTCCATCCAGGACTGTATGCTTGAGGGAGAGTCAGGGGGAGCAGACCTACAAGGCTCAGCATCCTCCATCCAATAGTGTATGCAGGAGAGCAGACAGCAGCTGTCGAACTACAAGGCTCAGCATCCTCCTTCCAGGACTGTATGCAGGATTTCTTTGCCCCCCCAAACAAAAAAAATGACGTGGGCTTCGCCATATTTTTGTATGCTAGCCGGGTACAGCAGGCAGGTACGGGCTGCCCCCAACCCCCAGCTGCCTATTTGTACCCGGCTGGGAACCAAAAATATAGGGAAGCCCTTTTTTTTTAAATTATTTCATGAATTTCATGAAATAATTTAAAAAAAAAATGACGTGAGCTTCGACCAATTTTTGAGTCCAGCCGGGTACAACTAGGCAGCTGGGGATTGGAATCCACAGTGCAGGGTGCCCATGCTTTCTGGGCACCCCCGCTGTGAATTGCAGTCCCGCAGCCACCCCAGAAAATGGCGCTTTCATAGAAGCGCCATCTTCTGGCGCTGTATCCAACTCTTCCAGCTGCCCTGAAGCCGGGTGGCTAAGCTGGGTAATAATGGAGTTAGGGCTAGCTGTATAGCTGGCCCTAAGCCCGAAATTCATGGTGTCACGCCAATATTAGACATGGCCACCATGAATTTCTAGTAAAGATAAAAAAAAAACACAACACAGAAAAATGTTTTTATTAGAAATAAAACACAACACAATTAGTGACTCCATCTTTATTGAAATAAACCCCCCTCCGCAGTAATCCTGGGTTAGGGTCCCGCGCCGTCCAATCCGGATCCAATATCATCTGATCGGTTTGCTGGAAGGCAAAGCGATCAGATGATGTGTCAGGATCAAGTGCCTGAATCACATCACACATCAGCTGATTGTATAAAAGCCGATTATACAATCAGCTGATGCATCGGTGCAAAAAAAAAAAAAAAAAAATAATACTCACTTATGTGCTGATTACCGGCAGCTCCTGCAGCGATGGGGCGGGAGTCTGATCCCGTCCGATCGCTGCAGCAGCTGCCGGTAATCAGGGATGAAGTCTCCTGACAAATCCGCTGATACCGGCTGGGCGCCGGCGTCAGCCCGAGACTTATGATCACCTGATGCGTCAGGTGACTGCATCAGGTGATCCATCGCCAGGTCCTGCATCCTGCAGGCATACGTACCCGGGGAGACTGCACACACCCGGAGTGGCGGGACCGGGAGGAGATGGGAGCGGGCATGGCACCGGGAGGCTGCAGACAGGTGAGTATAACTTTTTTTTTTCTACTGTTAACTTTTGTTTTCGCAGCCGCTTCCATCTCCCGCCTGTACATGGCGCCGCACGGCAGCATACATGCACAGGACGGGAGGTGGACGCAGCGGTGACGGTACCGGGAGGATTCACGCTTCTGTATATACTGACAGAAGGAATCCTCTTCCTGTACACGTCACTTTGCTACCCACCTCCTGCGTTTATAGCTGCGTTTTTGGTCTTAGAAACGCACCAAAACGCACCAAAACGCAGCTATTTGCGTTTCTCATTGCGTCTTTCAACATCCCATTGCACTCAATGGATGAAAAGCGCAGTGAAAAACGTGGGAATAATTGACATGCTGCGTTTTTGTGGTCACCACAAAAACGCAGCTGAAACAAAACGCTGTGTGGGGACAGCAAAAATGAAAACTCATAGACTTTGCTGGGGAAGCAAAGTCATGCAGTTTTGAGGCCAAAAACGCACCCGAAAAACGTGCAAAAACGCCGAGAAAAACGCACTGTGTGCACATAGCCTTAGGGTTTATTTCTAGCTTATCAATCTGTAGACTGTCCAGGACATGAGTCTGTTGATAACGTTTGGAACTCCATTCTATGTCTGAACTGGGTGCAAAAACCTAAAAAACATCACTATATGGAGATAAGGTATGCACACCAGTGACTATGCAAGGGGAAAGAAAGAATTTCTCTTTATTCATATATTCATTGCAGTAATGCAGGTTCCATTTTTCACATTTCATTCTTACATATAGCTATTGAATTTTTCATGTCAGTATTCACACAGCAGTTTCTGCTATTACATGTATTCCCCTTGCATAGTCACTGGTGTGCATACCTTATCTCCCCATAGTGATGTTTTTTTAGGTTTTTGCACCCAGTTCAGACATAGAATGAAGTTCCAAACGTTATTCCTTATTTGTTAGTAGTTTTTCGTTTGTGAACCCACCCCACTCACACCTATTGCCAATCCACATGATACGTATATATAGCCTGGGTCTCAGCTTCCCATACACGGTAAGTTTTTTTAATTGCATGAGAGGACACACACAAGCTAGGGACCCCAACGTAGAGAAATACTTTGGCGTAGTGTTGGGGCTCTATTGCATTGATCAATTCAGTAGCTAAATTTCTCTTTATTCATATATTCATGGCAGTAATGCAGGTTCCATTTTTCACATTTCATTCTTTCATATAGCTATTGAATTTTTCATGTCAGTATTCACACAGCAGTTTCTGCTATTACATGTATTCCCCTTGCATAGTCACTGGTGTGCATACCTTATCTCCATATAATGGTCTTAGTTAAGGGCTGAATTTGCACTGAAAGGCATTTCTGCTTAATCTCTGTCTTTTTCTAAATCAATGTTTGAGAATATTCCCTTTTGCTTCTTGCAAGTGAATAAATGCTGCTCTTTCTGCACTTTTTTTAGAGGGCGATATATTCCTAGTAAGAAAGGGAGTTATTACTCCCCGTTTTGTTCAGGAGTTTTTGTATTTTTGTATCTCATGTGTTTTTCTAGTTAAGATCTTTCCCATTATATTTGCTTTTTCTATTTCAATATAATTACACAAGAGTTCCTGATATAGTGGGTGGAAGATCGTGTGGTCTTTAAGGGATTTTTTTGATTATCAGGCGTTGGCATTTTCTCAGGGTTTTTACTGGCTGAAACCAGCAATCTATCCTATACTTTTGTATCTAGCCAGCAGGGCCTCACTTTGCTTAATTCTATATCTACCATCTGTGTGTTGTTTTTTTTCTTACATCACCGTCGTTATATGTTGGGGACTTTTGACTTTCCGTTTGGGCTGCTCTGAGGCAAGTCAGGATTCCTCATTTCATCTTTGAGGTTAGTTAGTTCTCAGGCGGTAACGAGGTGTCTAGGTTTGTTAGGAACGCTCCACTGCTACTTCTAGTTCTGTTTGTGTAGATTGCAGCCAGCTAAGTTTCCAACTACTCTTATGCATTATCTTCTTTCATTTTTCATGAGATTTTTGCAAGATCTTTTGCGGTCTCCTGACCAGAACAATGTAATATCCCATTCACGGGTAAGGAGGTCACAAATCGGTATACACAAACACAGACACTCTTATTTAACAACATTCCACTAGACCGTGGTTAGGGCAAGTTGCACCTCTGATATCGCCATAGGAACACACAGTCCGAAGCCAGCCTGGGGTTGGAGTCCAGTTAGTGGGAGCAGAATGTAGAACGTGAGCCAGTCAGAAAGTAGAAGTTGAGGAGTGAAGACCTGTGGTCTGGAGCTGCTGCAGCTCGGCCCAGGCACAGGACAGAAGGGGTCCTAGAGCCCAAGGAAAGTGCACCATACACCCGTGGTCTCGTTCCACATATGGCATAGCGGAGTGGAGGGACTTGGCCGCATAGGGGACCGACCCCTCAACTAGTGGAGAACTACAAGGCTCAGCTAGCAAACTGGAGGCTGAGGTTACTGCAAGTGTTGAGGCCTCATTCACATACATCCAGTAAAAAGGTGACCACATAGGGCCAAGGGATAGAGCTACAAGCCACCCGACAGGGTCTGCGGACATCGGCTCGGGGCTCTGTGTGTGCAGGCACGGGACAGGCGGGAGAGGTCAGCGCAAGCAGACAACCAAAAAGGTACACAGAAGGGTGCATTGGGTTGTGCCTCTGAACTATCCGGGATCGGGTGGGGCCCATCACAGCAGTACTCAGTACTCCAAGGGTAGTATTTCACCATCCGGATGTGTTAATCTGGAACTCTTAACTGTGAGACCTTGTGACTGCATCCCTGTGTCGTCCAGTTATTCCCTGCACCTCCAGCCCTGCGCCCCGCCATTACTGCACAACACCATCAAGAGACTGGGGGACTCAGCTCTACCTGTGGAGAGCTATATCAACTCAGCTGCATCACCATCGACCCCCAGGGAAACTGAATAGCAGCATCTATCTTACCACACACCACAGGTGGCGTCACGAACTATCATCCCATGTAAATAATCCCCCATGTCATCTTTATTAACCCTCAAATGGTGAGGTGGGGTTTTCCACACCCCAAGGAAATTTTGTTCAGCAGGCATTCATTGGAAAATGCTGGTATGAATCAATAATGTATTACACTTTCCAATACTTGTGGGTGTCAAAAATTTGGTATGCTCATGTGTAATAAATCGACAATAAGAAAACAATTAACACAAACGTGATCTTTGCATTTTCTGTAAAAATTAGAAATTTCTAAACACTGGCGTATAGGAAGCCCCACATCACTAGTTGCGTGACAAAGTTCCCACCTCACCAGTTGAGGGTTAATGACACCATCGGGTCACGGAGCTGGGCCCTGTCGCAGTGACATCCTCCGAGCAGAAACAGAGCCGGCCCGGTAACGAGTGCCCCCAGGCCCCAGTGGGGCGTGTGAACTTGGCATGAAGAACAGGATTTAGTGTCCGTTACAAAGGGTACTGTGCGCTTAAAAGACTGTGCAAAAAGACTATGCACTGACGTCCATTGAAAAAGAACAGGCGCCATGTGCAATCAAAAAGTCTGGGTACGTCCGCCCTTCCTGGGCCCGCCCACTACAACAGAAGAGAAACAAACTTACCAAATGACCCAGGAGTCCCGCTTGCCCAGGAAGTAGCCCAAGGCGCGATGTCCTGCAGCGTTCGTGTGATGATCTGGCAACGGGATCTCTACCCGGGCGACACTGTCACCTACACCAGGCAGAAAGGTTAAAATCCACTGTTTGGAGGAAAGCGCACTGGAGTGCTGTCCTGAAGGTGCACCAGACCGGGAACCTGTCCCAGTCAGCACCACAAAGACTGCGTCCTGTGACCAGGGGACACAGACACTGGGTCTCAGCTATGGCATGCCTAGGAATCTGGAGTGCCCTCAGCTGGGAAGCTGTAGACCTGGTGCACGGCAGTGTAAAAAGTAAAATATTGTAGAAGAAAAATGTAAATAGTTAACCGGTTTCATTGATAGCTTTACAGATAGTATTGATAGTGGGGTGTTTTTTTTTTGCTTAAAATGGACAATTGGACTACAGCACTATGTGTGGTCAGGACTACCATTGGATATAGTTAGAACCTTGTTAGCGTGCTCAACAGTAGATTTACAATACCACAAGTTAAAACCCGTCTGGCGTGGCCAAAGGACAAAAGAGTGGTCAGGAACGCTCTACCGTCATGCCCAGAGCCTACGTTGGGGGTTTATTGGAGATGGGTCCCCCAGTTGTTATGCTGCTGATAACCGGAGAGGTGCAAGGAACCTTGGCATCATGGATTCCAGAGAAAAGTTAATAATGCTGAAGTGATGTTTTTATATTGCAAAGTTATATATTTTATTGAAAAGTTTTATCATGTTGGAAACATTCAAGAAATTATGCCTCCCATAAAGGTAATAAATGTTTTACTGTTACCTGTTGCACTGCATATCAAAATTTTGCATGTAATAACACCACTGTATGTCTTTTTCTGTTCCAGCCCGTGGACATGCTGGGATTTGCTATAGGAGAGTGTGGCGCCCCTGAGGCTTCAGTCGCCATAGAGGTACTGCCCCTCATCCAGAGGTGTGGTATCCTATTTCCGGGTAAGGACGAGGTCACAAATCAGTATACACAAACACAGACACTCTTATTTAGCAACACTCCACTAGACCGTGGTTAAGGCAAGTTGCACCTTTGATATCACCATAGGAACACACAGTCCAAGGCCAGCCTGGGGGTGGAGTCTAGTTAGTGGGAGCAGAATTTAGAAAGTAAGCCAGTCAGGAAGTCGGAGCAGAGAAGTGAAGACCTGTGGTCTGGAGCTGCTGCAGCTCGGCCCAGGCACAGGACAGAATGGGTCCTAGAGCCCAAGGAAAGTACGCTATACACTCGTGGTCTCGTTCCATAAACAGCATACCGGAGTGGAGGGACTTGGCCACATTAGGGACTGGCCCCTCAACTAGTGGAGAACTACAAGGCTCAGCTAGCAAACCAGAGGCTGAGGTTACTGCAAGTGCCGAAGCCACATCCACATACATCCAGTGAAAAGGTGACCACATACAGCCAAGGGATAGAGCTACAAGCTACCTGACAGGGTCCGCAGACACCGACTCGGGACTCTGTGTATGCAGGCACAGGACAGGCGGGGGAGGTCAGTGCAGGAAGACGACCAGAACGGAACACAGAAGGGTGCACTGGGTTGTGCCTCCGGGATCAGCTGGGGCCCATCACAGCAGAACGCAGCACTCCAAGAGCAGCATTTGACCATCCGGGTGTGTTAATCTGAAAGTCTTAACTGTGAGTAAAGACCTTGTGACTGCATCCCTGTTTCCTCCGGTTATTCCCTGCACCTCCAGCCCTGCGCCCCGCTATTACTCCACAACACCATCAAGAGCCTGGGGGGACTCAGCTCTACCTTTGGCGAGCTATACCAACTCAGCTGCATCACCATATCATCTTTATTAACAACATCGCCGGGGTCACAGAACCGGGCCCTGTCGCCATGATATCCTCCGAGCAAAAACAGAGCCGCCCCGGTAACGAGTGCCCCCAGGCCCTGGTGGGGCGTGTAAGAATTATTAAGGACCATTAGAATTAAAGGTCCATTTTGAGTGCAGCAAATTTACGGGGCACGACAATTTACAGCAATTTGAAGACATCTGTCTTCATATTAGTCACCAGGCCCAAACTTACAAAGAATATAAGAAACTCAAGCCAGGAAGACTCCTGAAGTTCACACCTGTACAGAGACCTTCTGAGACTACCTGACAGTCCCATAAGAAATTCAAGCCAGGAAGATTCCTGAAGTTCACACCTGTACAGAGACCTTCTGAGACAACCTGGCAGTCCCAATGCTTAGCCCTCCGAGTCCTCACCTAAAGAGAATGTCTATCTTAATTAGAAAGAGACTTTATTCAATTTAGGGCAGAGCTTCAAAGAAACCTTGGTGACAAACATGGAAATGACCAAGTTGTTAACGAGATAAACAAATTGAAATGTAATAACATTTCAGGTTAGCAGTAAATACAAGGTGCACTACAGGAACTGTAGCAAGAGAATGTCAGACTCAGACAGGAGATTGAAAATCTAAAAACTCAAACACCTAGACATCTGAACCAGGAGGGGGCCACCAAAACAAAGGAGAGACAAATGAAGGCTGCTAATATGCTAAATAACCCCAAAAACATTAACAAACTGGAAATGAATTAAAATAAAGCGGAAAACAGTTAAACAGAAATGAGAAAAAGAGACCACTAGCAGCAAAACCTTCAGCACACACCCTCATTACGCATCCAAGTAAACCACTAAGTGGCACTTCAGGATACCAACATCATATAACAAGCAACTGTGACACCACCATATCCTGATAGCATCTTAATAATAGACTTAAATGAATGAATGCACTATGGCTATTCTCAGGAAAAAGAGTCAGTAAAACCATTTTGCCATCAATGCTATAAAGAACAGATATATTCAACCAAGCAATCCAGCATCAACATGCATATGGCTGCTAGGATTGTGTCTATGTCAGATGTTATCCTGGCACAACACAGCTCCATAAATTACCATCACCTGTATGACTGCATGCACATCAACAAACAAGGGATCAGCCTTCTAGCCAAAGAGCTGAAGGCCATCTTACAAAACAGAAACCACAGGCCAAGATCCAGCGCAAACCAAAGCCTTGAGGACAACTGACAATAAAGACTGGAAATCCCTCAATTATCACAAGTAACAAGAAGAAAATTAGACCATAGGAAGCACTCATGGAGGAGACCACCTGCTTCAAACAGATATATGCAGAACAGAAACACGAGGAGATAAAGCCATCAAGCAGGGCAGCTGCTCCAGAAGGTTATTAGTCTGGCACAAAGAGGCAATCAATCAGCAGATCAAATCATTGAAAAGAGAAGACAGCCACATATGGATGAGAATTGGCTCCATCCTCACTTCTCAATCTGATATCTACCTTTGAGCTATCTACACAGCACTGCTGGAGTCACCATATTTCAATCCAGAAAGCTTTGAGATCTTAGGGGTACTTTGCACGCTGCGACATCGCAAGCCGATTGTGGCGATGCTGAGCGCGATAGTACCCACCCCCGTCGCAGATACGATATCTTGTGATAGCTGCCGTAGCGAACATTATCGCTACGGCAGCTTCACACGCACTTACCTGCCCCTCGACGTCGCTCTGGCCGGCGACCTGCCTCCTTCCTAAGGGGGCGGGTCGTGCGGCGTCACAGCGACGTCATACGGCAGGCGGCCAATAGAAGCGAAGGGGCGGAGATGAGCGGGACGTAAACATCCCGCCCACCTCCTTCCTTCCGCATTGCCGGTGGAGGCAGGTAAGGAGATGTTCCTCGCTCCTGCGGCTTCTTACACAGCAATGTGTGCTGCCACAGGAACGAGGAACAACATCGTACCTGTCGCTGCAGCGAAATTATGGAAATGACCAACACTACACAGATCACCGTTTTTTGACGCTTTTGCGATCGTTTATCGGTGCTGCTAGGCTTTACACGTTGCGGCGTCGTTACCGGCGCCGGATGTGCGTCATTTTCAATTTGACCCCGACGAGATCGCAGTTACGATGTCGCAACTTGCAAACTACCCCTTAGAATGAGAGGCAACCCATTATCAGGCCCTTGGAAAAGTTCTCATTTTTTGAAACCTCAATGGAATAATATAGAGAGAAAAATAGTATATGACCACTGATGGAAAAATCTGCATATTTGGACCTGAGACTGATTGTCATAACTCGGTACACCTAGAGAGAAACAGCTACAACAATATAGTAAAGAAATATGACAGAAAGCTCCTGAATTTACACTGATGAGCAAAAGAATAACAGGGTTTTGATCTTTTGACTTTCAGGCTCCATATCTCACCATGCACTACAGCAGAGGTCTCAAACACACAGGCCACGGGCCAGATGCAGCCTCTCAGACTGCTTCTTGCAGCCCACAGGCACGTACCACCCATGACAATCGTGGCCAGTGCAGAGGCCGCAGCCGTCACTGCTCACTGTTTTATTTCAGATGAACATTTTACCGATGCTGCGCAAAGTCAAGCTCTCGCTGCACTATTTCAATGGCAGCCGCTGGCCAATCAGAGGCAAGTAGCTGATGCATATGATGTCACCTGCTTCCATCTGATTGACCGGTGGCTGCCATTTGAATAGTGCAGAGAGAGCTTGACTCTGCGCGGTGGCGGTGGCAAAATTTTCATCTTAATTTAAGATGAAGCGCTGACAGTGGCCGCGATCGTCATGGGAGGTTTGTGCCTGCGGGCCACAAAAAGAAGGATAGAGGATGCCGAGGGAACAGAGGACAGGTGTGAAGAATGTTTTGGTGTGTGTGTGTGTGTGTAGAATGGCACACTAGGGGACCAGGATGGGACATTGCTAGTGTCTGTGTAGAATGACCCGATAGGGGATGAGGATGGGACATTGCCAGTGGGTGTGTGTGTGTGTGTGTGTGTGTGTGTGTGTGTGTGAAGAATGGCACATTAGGGGACCAGGATGGGACATTGCCACATGAAGAGGATCAGTAAAGGGAATAGTACTACAAGAAGGGGACAAGGAGGGGAACTATACTACAGGATGGGGCACATTACTAAAGGATGGGGAACTTAAGTAAAAGGGGAGAAGGAGGGGGTACATTACTACAGGATGGAGACAAGGATGGGGCACATTAGTTAAAAAGGACAAGGCTTGGGCACATTACTACAGGATGGTGACAAGGATGGGGCACATTTGTAAAAGGGGACAAGGATAGGCACATTACTACACCTTGGGGACAAGGATGGGAACATTACTTCAAGAAGGGGAACAGGATGGGGGACAGTTGGCCAAAATTACTATATGGTGCTAATTGTAAAACTATATTAGTTACAAGAAAGGGATAAAATGTAAGCAAAAAAAATAAAGCATGAATTTTTCTTTACCATCAAAAATATTTTTTTATATATATATATTTAAACAAAAAAGTGCACATTTGTTATAAGAAATGAGCAAACAAATTTAAAAAACAGTGATCCAAATGTGTAGAGAAGAAAAACTTTGGTACCAATAAACATGTCACTTTGTCCTGCAATCAAAGCATACCCCCACACTTATTTTTTTTTCTATGTGCAGCTCATACATCCAGCCGAGTTTGAGACCCCTACACTACAGCCCTTAAACGTGAGACTATCTTCATTTTATAGATAATAATCTTGGCTATCTCCTACATAAATTTGACTTGCAACTATTTAGCATATGATTAGCTATGCAGACTCTTGTCATGTCACTTCATTGTTACTGTTTTGCTCCTAAAAATCTGAATTTACATTTTCATTATTTTGTAAATCCACCTTACTCTTTTAACACCTGAATCCTTCTGGGCATTCTCTCGATCAGATTCCAGCATGTCTCTACCGAAATCTGATCCCAGGTCTCTTCTACACAATCCCAATGTTGATGCGTGTAGTAGTTGACTCATTTGGGTATGTATACAGCTATTTCTTCAACTCTACTCACAAGTGTTCGATTGTGTTGAAATCTAGAGACTGGGGGTAAATCCAGTTCCTCTACTTTATTGTCATTGAGCCATTTCTTTGCCAATCTCTATGTGTGCTTTGGGTTGTTGTCCTGCTGGTACTGTATGTTGTCCTTTTCCTACCCATAGTACTCGAGTGTATAAAGTAACTAGTCTTGTAGGATACTCACATATAGCTCAGCATTGAGACTACCATAGAACCTAGTCAAGTATCCAATGCCTTTGGCTGGGAAATAACCTCATGTTATCTATCTTCCTCCACCTAACTTGATAGTTCCTCCAATTTCTCATTCGTTAGCCCCTATTTCCCTTTTTTCTGCCAGAAACATTTGCACCCATCAGAGTCTAGCCTATTGACTTTTATCTAATCGCTACTGTCCACCTTTCTGTAAACTTGAGCGGACGCTTCTCTTATGATGATATCAAGAGATTTCATCACCTTTTTTCAGGCCACCATCCCAGACTTGTGGATCATGAATCGCACAGTGCTTGCATGGACATCTGTGATCTCACTATTATGAAGCATACGAGCCACCTCCACTGCCGTATTTATCGTGCCAGAACTGATAAACCTTGTAATGAGCTGACTTGTTGACTCTGATATATTTTGCCTGGATGTCCACCTTTGGCTTTTGAATGGATGGGCTTCATTTCATTTTCTTTCAACTGTCATGGCACTCACATGATGCAGTTTGGCAATTTTCTTGGCCGAGACACCTCTATCGATGAGCTGGATGATGCTACTATCTTTACTTGGGAAATATTTTTTCATGTCTGCTCTTTGATTCAACCAGTGACCTTAGCTTGGGAATCAAGCTATTGATTCAGTCGCTTTCCTTGTGCATGGCAGAGTGAGACGAATCAATAGACAGCCCTGGTACAACAGCCTCACTAAAAAACTTCGGCAAGTATCTAGGGCTGCAGAGTGGCGGTGGAAGAAAACGCACTCCCAGGAAAACTTCACCACATTCAAATATGCAATTCACACATTTCGTTCAGCCCTCACCTCCGCTAAACAGGATTACTTCAGAAACCTCATATCCTCTCTAACACACAACCCCAAACAGTTATTCAATACTTTCAACTCCCTCCTTCACCCACCACTGCCCCCTCCAACTTCCCTCATTTCACCAGAAGACTTTGCCACTTATTTCAAAGAAAAAATCGACCAAATAAGGCAAGTCTTATCTGCTCAACCACCACAACCCCCTCATAGAACAGACCACTGCCCCTCCCCCATAAACTTCCTCCCCACCATCACTGAAGGAGAGCTTGCATGTCTTCTGTCAAAAGCGCACCTCACTACCTGCGCACTTGACCCGATCCCATCCCACCTCCTCCCTAACCTCACCACTATCCTTATTCAAGCCTTATCTCATCTTTTCAACCTATCTTTAACGACTGGTACCTTCCCTTCTGCCTTTAAACATGCAACAGTCACACTTATCCTAAAGAAACCTTCCCTCGACCCAATCTCTACTACCAGCTACCACCCCATATCACTACTCCCGTTCACCTCAAAACTCCTGGAACAGCATGTCCATGCTGAACTTTCCTCCCACCTCTCATCTAACTCTCTCCTTGACAACCTACAGTCCGGCTTCCGTCCACATCATTCTACCGAAACTGCCCTGACTAAAATCACAAATGACTTACTGCCAAAGCTAACAAGCACTTCTCCATACTCCTTCTAGACTTGTCTTCAGCCTTTGATACTGTCGACCACTCCTTCCTATTGCAGATCCTCTCTTCCCTTGGTGTCAGAGATCTTGCCCTCTCTTGGATCTCTTCATACCTTTCCAACCACACTTTTAGTGTCTCCCACTCCCACACAACCTCTTCATCCCGGCCTCTCTCTGTTGGCGTCCCTCGAGGCTCTGTCCTGGGACCCTTACTTTTTTCTATCTATACATTTGGCCTGGGACAACTCATAAAGTCCCATGGCTTCCAGTACCACTTTTATGCCGATGACACTCAGATCTATCTCTCTGGGCCAGATGCCACATCTCTGCTGTCCAGAATCCCAGAGTGTCTTTCTGCTATATCCTCCTTTTTCACCTCTCGCTTCGTAAAGCTCAATGTGGCCAAAACTGAACTAATCATCTTTCCTCCATCTCACCTACAGTCTCCACCTGATCTATCTATTACATTAAATAACACCATGCTCTCGCCAGTGCCCAAAGTTCGGTGCCTCGGAGTGACCTTTTACTCTGCCCTGTCCTTCATACCACACATCCAATCCCTCACCACCTCCTGCCGTCTTCAACTCAAAAATATTTCTAGAATCCATCCTTTCCTCAATTCACAATCTACAAAAATGCTAGTGCATGCCCTAATAATCTCCCGCCTCGATTACTGTAACATCCTCCTATGTGGCCTCCCTGCTTACACGTTCGCCCCTCTCCAGTCCGTCCTTAATTCTGCTGCCCGACTGATCTACCTCTCGCCTCAATACCACCCCGCTTCTCCTCTCTGCAAGCCACTGGCTCCCAATCTTCCACCGTATCCAATTCAAACTACTAACACTGAACTACAAAGCCGTCCATAATCTGTCTCCTCCGTATATCTCTGAACTAATCTCCCACTACACCCCAACACGCCACCTCCGGTCCTCACAAGATCTCCTTCTCTCCTCCTCTCTCATTCGCTCCTCATGCAACCGACTCCAAGACTTCTCCCGAGCATCCCCAGTCTTCTGGAACTCACTGCCTCAACACATCAGACTATCTGCTACCCTTGCAAGCTTCAAACGGAACCTGAAAACTCATCTGTTCAGAAATGCCTATAATCTACAATGACCTCACTGCTTCACCACCGTGCGGAGCTGCCGCCCGACCACCGTGCGGAGCTGCCGCCCGACCACCATGCGGAGCTGCCGCCCGACCACCGTGCGGAGCTTCCGCTCGACCTACACCCCACCTACTGTCTCCTCCCCAAAATCCTATAAAATGTAAGCCCGCAAGGGCAGGGTCCTCTTCCCTCTGTACTATTCTGTCTACTGTAACTTGTATATGTATTCTGTATGTAACCCCCTTCTCATGTACAGCACCATAGAATTAATGGTGCTCTATAAATAAATAATAATAATAATTATAATAATAATCAACCTAATATCAAACTGAGCTATTAAGGACTCTGAGAACAGGTTGTAATTTGTCGTTTACAGGAAGAAAAATATTTTTCCACCACCGGTAGCATAACAGCAACAATGACTTGACAAGAATGTGCATAACTAATCATATGCTAAATAGTTGCAAGTCAAATTTATGTATGAGATAGCCAAGATGATTGTCTATGAAATAAAGGAAGTCTTATGATCAAAGCTGTAGTGGATGGAGAGATATGGAGTTAAAAGTCAAAAGTCCAAAACATTATTACCCTTTTGCTCTTCAAGGTATGTGAAAGTTTAGGACTTTATATAAACAGTAGGAGTCAACACACAGTTTCCCTATATACAGTATAAGCCCAAACACAACTCCCTAAATACAGTAGAAATCATCTCACAGACCCCCTAAATACAGTATGAGCCTTCAAACAGCTCCCTATGTCTCTACACATGTTGTTATGGATTTGAAATAAACAAATTATTTTTTAATCTATTTCTGGACAGTCTGCTGGATATCCCTACCTGTGCCTCCCTATGTACAGTATGAGCCCATACATAGCCATCCTATACACAGTAGGAGCCCCCATATAGCTCTCCTCTATACAGTATGAGACCTAACATAGCCCCTATATACAGTACGAGCTCCCACATAGCCCTCCCATATAAAGTATTAGCTTCCCTATTTAGAATATAAGTCATCACACAGAAAATAGAAAAATACATTTTTCCTATTAAACGTTCCCTGGCGGTGTAAAGGGGAGGGGTAATTATTACTAAATTTAAATGTACTAGGGTAGAATAGGGAGGTAATAAATCTATTGTTAATGTCTTTAATGCAGTGTATATATTATACACACACAGCTCTGCTACATGGCCATAGACATACATGGCTCTGCTACATGGCCATAGACATACATGGCTCTGCTAAATGCCCACAGACATACATGGCTCAGTTACATGCAAATATAGACACACACACAGCTCTACTACATGCACATATACACACAGCTCTACTACATACACATATACACAAACATAGCTCTACTCCATGCACCTATAGACACACACACAGCTGTACTACATGCACACTACACATTCCTATAGAAACACACAGCTCTGCTACATGCACACTACATGCCCCTATAGACAAACACAGCTCTGCTACATGCACACTACACGCTGCTATAGACACACACAGCTCTGCTACATGCACACTACATGCTCCTATAGACACACACAGCTGTTACATGCACACTACATGCTCCAATAGACACACACAGCTCTGCTACATGATCTTATAGACACACATAGCTCTACTACATACTCCTATAGACACTCAGCTTTGCTACATGCACTTATAGCCAAACAGCTCTACACGCAGACTACATTCAGAAATATACACACAGTCCTAAAATAGGCACATTTATTTACACACACTATAAATTACCTCATCTTGCAGTTCCTGATCAATGCTAAGCAGGAGAAAAGGCACTGGGACCCGAAGCAGTTGAACAGCTACAGGACCTTCCAATTCACCTTTCCAGTCATGTGATCAGGCACATGATTAGTCAGATGACCTGGAAGGTCCTTCACCCTCTCAGCTCCTACAGACTCTGTTCTGGTCCGATAGGTTTCCTGTCCTGCTTTGCACCGATCACATAGATTAGTGCAGGGCAGGAAGATAGCGGGCAGCTCTCTATGAGCGCCTGGACCCCCCTCATCACCCTGGTGGCGGCCCCACCCCCTGGGGCCCGGTGAGCAGAGGAATGAAAGGGGGTGGTCCCGGGCTATCAATGGCCAGGCCCCCTTCCTGATTTCTGCTCGCCAGGCCCCATAGAGGAGTAAAGGTGGTATTGCCCTGATGGTGGCCCTGGTGCAGCTGGTGGTGATATCGGGTATGTAATGTTTAAACAAAGCTGATTTGCTTTTGATATTTCCTATTATTTGACTTTGACAAAACTTTATTGATACAGTTTGGGGGGCCCATTTCACCTCTAAAGCATATATGATAAGGTATTGGACTGCAATGGGCCCATATATTGTTCTTGTACAGTAGCTCTTTTCTGTAGTAGATGTATGTTTACTGTGTATGGACAGCCTGTTAGAATAAGAGAAAAAGCAGCAGCATATATGGACCACCCCGCTAATGAATTACAATGAAAATATTTTTATTGAACACCAAACACAAATTATATATATACCAATAAAAAAAATTAAAACCACATGGTGTAAGACCCAGATAAGAACATGAGCCACCCAGACGCAATGCAAATGGTGAAATAAGGGATAAAGGGATAAAGCTGGAGCCACAATAAAGCAATAAAGTCAACAGTACTGAACAGTGCCCAAGAAGATGAAATCTGCAGCAGACACCATCCAGTATTCTAAAGTGCTTTATTCCATCATAAAGTGCAGTTAAAAGTAGCGGGGAGAGAGCTGGGTGCAGGCCCCCTTATGGACGACGGCCATTTCACACTTCCTTGTGCTTCAACGGGTCCAAAGGAAGTGCGAAACGGTCGTCGTCCATAAGGGGGCCTGCACCCGGCTCTCCCCACTACTTTTAACTGCACTTGATGATGGAATAAAGCACTTTGGAATACGGGATGGTGTCTGGCGCAGATTTCTATATCTTGGATATAAGTTTGGATTTTCTCTTTCCTTGTCTACGTGCACCCATTACCGTTGTTTCCATAAGGAGGACTGAAGCTGACCTATAAATCCGGTGACAAGGTAATGCACGGCTTGATGCAGAAACCGCTACTGCATGTTATATTAGTACTGAACAGTGCATAATTGTAAGGCAAATATAACAAGATCAATAGTATATAGAGCACATTTGATCAGATAGTAAGGCTGTGCGCGCACGTAGCGTTCTGTCCCTGCAGAAATTTCTGCAGCGATTTGAACAGTACATGTGAGCTTCAAATCGCTGCAGAAACAGTCCGTAATGAAAAAAAAAAAAGCCGATTCCATGCACTCTGAGTGCAGCCCCTTCCATAGAGCGGGGACTGCATGCAGAACGCACGGAATAAGTGACATGTCACTTCTTAGAACGCGCACTTCGGGCAGCAGCCGAAGCACTGCGCTCTAATACGCCACGTGCACACGTCTCCTGCATAATCTTCATAGATTATGCTGGGGACGCAGGACGCATGCAGTTACGCTGCGGTGCAGATCGCAGCGTAACTGCATGCAAATACGCAACGTGCGCACATAGCCTTAAGACTGCAAAAACTAAGTCTATTGCACAAGACTAACATAACCGAGGGCCCTAAGAATGGATAAGCGGCCCTATGCGATACTTCAAGTTGTGTATAGTAACCAGAAAGATGGAGAGCTCAACAAAAAGTGTCAGCTGTGGCTGACCCCACGCATATCACTTCTCAAGTCAGCTTCATCAGGGGTAGCAAGGTAGTGCAATGTGCAAACAATAAGGGTTATATATATATATATATAGATATATATGTATATATATATATATATATATATATATATACACAACATACAGATAGGGACTCTAGATTGTGAGCCCCAATGGGGACAGTGTTGCCATTGTATGTAAAACGCTGTGGAAATAATAGCGCTATATAAATGAATAAATATTATTATTTTATATCCAATATAATGAGATAATTATTTTCAGTTGTGTGGATGCATGTTCCCCATGAACTGTGGCGGGCACAGCTGCGCAGTAAGGAGGCATAGCGCACTCCCGGCCGGCTCACCGGAGGTATCTGATGTACCAGTGAGGTAAGCACATGCGATTGATGGTATCTAAATATCAAATGTATGTGTAACACCTCGGGGTCAAGGGGTTCACCCGACACATCACCGGTACGGGGGTGCAGATCCTCTGCGTCGTCACGGGCTGGCCTCGTCCGGTTTCGTGACCCCGAGACGTACAGAAGGGAGGGAAGGCGGTGGAAGGGAGGAAGTATGGAGGATGGGGGTCGTAGTGATGGTGAGGAAAGTCTTTTTAGAGCGTGACACCTGTGGTCCGCGGCCAAGGATGGGCCTCCGCTGCGGGTGCTGCTCTTCGGGGATAATGGTGAAGGTCGCAGCCGGGATGGTGTCTCTCCCCATAGGCAGACCTGGGTTATCACGGAGAGGATCATGGAGGACAGACGGGGGTGGTGGTAGTCCCCATTGGTGCTGCAGCGCTGGACACCGGCAAAGGAAAGGCAGACACAGGGGCTGCAGTTGCACGTATTTTACTCACTGATAGTTCAGGCGCTGCCCCAGAGTACCAGTCTCCGCCACAATGTGCTCCAGCCGATCCCGAATCCGTGGAAGGTCAAGTCCAGTGTGTGTCAGCCTATGGGCCCTCCCTCCTTTGATGCGCTAAGTATTGGATCCCCATGGCGTGAAGCACTTGGGGATCCCGGTGTCAGTAAAGTGTCCTGTCCTGTATGCTGATAACGTGGTTCTGCTTTGGGGCCGGTCGAAGACCTCAGCCCCGGATCCTATATGCCATTTGGCTCCAGACTCGGTAGGACAGGTCCGGTGACTATTCTAGTCGTTTCCGCGACCCTTGCAGAGTTGGTAGACAACGTGAAGTATGCCTTCCCTAGGGTTCTGTACCCCGACAGCACCAGTCCTGTGGAAGCAGCCGCCTACTTCTCCCCAGCGACTATGTTGAAAACGCCTTGGCACACAGAGCTGTCTTGCGGCACTGAATAGGATAACTGAAGTGAGCACCAATATATATATATATATGAGTGCAAGCCAAAAATACATACTATATATAAGAATAAGGCTGCACATCAAACTTAGATAATGGTATAATGCCTCAAGCATATGGAAAAATATTGGAATATACAATGAAAAATGCTACCTGCTAATTTGAACATGTGAATAATGAATTGCATACCTGCTATGAATATTAGGAAAAAGGAGATATTTAGCAATCGCATTGATCAATGTAACTGAGCCCCAAAGCCTCGTCAAGGCATATCTCTATATTGGGGTCCCTAGCTCTGTGACCCTAACTGTGTGTCATCTCATTGCAATTAAAAACTGCTATGGGTGGAGAGGGGTAACTAAGGACTTTCTTATATAGGAGATGGAAAAAACATGGCCGAAAGGGGCGGAGCTGTGTTCACATTCAGAAAAAAAACTACATATAACTGAATAGGATAACTGAAGTGAGCACCAATATATATATATATGAGTGCAAGCCAAAAATACATACTATATATAAGAATAAGGCTGCACATCAAACTTAGATAATGGTATAATGCCTCAAGCATATGGAAAAATATTGGAATATACAATGAAAAATGCTACCTGCTAATTTGAACATGTGAATAATGAATTGCATACCTGCTATGAATATTAGGAAAAAGGAGATATTTAGCAATCGCATTGATCAATGTAACTGAGCCCCAAAGCCTCGTCAAGGCATATCTCTATATTGGGGTCCCTAGCTCTGTGACCCTAACTGTGTGTCATCTCATTGCAATTAAAAACTGCTATGGGTGGAGAGGGGTAACTAAGGACTTTCTTATATAGGAGATGGAAAAAACATGGCCGAAAGGGGCGGAGCTGTGTTCACATTCAGAAAAAAAACTACATATAACTGAATAGGATAACTGAAGTGAGCACCAATATATATATATATGAGTGCAAGCCAAAAATACATACTATATATAAGAATAAGGCTGCACATCAAACTTAGATAATGGTATAATGCCTCAAGCATATGGAAAAATATTGGAATATACAATGAAAAATGCTACCTGCTAATTTGAACATGTGAATAATGAATTGCATACCTGCTATGAATATTAGGAAAAAGGAGATATTTAGCAATCGCATTGATCAATGTAACTGAGCCCCAAAGCCTCGTCAAGGCATATCTCTATATTGGGGTCCCTAGCTCTGTGACCCTAACTGTGTGTCATCTCATTGCAATTAAAAACTGCTATGGGTGGAGAGGGGTAACTAAGGACTTTCTTATATAGGAGATGGAAAAAACATGGCCGAAAGGGGCGGAGCTGTGTTCACATTCAGAAAAAAAACTACATATAACTGAATAGGATAACTGAAGTGAGCACCAATATATATATATATGAGTGCAAGCCAAAAATACATACTATATATAAGAATAAGGCTGCACATCAAACTTAGATAATGGTATAATGCCTCAAGCATATGGAAAAATATTGGAATATACAATGAAAAATGCTACCTGCTAATTTGAACATGTGAATAATGAATTGCATACCTGCTATGAATATTAGGAAAAAGGAGATATTTAGCAATCGCATTGATCAATGTAACTGAGCCCCAAAGCCTCGTCAAGGCATATCTCTATATTGGGGTCCCTAGCTCTGTGACCCTAACTGTGTGTCATCTCATTGCAATTAAAAACTGCTATGGGTGGAGAGGGGTAACTAAGGACTTTCTTATATAGGAGATGGAAAAAACATGGCCGAAAGGGGCGGAGCTGTGTTCACATTCAGAAAAAAAACTACATATAACTGAATAGGATAACTGAAGTGAGCACCAATATATATATATATGAGTGCAAGCCAAAAATACATACTATATATAAGAATAAGGCTGCACATCAAACTTAGATAATGGTATAATGCCTCAAGCATATGGAAAAATATTGGAATATACAATGAAAAATGCTACCTGCTAATTTGAACATGTGAATAATGAATTGCATACCTGCTATGAATATTAGGAAAAAGGAGATATTTAGCAATCGCATTGATCAATGTAACTGAGCCCCAAAGCCTCGTCAAGGCATATCTCTATATTGGGGTCCCTAGCTCTGTGACCCTAACTGTGTGTCATCTCATTGCAATTAAAAACTGCTATGGGTGGAGAGGGGTAACTAAGGACTTTCTTATATAGGAGATGGAAAAAACATGGCCGAAAGGGGCGGAGCTGTGTTCACATTCAGAAAAAAAACTACATAAAACTGAATAGGATAACTGAAGTGAGCACCAATATATATATATATGAGTGCAAGCCAAAAATACATACTATATATAAGAATAAGGCTGCACATCAAACTTAGATAATGGTATAATGCCTCAAGCATATGGAAAAATATTGGAATATACAATGAAAAATGCTACCTGCTAATTTGAACATGTGAATAATGAATTGCATACCTGCTATGAATATTAGGAAAAAGGAGATATTTAGCAATCGCATTGATCAATGTAACTGAGCCCCAAAGCCTCGTCAAGGCATATCTCTATATTGGGGTCCCTAGCTCTGTGACCCTAACTGTGTGTCATCTCATTGCAATTAAAAACTGCTATGGGTGGAGAGGGGTAACTAAGGACTTTCTTATATAGGAGATGGAAAAAACATGGCCGAAAGGGGCGGAGCTGTGTTCACATTCAGAAAAAAAACTACATATAACTGAATAGGATAACTGAAGTGAGCACCAATATATATATATATGAGTGCAAGCCAAAAATACATACTATATATAAGAATAAGGCTGCACATCAAACTTAGATAATGGTATAATGCCTCAAGCATATGGAAAAATATTGGAATATACAATGAAAAATGCTACCTGCTAATTTGAACATGTGAATAATGAATTGCATACCTGCTATGAATATTAGGAAAAAGGAGATATTTAGCAATCGCATTGATCAATGTAACTGAGCCCCAAAGCCTCGTTAAGGCATATCTCTATATTGGGGTCCCTAGCTCTGTGACCCTAACTGTGTGTCATCTCATTGCAATTAAAAACTGCTATGGGTGGAGAGGGGTAACTAAGGACTACATTTTTTTCTGAATGTGAACACAGCTCCGCCCCTTTCGGCCATGTTTTTTCCATCTCCTATATAAGAAAGTCCTTAGTTACCCCTCTCCACCCATAGCAGTTTTTAATTGCAATGAGATGACACACAGTTAGGGTCACAGAGCTAGGGACCCCAATATAGAGATATGCCTTGACGAGGCTTTGGGGCTCAGTTACATTGATCAATGCGATTGCTAAATATCTCCTTTTTCCTAATATTCATAGCAGGTATGCAATTCATTATTCACATGTTCAAATTAGCAGGTAGCATTTTTCATTGTATATTCCAATATTTTTCCATATGCTTGAGGCATTATACCATTATCTAAGTTTGATGTGCAGCCTTATTCTTATATATAGTATGTATTTTTGGCTTGCACTCATATATATATATTGGTGCTCACTTCAGTTATCCTATTCAGTTATATGTAGTTTTTTTTCTGAATGTGAACACAGCTCCGCCCCTTTCGGCCATGTTTTTTCCATCTCCTATATAAGAAAGTCCTTAGTTACCCCTCTCCACCCATAGCAGTTTTTAATTGCAATGAGATGACACACAGTTAGGGTCACAGAGCTAGGGACCCCAATATAGAGATATGCCTTGACGAGGCTTTGGGGCTCAGTTACATTGATCAATGCGATTGCTAAATATCTCCTTTTTCCTAATATTCATAGCAGGTATGCAATTCATTATTCACATGTTCAAATTAGCAGGTAGCATTTTTCATTGTATATTCCAATATTTTTCCATATGCTTGAGGCATTATACCATTATCTAAGTTTGATGTGCAGCCTTATTCTTATATATAGTATGTATTTTTGGCTTGCACTCATATATATATATATATTGGTGCTCACTTCAGTTATCCTATTCAGTTATATGTAGTTTTTTTTCTGAATGTGAACACAGCTCCGCCCCTTTCGGCCATGTTTTTTCCATCTCCTATATAAGAAAGTCCTTAGTTACCCCTCTCCACCCATAGCAGTTTTTAATTGCAATGAGATGACACACAGTTAGGGTCACAGAGCTAGGGACCCCAATATAGAGATATGCCTTGACGAGGCTTTGGGGCTCAGTTACATTGATCAATGCGATTGCTAAATATCTCCTTTTTCCTAATATTCATAGCAGGTATGCAATTCATTATTCACATGTTCAAATTAGCAGGTAGCATTTTTCATTGTATATTCCAATATTTTTCCATATGCTTGAGGCATTATACCATTATCTAAGTTTGATGTGCAGCCTTATTCTTATATATAGTATGTATTTTTGGCTTGCACTCATATATATATATATTGGTGCTCACTTCAGTTATCCTATTCAGTTATATGTAGTTTTTTTTCTGAATGTGAACACAGCTCCGCCCCTTTCGGCCATGTTTTTTCCATCTCCTATATAAGAAAGTCCTTAGTTACCCCTCTCCACCCATAGCAGTTTTTAATTGCAATGAGATGACACACAGTTAGGGTCACAGAGCTAGGGACCCCAATATAGAGATATGCCTTGACGAGGCTTTGGGGCTCAGTTACATTGATCAATGCGATTGCTAAATATCTCCTTTTTCCTAATATTCATAGCAGGTATGCAATTCATTATTCACATGTTCAAATTAGCAGGTAGCATTTTTCATTGTATATTCCAATATTTTTCCATATACCTGTCTTGCGGCACGTCCGCTCTGCTCTGTCTGTAGCTGTTCTCTCCTTTTTGTAGTTTTGTTGTGTGTTCCAAGCTGTTGCTTCCAGCCGCTGCCACCAACTGGTTCACTACTCTCATTAGGTCAACCTTTTCCCACTGTGTGCTCCTGACTGCCCCTGGTGGTTGCTTCTCCCTGACCCTGAGACCCGGTTCCAGTGGATCGGGGAGCCCCTGGTGCGGTGGCGTCCTGTAAACCCAACTGCTGTGGTGATCCCCTTCTGTGACCCTGGCCCGGTCCTCATTGAGAAGGGCAACCCACAGTAACTGTATGTATGTGTTTGTGGAACCGGTACCGACCTTCCTTGGACCCAGGATAAGTACTACACCCTAATGCAGTACTCTGTGGCGTCTGAAGCCTCAGGAGCGCCACATATGTGCATGCATCAGGTCAATGGCCCCAAAGAGATGCCGCGTTTACTAGGAAAGTAAAGCTAATCTGTGCTGTATTGTCATTTAATACACCCCTACATTGTTTTTTTTTTTCGTTTCTAACTTTTGTTTCTCTTGAATTTTCACTTTATTCTTTTCAGCCACTTTAATTACCTGTAGCTCAACCAAACATGACATGTTTGACTGCCGAACATCACAGTCACACCTGGCATCGCCCGACCTCACTGTCCACCCTCTGCACACTCATTGTGTATATCACCTAATGGGAATCTATAGTAGATATATACACCATGTGTGTATGGTATATCTATCTATCTATATATATATATATATATATATATACACACATAGAACCCCCCCCCACTGTCTCTCACCCGTGCACTCTCTTCTCTCCCCCAGCGCTCTCTCCTCAGACCCCCAGCACCCCCCCGCTCTGTCTCTCACCCGTGCCCTCTCCTCTCCCCCCTGTAATGTATTTTCTGCCCCCCCCCCTGTGCTGTCTCTCACCCCGTGCTGTACTTACAGCTGAGCGATGCAGAGCTCAGTGCTGCTGACCGCGGTGTCAGGTGATGTCACTGAGCTCTGTATTCAAATGCCAGGCACGCCTGCCGCTGCGTTCATCAGTCAGTGTTGAGACAGTGCATACATACATCATAAACGGCTGAGGACACCGTCGGGCAAACAGCGTTGATGGTGTCCTCGACAGAGAGGGCCCCCCTGTTTGTCCAGGGCCCAGCACATACAGGGCACAGATAGCAGCGCACAGGGAGCGGGGGAGAGTACGGAATGATGGGGAGGGGGCGGGGGGAATGAGAGGGGGCGGGGCTGAAGAGCACTGTATTTGGTCAGCAGCAGGGCGGCAACATGATATCGGCTGTGATGCCTGTCAACAAGGTCCTGCCCCTGTTGTTGTGACATCACAGGAAGCAGCAAAATCCCGGCAGGAGCGGTCACATGACTGCTCTTAGTCGGGGGAGAGGGGCTGACAGCTGGGTGGGTAAGTAGTTACTATCTACCTACCTGCTCCTATGTAGCTCAATAATGAAATAACAAAAAAAAGCAAAATAAGCCGGATAACGCCTTTAATTTTTCTGATTTGTATTTGCTATTGTAGTCATTCATTAAAGATTTCAAAGCAGACAGGGGGTTCTAGATTAAAGATCTTTTAAAGATGCATCAACAAATGGCCAATGTTTTTGGCTGAAGAAACGATGTAGTAGATGTTAGACACATCATGATTACTTCCCTTCAAAATCAGGCGATTTCAGCAGTGCCATCAGCTCAGGAATGGCAGCGATCAGTGGGAGCCAACTACACCCATCTACTGTGTGGAGAAGTCTGCCCAGAAGTGGCCTTCAAAGAAGAATTGCAAGCAAAAAGCCAAAACTTAACAAGGAAACAAGGCCAAGCGACTCAACTATGGAAAAAAATGTAGGAACTGGGGTGCAGAAATATGGGAGCAGGTGGTCTGGACTGATGGGTCAAAATACAAAGTATATGGGTGTAACAGAAGGCGGTTTGTTCGCTGGAAAGAGGTATGATAATGAGGGTCTGAAGGGCAACAGTGAAGTATGAGAGATGAAATAGAAGTCACGGGGCACTCAGCCTTCAGTCCAAACATTTTTTTTTTTATTGTTCACATCAGGATTAACAAAATGGTTAAATCCATGCTACAGCAAGGGAGGGGGAGCGGTGAGGAAGAGCTCTTCGGACGACGGCTGTTTCACGACGACCAGGCGCTTTTATGATACTTCAAGTATGATAGGGCTCCCTGTAAGTTTGGGGATTTGGTCAGGATTAGTGATGAGTGAGCACTACAAAGCTCAGGTGCTCGGTACTCGTAATAAGTACTTGGAAGCTTGGATGTGCTTGACTGTGTACTGAGTATAATGGAGGTGACTGAGGAACTCGAGAATTTTTCTTTGAAAAAATTCCAGAAAAAAGCTTGAGCTCCATATTGACTTCCATTATACTTGAGTTGCGCCCATCCGAGCATCAACTGTTCGTTACGAGTACCAAGCGCCTGAGCATGGCAGTCCTCGCTCATCACTAGTCAGGGTTAATGGTCTCCTCAATGCTGAGTAATATAGTCAGATACTTATCCATCATGCAGTACCATCAGGGAGGCGTCTGATTGGCTGTAAATTTATTCTTCAGCGGGAGAAGGACCCCAAACATAAAGACATTGTTATTAATTACTATCTTCAGTGTAAAGAAAAGGAGTCTTGGTGGTGATGATATGGCTCATAAAGAGCCCAGATCTCATCCTCACTCAGTCTGTCTGGGAGTACATGAAGGGACAGAAGGATTTCCACAAGCTACATCCCCAGATCTGTGGTCGGTCCTCTGTTAGGGCCAGGTGGACGGGCAGACCCAGGAGGTGGATCCACTGGGCCGAACTCCTTGATGATGGTAAGGGGTCCGGGAGCTGGAGCACTACAGGTAGCAGGAGAGTCCGTGCACAAGAGTAGAATGGAGAAGTCCCTGGGACCACGGAGTCACTGATGGTAGTCCTGGTGACGGAGCTCAGGTTCGGAAGCCGAGATGTTGTCAGGCGGAGTCCGGAACCGATGGAGCGAGAAGACGTGTCACCGCAGGGATCAGAGATGGAACGGACTGTCAGGATGGCAGATAGGCAGCGTTCGGGGTTCGGGAATCGGCAGGACCGGATGGCGAGGCAGGATCAGCTCTAGAAGAGAGAGAGGTGAGTATCTCACAGGAACACAAGGAGACCTGACTCCTAGCTTGGGAAATACGAAGAACAGGCCCCGCCCACTTGGACACTTAACCCCTTTATACCCTGTACCTGTGTGCCCAATTTCCTGCTAGTGGACGCTGGCCCTTTAAGAAAGGGTCAATGACCGCGCGCCCTAATGCGCATGCGCGAAGCCCGGGTGCCAGAAGCCAGGGCAGGGAGCGGTGAGGAGGAAGCAGCAGAGCCGGGCTGGGGCTGAGAAGCCGACGGGCGCCGGGAGCGGGGACCAGGACGCCTGGGAACCGCAGGCAATGGAGGCTGGAGACCGGGGAGCGGCGGAGACCGGACAGAAGAACCGGGAAGCGACGCAGGGAAGCCGGGGAGCGTGGCAGGTGAGCCGGGGAGCAGAGCAGGGGACCCGGGGAGCGTGACAGTACCCCCCCCCCACGCCCCCCTCCCCGCAACCGGGACAGGAAGGCACGGATCAAAGGAGTACCCACATTCTCCCGGGGTTCCCAGGACCTATCCTCAGGACCATAGCCTGCCCAGTCCACCAGGAAGAACTGTTGGCCCCGTACAGTTTTCATGGCCACGATATCCCTTACCGCATAGATGTCGTCATCGGCAATAGGAGGAGGAGCCGAACTGGCAGCAGCGGAGAAGGGACCAAGGACAACCGGCTTGAGCAGGGAGACGTGGAAGGAGTTGGGTATCCTCATCGTGGCCGGGAGCTGCAGCTTGTAGGAGACCTCATTGATCTTGCTGAGGACTTTAAACGGCCCGATGTAGCGAGGTCCCAGCTTGTAGGATGGTAGCTTCAATCGGACGTACTTGGAAGCAAGCCAGACGAGATCTCCTGGAGAGAAACACGGAGGGTCCAGACGCCTCTTGTCTGCGTGTCTCTTCATCCGCAGGGAAGCACGTCCAAGGGACGCCTTAACAGAGTCCCAAATGGTTGCAAAGTCACGGGCTACAGCATCAGCAGCAGGGACATCCGAGGAAGCGGATACAGGCAATGGGACGGAAGGCTGAAGTCCGTAAACGACATGGAAGGGAGAGCTGGAAGAGGACTCACTGACGTGGTGGTTATGGGAGAATTCAGCCCAAGGAAGAAGCGTGGACCAGTCGTCATGATGGGCGTTGACGTAGTGACGTAAGAAGGAGGTCAAGATCTGATTGACCCGTTCCACTTGGCCGTTCGACTGAGGATGGTAGGCTGAAGAAAAGTCCAGAGTCACTCCCAGATGTTTGCAGAGAGGCCTCCAGAAGCGGGAGGTGAACTGAGTTCCTCTGTCAGACACAATGTGGGATGGAAAGCCATGCAACCGGAAGATGTGTTGTACATAGGCGTCAGCGAGTTCCTGGGCAGAGGGCAGTCCAGCCATAGGGACGAAATGAGCCATTTTAGAGAACCGATCCACCACGACCCATATGACTGTGTGTCCGGAGGACAATGGCAAGTCCGTAATAAAGTCCATAGCAATGTGTTGCCACGGTACTGAGGGTATAGGCAGAGGCAGAAGACGGCCATATGGCAGATGTTTGGGCGTCTTATTCCTGGCACAAGAGGAGCAGGCTGAGACAAAAGAAGCGACGTCCTTGCGAAGGGGTGGCCACCAGTAATGACGTACAATCGTACTCCATGTTCTCTTCTGACCAGCATGACCGGCTATTTTCGAGGCATGGCCCCAGTGTAACACTTTTTGCCTGTCAGTCTCAGAGACATAGGTCTTCCCGGGCGGTATTTGGGCCAGGGTGACAGGAGTCACCGGAATGATCTTACTAGGGCAGATGATGGGCTGGGATGTCTCCTCCTCCTGCTCCATGGGCATGAAAGACCTGGACAAGGCATCTGCGCGTACATTCTTGTCCGCGGGTCGGAAATGGAGCTGGAAATCGAATCTGGCAAAGAACAAGGACCACCTGGCTTGCCGTGGGTTCAGTCGCTGGGCAGACCGCAGGTATTCCAGGTTCTTGTGGTCCGTGTAAATAATAACGGGGTACACTGCTCCTTCCAGAAGGTAGCGCCATTCCTCCAGAGCCAGTTTGACTGCCAATAGTTCTCGGTCACCGATGGTGTAGTTGCGTTCAGGCGCTGAGAAGCTCTTGGAGAAGAAACCGCAAGTCACCATCTTCCCGGAGGAGGACTTCTGCATGAGCACTGCTCCGGCTCCCGAGGAGGAGGCATCCACCTCCAAGGTGAACTGTCGATTTAACTCCGGACGGTGGAGCACAGGAGAGGAGGCAAATGCCCGCTTCAGAGAGCCAAACGCGGCGTCGGCCGCAGGTGACCAGTCCTTTGGATTAGCCCCCTTCTTGGTCAAGGCGGAGAGAGGAGCAGTCAGAGCAGAGAAGTGAGGGATGAACTGGCGGTAATAGTTGGCGAATCCCAGAAAGCGTTGGATTGCCTTTAGTCCAGAAGGAGGAGGCCAGTTGAGAATGGAAGAGACCTTCTTCGGATCCATCTGCAGTCCGGTATCGGAGATGACGTAACCCAGGAAGGGAAGAGACGACTGCTCGAAGACACACTTCTCGTACTTGGCGTACAGACGATTTTCCCTCAGTCGTCGTAGTACCAGCTGCACGTTCTCTCTGTGGGTCTGGAGGTCCGGAGAAAAGACCAGGATGTCATCAAGATACACCACCACACAGATGTAAAGAAGGTCCCGGAACACGTCGTTCACCAATTCCTGAAAGACTGCTGGTGCGTTACACAGGCCGAAGGGCATCACACAGTATTCATAGTGCCCATCGCGAGTATTGAACGCGGTCTTCCATTCGTCCCCAGAGCGGATGCGGACCAGGTTGTAGGCACCCCGAAGATCCAACTTGGTGAACACACGAGCTCCTCTAAGCCGATCAAACAATTCGGGGATGAGCGGCAGGGGGTACTTGTTTTTCACGGTGATTTGGTTTAATCCCCGGTAGTCTATGCATGGGCGTAGGTCACCTTCTTTCTTCTTAACGAAGAAGAAGCCTGCTCCAGCAGGAGAGGAGGATCTCCGAATGAATCCCCTTGCCAGGCTCTCTGTGATGTAAGTAGACATGGCCCTTGTTTCGGCTGGAGACAGAGGATATATCCGTCCTCGAGGTGGTGTAGTTCCCGGGAGCAGGTCGATGGCACAATCGTAAGGACGATGTGGCGGAAGTACCTCTGATTCCTTTTTGTCGAAGACATCCGCGAAGGACCAATAGGCCGAGGGCAGTCCCGGTAGGGACTCTGGAACCGGCGGTCGTCGGATGGGTTGTATGGTCTTCAGACAGTTCTCATGGCAAGAAGAGCCCCATCGGGTGATTTCACCAGTACCCCAGCTGACTGATGGTTCGTGTGTCCGTAACCAGGGAATTCCCAGCAGGATTTGATGGGACATGTGTGGAAGGACGTAGAGAGCGATGTTCTCGGTGTGCAGAGCACCGATACGCAGTTCGACCGGCCTGGTGATCCAGGAGATGGTGTCAGAGAGGGGTCTCCCATCCACAGAGGCAATCACGAGGGGTTTGTCGAGTGGAGTAACAGGCACCTGGTACTTGTCCACCGTGGCCTGCTGGATGAAATTGCCTGCTGCCTCAGAATCGAGGTACGCCTCAGCCGTGAACCGCGTCTCTCCCGTTGTCACTTGAACAGTCCACGTAACCGGGTCTGAGAGAGTCCCAGCACCTAGGGTGGCCTCTCCTACCAACCCTAGGCTTTGGAGTTTCCCGGCCTCTCTGGACAGGAGCGTAGCAGGTGTGTGCCCTCTCCGCAGTAGAAGCAGAGGCCCTTGGCGAGCCGCTCTGCTCGGCGTTGTTCAGACTGCCGCACACGGTCGATCTGCATGGGCTCGTGGACAGAGACACCAGATGCCGTTGACTGAAGTACGGCGGGCTTCTGCGGAGGAGAGGAATGCCGTACCAGACGTCTCTCACGGGACACCTCTTTGGATCGCTCCTGAAAGCGAATGTCCACTCGAGTCGCTAGGGTAATCAGGGCATCCAGGGTGGACGGTACGTCACGACCAGCCAGCTCATCTTTAATTCGACCCGAGAGTCCTTCCCAGAAGGCGGCGGTTAGAGCCTCGTTGTTCCACCCGAGTTCCGAAGCCAAGGTGCGAAAACGGATGGCGTATTGACCCACCGTCAGAGTCCCCTGACGTAACCGGAGAAGAGATGAGGCAGACGCGGAGGCGCGTCCGGGCTCGTCAAAGGTGCCACAAAATGCCTGCAGGAACTCCTGGATGTTCGTGGTCACAGGATCCTCCTTTTCCCACAAGGGGTTCATCCACGCCAGTGCCTCACCCTCTAGATGGGACATGATGAACGCGACCTTGGCTTGGTCGGAGGCAAACAAATGCGGCAGCTGCGTGAAATGGAGGGAGCATTGGTTTATGAAACCCCTGCAGGTCTTGGGATCTCCGGCGTACCGGGGTGGTGAGGCCAAACGAAGTCTGGAAGCATCCGAAGAGGCTGCCACGGGGGCTGGAGCCGTGGATTGTCTAGTAGAAGCCCGAGATGCTGAAGATGTAACTGACGCTTGTAGCGTGTTCAGGCGGGCGTCCACAGAAGACATAAAGTTCAGCATGCGGGTCTGGGTCTCACGCTGGCATGTGAGTTCCTCCTGCAAGGCTGCTAGTGCTTCAGCGGGATCCATGGCCTGTTCTTACTGTTAGGGCCAGGTGGACGGGCAGACCCAGGAGGTGGATCCACTGGGCCGAACTCCTTAATGATGGTAAGGGGTCCGGGAGCTGGAGCACTACAGGTAGCAGGAGAGTCCGTGCACAAGAGTAGAATGGAGAAGTCCCTGGGACCACGGAGTCACTGATGGTAGTCCTGGTGACGGAGCTCAGGTTCGGAAGCCGAGATGTTGTCAGGCGGAGTCCGGAACCGATGGAGCGAGAAGACGTGTCACCGCAGGGATCAGAGATGGAACGGACTGTCAGGATGGCAGATAGGCAGCGTTCGGGGTTCGGGAATCGGCAGGACCGGATGGCGAGGCAGGATCGGCTCTAGAAGAGAGAGAGGTGAGTATCTCACAGGAACACAAGGAGACCTGACTCCTAGCTTGGGAAACACGAAGAACAGGCCCCGCCCACTTGGACACTTAACCCCTTTATACCCTGTACCTGTGTGCCCAATTTCCTGTTAGTGGACGCTGGCCCTTTAAGAAAGGGTCAATGACCGCGCGCGCGCCCTAATGCGCATGCGCGAGGCCCGGGTGCCAGAAGCCAGGGCAGGGAGCGGTGAGGAGGAAGCAGCAGAGCCGGGCTGGGGCTGAGAAGCCGACGGGCGCCGGGAGCGGGGACCAGGACGCCTGGGAACCGCAGGCAATGGAGGCTGGAGACCGGGGAGCGGCGGAGACCGGACAGAAGAACCGGGAAGCGACGCAGGGAAGCCGGGGAGCGTGGCAGGTGAGCCGGGGAGCAGAGCAGGGGACCCGGGGAGCGTGACATCCTCCAAGATGTTTGGAAGGACCTCCCTCCCTTAAGGCGGCGTTACACGCTACGATTTATCTGACGATATGTCGGCGGGGTCACGGATTACGTGACAAACATCTGGCATCGTTAGCGACGTCGTTGCGTGTGACACCTACGTGCAACTCCAAACGATCGCAAATAGGTTCAAAATCGTTGATCGCTAACACGTCCTTCATTTTTAAAATATTGTTCGTCGTTTGGATCGCAGGAGACATATTGCTACGTTTGACTCCCTGCCAACGACGAACAACATCCACACGACCGCCTTGGTCAAACAATATATCGCCGAACGTTGCGTTGTTTGTGAGATCATTACGTGTGACCGCAAATAAACGACCTATGAGCGATCTCGGCAAATCGTAACTACGATCTGGGCGTGTCACGTCGCTCGTGACATCGTTAGATAAATCGCAGCGTGTAAAGCGGCCTTTACTGCACCTAGAATTGATGCTTTGATGCAGTTTTGAAAGCAAACTCCAAATATTTTCCTTTTCTTGTTCATACATTTTGTATTTTGATACAATTGTGTACACAATAACACTTACTTTGTAAAGCATTGTTACTTTGCAGCACTTTATCCCACACCGCAACATAATCGTGAACGACATTTGTTAAAAACGCAGCACAGTCGTTACAGAGTTATCTTGCCGCTGTACATCGGGTGAGATGATGTGCAGCAGAAATGACGATCGTTCTTGCCCGTCTGCACAGTGCCGTGCCTTACTGCAGGATTCATGATGGCCGGGGTCTGGGGGTCCCTCTACACATACACCTAGAGGGGACTTATCAGAGCTCGGAATGTACCCTAAGATCATACATCAATAATGGAGGAGTGTAACTAGAGGCAGGACGTGCTCCTGGGAAGATGGCACACCTGTATAATATACATAGGATAGCACAGGGCACCTGTATAGTACACACGGACTAGCAGCGCGCAGTGTCCGGTGACTGCGCCCCCCCGGAGGGCAGAGGTCACACTGGGCGCCGCTTGTGTGCTGAAGGCTCGGCGAGTAACCCTGTGCGCGCTGACCGCCGGTGCCTTCTACCTGGTCCCGCCCCTTCTGTGTGGCCCCGCCCCTGTGGATGGCGCTTCCCAGTCTCCCCGCAGTCTGTGGCTGCACAGCTCCGGTCTCCCAGTCTGTCGTGCTCTGGCGCGGAGCTCCAGTAGGAGGCGCAGTGCCGGGCTCCCACATTCCGGGGTTAGCTCGGTGTACGGGTGACGTCAGCCGCCTCCTCCTCTTCCCCCAGATGAGCCCCAGAAAGTAACTCTGGACACGGGAGTGCAGGAGCCGCCGAGTATGGAGCGCCCGGAGCGCGGAGCCCCCGCTGTGATGTGCCCGGAGACCCCCGTGTAACCCGAGGATTACTGCTGCGGAGCTGACAAACTTGTGCTGAGGATGGCCGGCGGCGGGCGCCTGGTACTGTTGCTGCTGCTCGGCGCCCCTGTGCTGGCATCCATCCGCGGGCAGCTGTCTGCAGGTGAGAGCTCCAAACTTCCCGGAGCCTCGGGGACTCGGAAAGTTTAGTGTGCGCCGGGAGTGGGGGAGGGGGCATCACCGGGGCAGGGGGGGCTGCTGCCCGAAGACCGCACAGCCCTGGCACCCCGGGGGGCTGGGGACAGCACATATAGGGTGGCAGAGGGTGCGGGGTACACGGTATACAGTGCGATATGTACAGATACAGTGCACGAAGGCTACACTGTATATAATGTGTGATTTATGTACAGATATACACATAAAGGCTACACTATATATAATGTGTGATATATGTACACTGCATGAAGGCTACACTGTATATAATGTGCGATAGATACAGATACACATGAAGGCTACACTGTATACAATGTGCGATTTACGTACAGATATACACAGGCTATAGTGTGTGATATATGTACACTGCATGAAGGCTACACTGTATACAATGTGCGATAGATACAGATATACACAAAGGCTATACTGTATATAGTGTGTGATTTACGTACAGATATACACATAAAGGCTATACTGTATACAGTGTGATATATACAGATACAGTGCACGAAGGCTACACTGTATACAATGTGTGATTTATGTACAGATATACACATAAAGGCTATACTGTATATAATGTGTGATATATGTACACTGCACGAAGGCTACACTGTATATAATGTGTGATATATACAGATACACATGAAGGCTACACTGTATATAGTGTCCGATATATACAGATACACATGAAGGCTACACTGTATATAGTGTCCGATATATACAGATACACATGAAGGCTACACTGTATACAGTGTGCGATATATACAGATACACATGAAGGCTACACTGTATACAGTGTGCGATATATACAGATACACATGAAGGCTACACTGTATACAGTGTGCGATATATACAGATACACATGAAGGCTACACTGTATACAGTGTGCGATATATACAGATACACATGAAGGCTACACTGTATACAGTGTGCGATATATACAGATACACATGAAGGCTACACTGTATATAATGTGTGATTTACGTACAGATATACACATAAAGGCTACACTGTATATAGTGTGTGATATATGTACACTGCACGAAGGCTACACTGTATATAATGTGTGATTTACGTACAGATATACACATAAAGGCTATACTGTATATAGTGTGTGATATATGTACACTGTATGAAGGCTACACTGTATATAGTGTGTGATTTACGTACAGATATACACATAAAGGCTATACTGTATATAGTGTGTGATATATGTACACTGTATGAAGGCTACACTGTATATAGTGTGTGATTTACGTACAGATATACACATAAAGGCTATACTGTATATAGTGTGTGATATACACTGCATGAAGGCTACACTATATAATGTGCGATATAGATACACTGGATGAAGGCTATACTGTATATAATGTGTGATTTACATACAAATATACACATAAAGGCTATACTGTATATAGTATGTGTGAGATATATACAGATACACTGCATGAAGGCTACACTGTATATAATGTGTGGGATATATACAGATACACATGAAGGCTACACTGTATATAGTAGTAATTATACAGCTATACACATGAAGGCTACACTACACAGTATGATTTATATACACTGGAAGGCTACACTGTATACAGTGTGAAATATACAGATATACACATGAAGGCTACACTGTATATAGTGTGATAAATATACAGATATACACATGAAGACTACACTGTATATAGTATGATAAATATACACATGAAGGCTACACTGTATATAGTATGATAAATATACAAATATACACATGAAGGCTACACTGTATATAGTATGATAAATATACACATGAAGGCTACACTGTATATAGTATGATAAATATACAAATATACACATGAAGGCTATACTGTATATAGTTTGATAAATATACAGATATACACATGAAGGCTACACTGTATATAGTATGGTGAGATATATACAGATACAGCGCATGAAGGCTACACTGTATACAGTGTTTGATTTATATACACTGGATGAAGGATACACTGTATACAGTGATAATTATACAGATATACACATGAAGGCTACACTGTATATAGTATGTGTGAGATATATACAGATACACATGAAGGCTACACTGTATACAGTGTTTGATTTATATACACTGGATGAAGGCTACACTGTATACAGTGATAAATATACAGATGTACACATGAAGGCTACACTGTATACAGTGATAAATATACAGATATACACATGAAGGCTATATAGTATGTGTGAGATATATACAGATACACATGAAGGCTACACTGTATACAGTAGTGAGATATATACAGATGCACATGGCTACTCTGTATACAGTGTGAGATACAGTATATACACATGTAAGCTACACTGTATACAGTGTCTGTGTATATATAGCTATTCACATGAAGGCTACACTGTATATATGTTATATACACCACATGAAGACTACACTGTATACAGTATGTGATATAATATACACACACATCACATGAAGGCTGCACTGTATGTATACAGTGTGATATAAATAAATCACATGTAGGCTACACTGTATACTGTGATATATACAGTTACACCACATGAAGACTATGCTGTATACTCTGTGTGTGAATATATAAAAATACACCACAGGAAGGCTACGCTGTATACTGTGTGTGTTATGTATACAGATATACCACATGAAGGCTACATATACTCTGTGTGTAAAATGGCTATATATAAACAGATATACACATGAAAGCTACACTGTATACGGTGTGATATATACATCACCTGAAAGCTACACTGTCGTTATATGCATCACCCGAAAGAGACACTGTGTACAGTTATATACACCACATACAGGCTACAATGTATACATTATGTTTCCATACACTACATGAAGACTACAGTATATACAGTGCAAAAGTATACCTCAAGAACACCACATTATATGCTGTTAAATTTATAGAGCACCATGGATTCAATGGTGCTGCTGTACATGAAACTACAGTATATACAGTACATTTAATGCATGAGGAATACAGTATATAACTACATGAGGAATACAGTATGTGTATGTATGTGTATATATATATATATATATATATATATATATATATATATATATATATATATATATATATATATATATGTCGTTTTCATGTGGTATGTGTGTATTTAATCGCATATACCATACATATACCACATGAAGGTGGCAGCTTATACTGTGCATTGAGGACCCTGTCTATTCACTTGCCCCTGGGTGCTTCATACCTGGCACCGCCTGTTGTTTGTGCGGATACAGAAGGCATAGCCACTGGTAGGAGACATGTCTAGGAGTTCCTCATCCTCTGCCCCAGGATCTCACATTCCTGACACCCCCTCACCTGTCCTTTGTCTCTGAGTATATGCAAAGTAACTATGTATAGTCTACAGGAAGGCTGTGCTGTATGTATTCTATAGTGTATAACTATGTATAACACGGACTACAGTGTATGCACAGTACATAGCTATGTATACCCTATGCGATGAATACAATATATACAGTATATATATTTATAGTATATAGCTACGTACACCCTACAAGAAGGATATAGTGTACATATTTATAGTGTGTAGCTGTGTATACCCCACTTGAAGGATACAGTGTATATTCTGTAGTACATAGCTATATACCTCACATGAATGATATGCTGTATACTCAGTAGTATATAGCTTTGTATAACTCACATTTAGGATTCAATGTATTCTCTCTATTGTATAGCTATGTATACCTCACATGGAGGATACAGTGTATATTTTGTAATATATAGCTATGTATACCTCACATGGAGGATACGGTGCAAACTCTGTAGTATATAGCTATGTGTACTCCACATGTATGATACAGTGTATATTCTGTAGTATATAGCTATGTATACCCAACATGAAGGATACGGTGTATATTCTGTAGTATATAGCTATGTATAACCAACATGAAGGATACGGTGTATATTCTGTAGTATATAGCTATGTATACCCAACATGAAGGATACGGTGTATATTCTGTAGTATATAGCTATGTATAACCAACATGAAGGATACGGTGTATATTCTGTAGTATATAGCTATGTATACCTCACATGGAGGATATGGTGTATATTCTGTAGTATATAGCTATGTATGCCTCACATGAAGGATAGGGTGTATATTCTTTAGTATATAGCTATGTATACCCCACATGGAGGATATGGTGTAAACTCTTTTGTATATAGCTGTGTATACCTCACATTGAGGATACAGTGTATGTTCTGTAGTATATAGCTTTGTATACCTCACATGGAGGATACGGTGAATGTTCTGTAGTATATAGCTATGTATACCTCACATGGAGGATACAGTATACTGTAGTATATTGCTATGTATACCTCACATGGAGGATACAGTATACTGTAGTATATAGCTATGTATACCTCACATGGAGGATACAGTATACTGTAGTATATAGCTATGTATACCTCACATGGAGGATACAGTATACTGTAGTATATAGCTATGTATACCTCACATGGAGGATACGGTGTATGTTCTGTAGTATATAGCTATATATACCCCACATGGAGGATACAGTATACTGTAGTATATAGCTTTGTATACCTCACATGGAGGATACGGTGAATGTTCTGTAGTATATAGCTATGTATACCTCACATGGAGGATACAGTATACTGTAGTATATAGCTATGTATACCTCACATGGAGGATACGGTGTATGTTCTGTAGTATATAGCTATATATACCCCACATGGAGGATACGGTGTATGTTCTGTAGTATATAGCTATGTATACCCCACATGGAGGATACAGTATACTGTAGTATATAGCTATGTATACCTCACATGGAGGATACGGTGTATGTTCTGTAGTATATAGCTATGTATACCCCACATGGAGGATACAGTATACTGTAGTATATAGCTATGTATACCTCACATGGAGGATACGGTGTATGTTCTGTAGTATATAGCTATATATACCCCACATGGAGGATACAGTATACTGTAGTATATAGCTATGTATACCTCACATGGAGGATACGGTGTATGTTCTGTAGTATATAGCTATATATACCCCACATGGAGGATACGGTGTATGTTCTGTAGTATATAGCTATGTATACCCCACATGGAGGATACAGTATACTGTAGTATATAGCTATGTATACCTCACATGGAGGATACGGTGTATGTTCTGTAGTATATAGCTATGTATACCCCACATGGAGGATACAGTATACTGTAGTATATAGCTATGTATACCTCACATGGAGGATACGGTGTATGTTCTGTAGTATATAGCTATATATACCCCACATGGAGGATACAGTATACTGTAGTATATAGCTATGTATACCTCACATGGAGGATACGGTGTATGTTCTGTAGTATATAGCTATATATACCCCACATGGAGGATACGGTGTATACTCTGTAAAGTTTTCTGTGTGGGCGGTAGTTTGGCTGTGTCCTGTGGAGAGTTCATGGCTGGGGCTGGATTACTAGATCTACAAGTTGTTGTTTTTATCCCCCTCCTCCTGACTGAAGCTGAGGAGGAAGTAGGGAAGGCTCTCCCCCTCCCCCACCGGTGGAACAAGCTCTGTACTGCCTTGTGGCTGCTGGCTACCTGTTGCCTCAGTGCTGGTCTCCATAGACCGGAGCAGTTAACTTCTTGTGGACTTGGTAAAGTGTTTAGCGTCTCACTGATGAGTCCACTGTTGTTAATCGGTAGTGCTTGGAATCTCTTAGCCTGGCATTTAGGCAATAGTGATGGCTGGCAGCTCACAGGCAGCCAAGTAGGTGAGTTGGCAATTTTATAATAATTGCTTCTCTCTGAAAATTCCCCTGTAGTGATCAAAAAGTCTACCGAAAACTTATAGCTCAGCTGAAACGTTCGATTAGCTGCGAGCTCACATCTTCCTTCAAGCAGTGTAGAGAAGGAAAAAAAGAAAGAGTCTGGGTGTAGAGCGGAGAGATGCTGGCGGTTTGTGAGCGCACACTGCCTCCATGCTGAGTGCTCTGCTACAACAAAGGATTAGCCTTCCTGTGAATATCGCGCAGGTATGGCCATGGAAATTAAACAGCCTGCTTAAGGCATTAGGGTTAAGTTCCTTAAGAAAGGAGAAAATTAATTGGCTTTCGTACTGTGCAGAATTGTCCATTACTAATCATATCAGATTTTCTGGAGGATTTTGGTTTCTCTCCCTGATAGTCTGCTGCAGTGTCTAATGATCAAGTCGTTATGCTAATGAAGGCAAAGGGAATATTGGCTGAAATGTGGCACTTTGATCAAGAGCGACACTTAAAAGTAGAGCTAGGAGTAGAAATTGATCATGGATAAGTATATAGGAGGTATGCAGGGGAAATATGGGCCGGGACAAGTTTGTTTTGGGTGACCTGATCTCAGCCAGAAAAAAGCAAGTTAAAGAAGCCGTCAGCATTGTCTGTGCGCAAACCATCGTCGGTGTGAGCGCTCTGTAACACGTTTTGCAGAAACCCTAATGTGTGCAGAAAAGGTGCCACCAATCCACAAATAAAGTGTTCGCCTACTACAGGTGTGTGCTTCGCAAATTTTTCCCGAATACCTTGCCACTATTCGATGCGCAATGTAAGTCTATGGGGAGCCCAAATAGTTATTCGGGTTTCCCATAGACTTACACTGCGCATTGAATATTCGCGAATAGCAGCGAGGTATTCAGAAAATATTCAAAGCCAAATAATCCAAGTATTCGAGAAATATATATATATATATATATATATATATATATATATATATATATATATCTCTCTATCGATTAGTGAAAAATATGTTGATCCAGCAATGACTAGATGAAAGCAGGATGCTGGTATAAAATTCTAAAAATACATCAACCCAGTAGGTACAGGCACGAAGAGTGGTAGCAGGAAAAAACGCAGATGGGACTACGCGTACCACCAACCTACTTCACGTTCCCAACCATTACACACATGCAGTTTTTGAGCCAAAGCCAAAAGCAGTCTTACCATTACTTTTAACACTAGAACTACTGAGGTAGTCATTTTGACTACTTTGCACCATGTATTTCTATATAGGTGTCACGAGTCCAGTAGTTCTAGTGTTAAATACTCTGCTGGCTTTGGATAGGGAAGTATACAACTTCAAGGGATTGTCCAGTACTAGACATACCCTTCTGAAAAGCTTCCCTGTGAATCCTAAAATAACTAATGGAATCCTTTGTTTTTGTGTCCTCTAGTGGTCATGTGCCCTAACAACGCTCTTGCAATACCATATGTAGCTCAAGTGTTTGAGAGAAACCTTCTTTAATATATAAGGGCATATTAAGGGGTCACTAAACTTCTCAACATATAAATGTAGCTGGGACTGTTTGTAGGGAAACCATAATAGTGACTAGTGATGAGCGTAATAATAATAATAATGAGCGTGAGCGAGCACCACCATGCTCGGTACTCGTAACGGATGGGAGTGATTGCAGTACCGAGTATAATGGAAGTCTCGAGCATTTTTCTGGAAGATGCTCAAGTTCCCCATTGACCTCCATTATACTTGAGCCCGTTCAAGCTGGTTATGAGCACCCGAGCATGGTAGTGCTCGCTCATCACTTGTAGTGCTCTGTACGAGAAGGTAGATTTTGGATTTCCTTTTAGTAAATTACACTGAAGACTACCACTCTGCCCATCTTAAATGGCTGATGACAGAGAGCAGTAGCTTACCTCCAATTTGCAGCCTCATCAGTGCCACACGTTATGTATTCATAGACTGCTGTATAGGAAGTGGATGCATGGTTTGTTGACGTCACTATTTATATTTCTGTATCTTCTGCGCGTGCTGCTTTGATCCTCTCCTTAGCTGTGGACGTGATCGATATTCTGAATACGCCGCGTCCTTTCTGCTTAGCCTGCAAACTGTGATTGCTATGGGTGTAGAGGGAGGGCTGTGAAGTGCGGTATTGATGTCGGCACAGAAGTTGTGTGGCTTTATTGAGCTTGGACAAGTGTTTGTCAGTTAATTGAAAGTTTGAGGAAAAGTGTCAGTACCTATTGCCAAGAGCAGATACTAAACAATCTGCATTAAAGAGCTGATTCCTTCCCCGTTCAGAAGTAGCAGAGCTGAAGTTGTCTTTGAACTGCTGCTTTTGAACGCTGCTAACTGATCAGCATTGGAAATGACCTAGAACCCGTTATATCACAGTGAGCGGTGTCAGCTCTGCTACGTCCGGCAGCACCCATTGCCAGTGTACTCTTTGTATATTCAGACTAGTTGATTTCAATGCGTATACACTTGTAGCATTTGTTGCAGTGATGATTGGTTATGGTTTGTCTCTACCGCAAATGTATTCCTATATGAAAAGCCACAGGCTTGAAAAGCGATTATTTGTGCGGACTGCCTCTTGTGATAACGTGTGAGGTTGTTTTTGGCCTGTTGCCCATTTTGCAGACTCTATTTGGATTTCTAAGTGTGCTTGGATATGTGGCTTCAGGTCTAATTTTACACCCTATAGTTATTAGTGATGAGCGAGCACTTAATGCTCGGGTGCTCGGTACTTCAAACGAGCCGGTTGGACGGGTGTGACTTGAGTACTATGGAAGTCAATGGGAGACTATCATTGATCCATCTACTGTTAGTAGGGAGTCTGTCATTGCCAAGCTGATGACTGCTCATCTGTGGGAAGAATGGGGGTCTGCTGAATTCTGGTCAACAAATTATCCATTTTGGTCAATGGAGAGGTACCCCCCTCCCCCCGCCCCTTCTGTAACCTTCTTTATTGATGGTGTTAATAGTTATGGTAGGGCAGAATATATAGGAATTATGATGCTGGAAAGCTGTGTACAGCGCTTGCTAGACCGCCGTGCGGTGTGGGATGGGGCACAGAAATGGGGTTAACTAGGGATGATTGAATATCACAAATATTCGGCTTCGCGAATATGTCACCGCTATGCGAATATTCGATGCGCAATGTAAGTCAATGGGAAGCCCAAATAGTTGCTATCAACTATTCGGGATTACTATAGACTTATTTTGTGCATCGAATATTCGCAAATTGTCGAATAGCGGCGACCTATTCGGCGAATATGGGCGTTGCCTAATATTTGCGGTATTCGATCATCCCTAGTGTTAACTATATATGCATCTATGCCCTGTGCCTATGCCATAAATGTAGATTGGCTATGTCCTCCCTCCTTTTCTTTACTATCCTATGTCTGGTGGTAACACACAGCTGGCTTCACAATGAGCCCCTCCAACTCCTGCTCTGTTTATAGTAGGGCACGAAGATTGAGCCCTGCCTCCTCAGCGTTGAATGGGAAAGACTAGGTGAAGAGTACCCCCGAAAACTATTATATGGCACAACCATTCAACCATCTACGGTAATGTGTATGGTGGCCTACGGACTCTACTTTTAACCTCACATGGACTGAGCCCTTTTTTCTCCTCCTGCTTCCATGAGCCATGACTTTTTATATGGACATGACACAAGGGCTTTTTTTTTTTTTCTGCCAAGTTATACTTTTGATTGCACCATACAATGTGCTGAGAAATAAGAAGCAATTTAAAGTAGGATGAAGTGATTAAACCTGTAATTCTACCGTTTTATTTTTAATTTTATGGTAAAAATAATCTTACAATATGATTCTTCAGTTCCGTATGATTATGGCGATATCAAACTTGTATTGTTTTTTTTTTTTTTTTCTTTCCTGATTGTGTTCGTGGTTAAAAGTTGTTTTTTTTTTTTTTTTTTTTCCTCTGGTTTCCGAAATCCTTTGCCCCAGCTGCAATTTGCTTAAATAAAAAAAGCTGTAATTTACTTGCTCTCCCAGTAGAGTCTGTCAGAAAATGTTTGGGGTCCACTTTTTCTTTATTGTATTTTTTTATGGTCACCATTAACTCCACAGCACTTTCCCCATTGGGGCTCACAATCAACATACCCTGTCAGTAGGTCTTTGGAGTGTGGGAGGAAACCGAGTATCCTGAAAAATGCACACAAATACTGGGAGAACATACAAATCTGAGAACTGGGAGGAAACCCACGCAAATAAGAGGATAACATAAACCGGAGAATCAGGAGGAAACCCACGCAAACACAGGGAGAACATATAAACTAGAGAACCAGAAGAAAACCAGTACAAACACTGTGAGAACATACAAATCTGAGAACTAGGAGGAAACTCGCGCAAACAAGAGGATAACATAAACTGGAGAATCAGGCGGAAACCCACGCAAACAAGAGGATAACCTAAACCGGAGAACTGGGAGGACACCCACGCAAACAAGAGGATAACCTAAACCGGGGAATCAGGAGGAAACCCACGCAAACAAGAGGATAACCTAAACCGGAAAACCGGGAGGAAAACCATGCAAACCCTGAGAGAACGTACAAATTGGAGAACCGAGAGGAAACACACGCAAACACGAGGCTAACATAAACCTGAGGGTCAGGAGGAAACCCATATTAACAAGGAGAACGTGCAAATTGGAGAATCAAGAGGAAACCCAAGCAAACACGGGAAGAACATACAAACCGGAGTACTTGGAGGAAATCCATGCAAACATGGGGAAACAAACCGGAGTACTGGGAGGAAACCCACGCAAACACAGGAGAACATATAAACTTGAGAACCGGGAGGAAACCCATGCAAACACAAGTGTAACATAAACCGGAGGATCAGGAGGAAACGCACACAACCACGGGGAGAACATACAAACCAAAGTATCTAGAGGAAAACCACAAAACCATAGGTAGAACATAACTGTTTGCAGATGCTGTCAATGGTGGGATTTCAACTCTATACTGCTGCGCTACAAAGCAACAGGAATAACCACTGAGCCACCATGCTGCGCTTTTTTAAAAGTGGAAAGCCCTTTGAGTAGCTGAACTGTTTTTTGTTTTTTTTTTTTTTTTTAAATTTTGTCATCAGTCCTTGCAAAGCTCAGAATCTTTGTAATAAGCTCCATTTCCTTATCCTACTTTCTTTCTCCATGCTGAAAGTGCTGTTTTATCTGGCCTGTTCATGCACTTTAGAGTAGCTGTTTTGAATGCAAGTCTTGCAATTATCCGTACTCCAGTTGAGCTTATTTGCTCCCCCTTCCCTTTGTTCAGACACTATTTACAAGTGCAAGCATTGTTGACCTTAGGCTAGGTTCGCACACTGCGTCTTTTTGACGCTGCGTTTTTGGCCGCTAAAAACGCACCTGCGTCGAAAAAACGCGGCAAAAAACGCACACGTTTTGCCGCGATTTGGTGCGTTGTTTTGCTGCGTTTTTGCTCACTGCGTCCTTATGCGTTTTTTATCAGTGAACAAAAAAAAGGTCTGATGTCATTTCCTTCTTCAATGTGTTCTTCATTCTCCACTAGTGTATGCAGAAGAGCAGACAGCTGCAGAACTACAAGGCTCAGCATACTCCATCCAATAGTGTATGCAGGAGAGCAGACAGCAGCTGCAGAACTACAAGGCTCAGCATGCTCCATCCAGGACTGTATGCTTGAGGGAGAGTCAGGGGGAGCAGACCTACAAGGCTCAGCATCCTCCATCCAATAGTGTATGCAGGAGAGCAGACACCAGCTGCAGAACTACAAGGCTCAGCATCCTTCTTCCAGGACTGTATGCAGGATTTCTTTGCCCCCCAAACAAAAAAAATGACGTGGGCTTCGCCATATTTTTGTATGCTAGGCACAGCACAGTACAGCAGGCAGGTACGGGCTGCCCCCAACCCCCAGCTGCCTATTTGTACCCGGCTGGGAACCAAAAATATAGGGAAGCCCTTTTTTTTTTTTTTTAAAATTTCATGAATTTCATGAAATAATTTAAAAAAAAATGACGTGAGCTTCGCCCAATTTTTGAGTCCAGCCGGGTACAACTAGGCAGCTGGGGATTGGAATCCACAGTGCAGGGTGCCCATGCTTTCTGGGCACCCCTGCTGTGAATTGCAGTCCCGCAGCCACCCCAGAAAATGGCGCTTTCATAGAAGCGCCATCTTCTGGCGCTGTATCCAACTCTTCCAGCTGCCCTGATGCCGGGTGGCTCACTGGGTAATAATGGGGTTAGGGCTAGCTGTATAGCTGGCCCTAAGCCCGAAATTCATGGTGTCACGCCAATATTAGACATGGCCACCATGAATTTCTAGTAAAGATAAAAAAAAAACACAACACACAGAAAAATATTTTTATTAGAAATAAAACACAACACAATTAGTGACTCCACCTTTATTGAAATAAAGAACCCCCCCTCCGCAGTAATCCTGGGTCAGGGTCCCGCGCCGTCCAATCCGGATCCAATATCATCTGATCGGTTTGCTGGAAGGCAAAGTGATCAGATGATGTGTCAGGATCAAGTGCCTGAATCCCATCACACATCAGCTGATTGTATAAAAGCCGATTATACAATCAGCTGATGCATCGGTGCAAAAAAAAAAAAAATACTCACTTATGTGCTGATTACCGGCAGCTCCTGGAGCGATGGGGCGGGAGTCTGATCCTGTCCGATCGCTGCAGCAGCTGCCGGTAATCAGGGATGATTCTAGAGCAAAGCCCCCTGGGAAGTATGCAAATGAGAAAGCCGCGGAGACACCATCACATGTTTCTCAACGCTGGCAGGAAACTCATTGCATACTTCCCAGGGGGCTTTGCTCTAGAATCACTGCGTTGAGAAACACGTGATGGTGTCTCCGCAGTGGATATGTTGATCTCCCTAAGGTCAACAATGCTTGCTCACATAGTCTTTTACTAGGCATTGCCCCCACTAGCCAGATTCCTACTCCACACTGATGAGGGGCAAATACCCCGAAACGGCTGTCTGTGGATGGATACCATGTTTGGTATAGGTGGTCTCCTTGACTGGAGACTGCCCTTCCCGTGGTTGTTCCTTCCCGGTGAAAGACCTGGCTAGTTTCCTGCCAGCGTTGAGAAACATGTGATGGTGTCTCCGCGGCTTTCTCATTTACTATTTACAAGTGATCTGAGCATGGGGGAGGGGAGCAGAGAAGTATCGCTGGAATATGGATAATTACTAGACTTGTAGTTAAGATTCTCTGAAGTCCATGAATTAGTTAATAAGTTGAAACGGCATGAAGTTAAGAAGAAAAGAACGTGATAAGGCATTTGTGTTTATTGCAAATGTTCATAATGCCAGAAATCACAAGCGTTTCGTACAAGTTGCACAAAAATAATGCAACTTTTCAAATAGTTTAACTGGAGAATTCTGCCGAAATCCATTTGATGGATACATCAAAAATGTTAAAATCTCAGCAATTCCTGTCTGTCACATGAATATTGAGGGATGAGGATGAAATGAACGCCGGCGTATCCACAAGGCTGTGTGATTTGAAAATCCTGCGGATGTCTCGGCTGAGGAAGTTTACGGCTCCAGTGGCTGTCCAGCTAGAACAGCATTGAAGTGCTGCCTGATGGTGTCATGTCGCCCAACAACTTGTATTCTACAAATCATGTCTGTGGGAAGTAGAATCACATTCTCTCCTCTGAAAGCATTATTTATCTGGTCACTTATGTTTGTGTTTAATTTTTGCTACTTTGAAGACCCAGTTTTCTTTCTGTGAAGTCTCCAGATTTTGAAGATTTATATGAAAGGGAGAAGAGAGCGCTTTATAAATACATGGTTCTGCATTGGAAATGGCCCATATGTATCTTCTATTCCCCAACCAACATTGTTTTGGCTGGTTTTTATTAAAATGAATGTGCACTTTTACCCACGTGGTTTTGGGAAAAAAAAGAAAATAGCTTAGCTTGAAGGATAGTACCAAAAAATCTATTTTATGCCAATAAGTGGCCTAAATGATAGATGAAATCAATCAGTCATGAGTCATGTTTAAACCTCCCAGATTTTTGTTTTGTTTTGTTTTTTTTTGTTTTAATTTTTAGCTCTGTGGCACCAAAAGGTTAAAGGGAACCTGTCAGGTCCCATATGCGTTCTAACCTAGAAGCAGGGTGATGTGTGTGCTAGAAACCCCTTCCTACCCGTCCCTGTGGTGTAATATGAATGTATACAAATGTTTTAATACTTATGTGTTCCCTATGTAAATGTGCAGGGGCTCTAGCCCCCCAGGAGTCGCATCGCCCTGTGGGAGTTTGCATGTTTTCCGTGGTATCACGCCCCTGTGGCCATGATACCATGGATTTATATGAGCAACATTTCCGTCACTCCTTGAGATCCCACGCATGCACACTTACCATTCCCACAGACGTGCACTGCGCATGCTCAGAGGACTCCTGTGGTTCCAGTCATGCGCTGTCTCGGCTGTTTACTTGCTGGCTTCAAATGCACTCTGTGCATGACTGGAACCACAGGAGTCTTCTGAGCATGCGCAGTGCGCGTCTCAAGCCAAGAAGCAAGCACGCGAATAAGAAGGCTGCGGGAATGGTAAGTGGGCATGCGCGGGATCTCAAGGAGCGATGGGGATGTCGCTCATGTAAATCCATGGTATCATGCCCACGGGCGCGTGATACCACTGAAAACATGCGAACGCCCACAAGACGATGCGATATCCAGGGGCTAGAGTTCCTGCACATTTAGATACAGAACACAAGTAATAAAACATATTTTTATACATTCATATTACACAGTATTACAACACATGAATGGGTAGGAAGGGATACTAGGCCACACATCACCCTGCTTCTAGATTAAAACGCATATGGGACCTGACAGGTTCCCTTTAATATCTGGTCAGTTGGGGCTAGATTCTCCCTGTTCTACTATTGATGACCTAAATATAGTGAACATTCCCCTTATGCTGAATTCACACAAACGTATAGCATCAAATGCAATATGCTAATGACCCTCAGCTCCCACTCTGCTGCCAACCTGAGCAGAGTGTCATGTGACTGTAACACGATCCTGGGGCTGCGGAGCAGGGAGGTGGGGCTGCGCAGGAGGGAGCTGGGGCTGCGGAGGAGGGAGCTGGGGCTGCGGAGTAGAGGGAGGGATTAATATCTCCTTCTCCTTCATTGTCAGCTGATATCATCCGAGTGCAGTCCAATGTTTTACTCGCACCCATAGACTTGTATGGGTGCGAGTGACCCAGCTCTCGCAGACAATCGCAGCATGCTTCAACTTTTCTCTCATCCAGAATCTGAATGAGAAAAAAGTGAACTATCTGCTCTCCATCATTGACTAACATTGGACCAAGTGCAACGCGAGATTTTCTCACACTGCATTCGTCCGATTGATACTCTCGTGTGAGTGTACCCTTTGGCTGTGTGCGTACAATGTGGTTTTTATCGCGTTTTTTTTTTTTTTTTAGTGCAAGCAAATCCTTATGCCAGCAAAGTCAATGTGTAGGACATATGTTGAGTTTTATTACCTTCCTGATGTGGCTCATCTGCTATAGCATGTCAATTTTGTCAGAGTTTTTCACCATTAAAAGCAATGAAAAAACGCATCAAAACCGCTGGAAAACAACATTCCGCTGCGTTTTTCCGCAGAGATGCAGAAACCAAATCCTCAACGTGCACACACAGCATTTCTGCATCATTTTTTCCCCTTCATTGTATAAATATTGTGTCACAGGCTGTGGTCTCATATCTCCATCTAAGCGGAGAATATGGAGCTCTGAATCAGAAAAAAAATAAGTAATGTGATTCAGCATAGAAAAGGTGCTCAGGGCTAGTTCCCATCATAAAGTGCTATAACGGTTAGGTTATCACCTTCTGATCACCCTTTGAGGAATCCCCCCCCCCAGGACTTAAGATGTTATTTAGAATTGGAATAATATGATTGTTGCTGATCTCTCCCCGCCTAACCGTTCTTCAACCACTGTCTTGGTTCTTAAAGGGTTAAGACGATGGCTTCTTGTTTTCTACCTTTTCCACGGTTCTTTTCTGTTTTCTGGAATGTGTCCGATCGCATTCCATTAATGCTGCCTAATTGTCATCACTCCATCTGCTATCTCTATGGCTCCGTAGAGCGCTGGTATCAGGGGCTTCTCTAAAACGTGCTCGTTATTCCTGCCACATCCTGACTGTGTTCTCGCTTTATTCCTTCCACTTTTTCATTAGCAGTATTTAGCTAGGGGAACATTTTGCGCCATGTTTTCGACTTCCAATGTTTTGGTCTGGGTAAACGTCTGGAATGCCACTAAGGTGTGGGATTGTTAGTGGCTTCCTTGTCGCAGTGCCGCTGCAGAAATGCACCAAAAACGCATTTTATCCTATGACTGTATCAATAAAGTTATGTCAAAAACAAAGCCGCTTTATTGGAAGCATGACATGGCAAAAAGAGACAAACACAAACCAATAACAACACAATGAAAAAATGCAAGTAATGTCACCTGATAGATGCAGAAAGTCTGCACCGTGAATGGGTCGCCAGACACTCAGTGTAGGAATGTAGCCATCTCCTAGGTCTCGTGTTGAGTGACAGTCACACATGGCATCCTTTGCAATGGCCATAAGGGTGGTCTCCTAGATTTCCATGGAATGTGTAGGATAAACTTCAAAGAAAAGTAAACCAGGTGTATGGCGTGCTTTACTGCCTAGAATGTGGAGCTGCATGCCTCTGCCCTTAGCCATGTCTGTGTGCAGCAGTCATTCCTGTGGGATAAGTTGCTGATGGCCAGGGGTCTGACTGCTAGGACCCCCAAGCCATAGCCCCATCCCATTCACAGAACTTTGAATAGGGGATTACTTCTGTTGTTTGTTTTTGTCTTTGTATTTTCTTGTGGGGATGGGGGGGTTATATCAATCATCTAGGTGTTGGCTTTTTGAAAGAATGCTGGTGGTCCATGGTATACAAGAGAAAAATATTTCTTACTGCGTTTTTCTGTAGACAGCTGCTATCTATTCGAGATGATAGAGTTGCACTTCATATTATCCATTACCGCCTTTCTGGCTTATGATGTGCTGGTGAATCTTATGGTAGGTGCCATCACAAGAACTGGACAGAGGAGCTGAGCCGGCATCATAGCTGGTAGATGCGGGCATTGTCATGTAACCGCAGGGACTGGCGCTTTCTCCAATTCCTGTTAAACCATTGAAATACCACTGTCAATCACTGTTGCAAAGGCTAACACCAGCACCCCGCGCTATGGAAGCCGTGGGGTCCCCTCAGCACCCCGCGCTGTGGAAGTCGTGGGGTCCCCTCAGCACCCCGCGCTGTGGACGCAGTGTGGGTCCCATCAGCACCACGCGCTGTGGAAGTCGTGGGGTCCCCTCAGCACCCCGCGCTGTGGACGCAGTGTGGGTCCCCTCAGCACCACGCGCTGTGGAAGTCGTGGGGTCCCCTCAGCACCCCGCGCTGTGGACGCAGTGTGGGTCCCCTCAGCACCACGCGCTGTGGAAGTCGTGGGGTCCCCTCAGCACCCCGCGCTGTGGACGCAGTGTGGGTCCCCTCAGCACCCCGCGCTGTGGACGCAGTGTGGGTCCCCTCAGCACCCCGCGCTGTGGACGCAGTGTGGGTCCCCTCAGCACCCCGCGCTGTGGACGCAGTGTGGGTCCCCTCAGCACCCCGCGCTGTGGACGCAGTGTGGGTCCCCTCAGCACCCCGCGCTGTGGACGCAGTGTGGGTCCCCTCAGCACCCCGCGCTGTGGACGCAGTGTGGGTCCCCTCAGCACCCCGCGCTGTGGACGCAGTGTGGGCCCCCTCAGCACCCCGCGCTGTGGACGCAGTGTGGGCCCCCTCAGCACCCCGCGCTGTGGACGCAGTGTGGGCCCCCTCAGCACCCCGCGCTGTGGACGCAGTGTGGGCCCCCTCAGCACCCCGCGCTGTGGACGCAGTGTGGGCCCCCTCAGCACCCCGCGCTGTGGACGCAGTGTGGGCCCCCTCAGCACCCCGCGCTGTGGACGCAGTGTGGGCCCCCTCAGCACCCCGCGCTGTGGACGCAGTGTGGGCCCCCTCAGCACCCCGATTAATTAACCCGATGTGTACTGTAGCTAGGAGAGCAGGGAGCCAGCGCTAAGCAGTGTGCGCGGCTCCCTGCTCTCTGCACATGTAGCGACGTTATGATTGCTGCTGCGTCGCTGTGTTTGACAGCTAAGCAGCGATCATAACAGCGACTTATTAGGTCGCTGTTACGTCACAGAAAATGGTGACGTAACAGTGACGTCGTTATCGCTGTCACTATGTGTGAACACAGCCTTAGGTGACCTGCAAACATTTGTTTTTGCTCTGAGCCCTGTTGCATTTGTTGTATGTAAGCAGTAATTATAGAGTGGAAACTCCATTATAGATAATCACAGATTTTTACAAAGATGAAGACCGTTTTTGCCATTTCTATCCTAGTTGGATCTATCCGCTTGTAAATGTGGATATCAGGCCATCCTCCAGATAATGTGTGGAAATGACATGACCATAAACCATTATCTTTAACCATCCATAGTTATAGTCTGTTATTAAGGACAGGCACATAGTGAACAGAATTATTTTTTTAGCTGTGGATTTGGCCCAAAATCCACAGCAAAATCTGAAAATACGAAAAAATAAATAAATAAAAAATCTGCTCTAAGGACTCTCCCAGTTTTTATTGTAAAACCAGTGTGCTGTTCGGTCTTAGGCCAGTTTCATATAGCCGTTATTTTTCCAGAAGCCGGATCCGGAACACATGCAGTACAGTTACATTCATTTACAGTGGAAGCGCGACACCATGCGGTTGTGTGCCTCAATACCCAACCGCATTTGTCCGTATGGTGTCGCGCTTCCACTGTAAATGAATGTAACTGTACTGCATGTGTGCCGGATCCGGCATCCGGAAAAATAACGGAGATGTGAAATGGCCCTTAGTGCATGCCGGAAGCAGCTCCGGATGGAATCCATGCAATTATAAGGCGGCAAAAGAAAAAACTTAAAGGGAAAAAACTCCCAAAACTCCCTTCCCACCAGCAATTGATATTTTTGAATGCCTAAAAAACTGTGTGCACATTCCCTTAGACCGCTTTCACATTGCGTTTTTACCTACGTTCACTGGCATTAGTCTGAAACCCTCCTCCCCTGCAAAAAGTGTTTCGGACACATAAGCCGACGGGGTTTTTGACTATAATGGAGAAGATGGAGTCAGCATGTGCTCTGTCTTGCACCATTTTCAGGCCTGCAGAAAACGTATATGCGCGAAAATGGTGCAAGACAGGACACATGCTGACTCCATCTGCTCCATTATAGTCAATGGCCCCGTTGGCATGTGTCCGAAACACGTTTTGTGTGGGAGAAGGGGTTTGGACAGATAAAAGGGACCAGTGAACATAGGTAAAAACGCAATGTGAAAGCAGTCTTACACAACTTGCTGCTGCAGAAGGTTCCCACTCAACCCTGTCTGTATGAGGACAAGAACCTTGCCCCCTAAGGCTTTGTTCACATGTCCAGTAAGCATACGATAGAATGGAGCCAGCAGCGATCCGTTGACAAAAAAGTTCTGCAGACACAACTTTATTTTTGTACAACTAAAAACAAACAAACCTGATTTTTAACTTCATCCATTTCTTTAACATTGAAGTCTATGGAAAATGAATGTGATAATTAGTCACCCATTGTCTTCCATTTGAAACAGATCTAGTAAGAGAGAAACGCATCCTTCTCAAATGAAATGGAAGCGGTTGGCTATTTAATGAATCTGTTTTCAATAACTTAAAAACAACAAAAAAAAATTGCATCCAGATCCAGTTGAAATCAGATGTTTGGTTTCTTTTTTATTTTTAGCTAGACAAAAAAGTTGTCTGCACCATTCTCTTGTGAAAGGTTTGCTGCTGGCTCCACTCTAACGGATGACTGGACATGTGAACTAAGCGTTAATTAAGCTCCACCCTATCACTTCCAGCGGTTCTTAGTTTTCATTTTAAGCTTATCAGCAGGCGATTAACCCTCTCCCGTGCAGTCTGCTGTGCTTTTTCAACCTGCTAAAGGGAACCTGTCAGGTGCAATATACACCCAGAACTACGAGCAGTTCTGGGTGTATATTGCTAATACCTGCCTGTCCCTGTATACACTAGCATAGATAGAGATCTTTAGAAAAAGTATTTCTAAAGATTCTTTATAATTTGCTAATGAGAGAGGACTAGTCCCCTGGGCGTTAGTTCCTCGGCCAGTCGCCCCCATTAGCATGTTAGTACGCCCCTGTGGACGTGCTATCATGCTAATGAATACACAGCGTCAGAGAATGATCTCACCTCTCCGCCGCCATCACTACCCGACACTGGATTTCAGCTGAGTGCGCAGAACCCCCGGAGTTTTGGTCATGCGCACTACTTCAGTTTGAAGCTGGGACTTTTACACTCGGCTTCATTGTGCGCATAACCCAAACTCCAGGGTCATGTGCAGCGAGCTGAAATTCGGCGATGGCGGCGGAGAGGTGAGTGAGATCATCCACTGAAGATGCACATTCATTAGCATGTTTGCAAGCCCACAGGGGCGTACTAATATGCTAATGGAGCCGACTAGCCAGGGGATCTAACGCCCAGGGTCTAGTCCCCTCGCTCATTAGCACACGATAAAAGATCTTAAGAAATACCTTTTCTAAAGATATCTTTATCTATGCTAGTGTATACATGGACAGTTAGGCAGGGATTAGCAATATGTACCCAGAACTGCTCGTGGTTCTGGGTGCATATTGCACCTGACAGGTTCCCTTTAAGACTACATTCCCACTTTGAGCTATTGGTGAGTTTTTGACATTGTGTATCTTTGCAGTGCCAAAAACGTCTTACAGTTCCAGCAAAGTGGATGGGATTTATAGAAATCTCCTTTCCACTATCTTTCTTTTTTACTCTAGTAAACTGACCCACGGAGTGTGTTTCAAATCCGCAACATGTTAATTTTTATTGAAAGTGCGCTGAGTTTTCTGTGTCGATTTTACTCATAGGGTACGCTCATGTTGGTGTATGAATTGGACAAGTGCAATGCCAGAAAATTAACGTTTACCCCGACTAATGTTCGCTAATGTTGTCGGTCAAATCTGCAAGTTGTTCCTTGGCTCTAATCGGACCATGGAAAAACTTCCAGCATGCTGTGATTGGCAGTGTAGATCGTCTCACGCGCACCCATACAAGTCTATGGGTGAGTGGAAAACATGGGACTGCACTGATGTCATCAGTCCGATATACAGAGAGACAGAAAATGGAGAAGATAGAGCGAATCTCTCCGCCATACCTGTGATCTGATCCTCGCATGTGAGGGAATCTGAGCACAGTAGATGACACTCGGCTCACTCACGCAACAGAGTCTGAGTCGTGTCATTAGTTCTTCCATAGTATATGTTATACGCCAGTGTGACCCTGGCCTTACTCTGTGTTCACTCATTAGGTTTTTGCTGCTTTTTTTTCTTACATTTTTTTGCCTTTTTTTTTTAACTTCTCTTTTTGTGTCATTAGACTACAGTACATATTTAAATGAAGTTAGTTTCATTCACTACAAATACCTTGGCTGTTTTGTTTTTGCACTTTCTCATGGCTTTAAATGGTGAAAAAACCTAAAAGCATGACAAAATTGACATGCCGCTTCTTTAAAAAACGCAGCAATTTTCCGTTTCAGTAAGGAAAAGAAAAGGATTTGTGTGCCAGAGATTTCTGGAATCTCAGAGGTTTCGCTGGTAGTGTAAAAATCAGCTTTTTATTTGCATAAAACTCCTGAAAAAAAGCTGCAAAAAACAGTGTGATTTAAAGTTTTTGCATATGTGTACAAAGTGGTTTTTTATCTAGTTTTTTTTAGTTGTCTTTTGGTGCAGTTTTGTCACATCTGCAGGAAAATGTTTATGCCAGCAAAGTCAATCAGAATCCTGAAGTGTTGTGCATGTTGCTTTTTTTTTTTTTTTTTTTCCGTCCCTTACAGATTTGGTGCAGAAAAAATATGCAGCATGTCAATTCTTTCAGCGGTTTTCCACTCTAGAATGCATAGAAAGAAAACACATGGGAAAAAAAACCGCTGAAAAATCATGGCAAAAACACACTTTTTTTCTGCCAAAAGATGCAGATTTGGTGCAGAAATTTCTGCCGCCAATTACTCAGTGAGCGCACATAGCCTTAGATTGGTATCAGAGGCAGAAAATCTGCAAGTAAAAAACGCACATGCGTATTTAGCGTGTCTGCGGCAGAAACACATAATTATATCAATAAAGTTTTATCAAAGTCAAATACCAGGAAGTATCAAAAGCCTGACACCCCAAAAGAGACTAAAAACACATTAAAAACTCACACACAAACATCAAATGTTCATTGTGGGAACGTAGCCTAAGGCTCGTATAATCCAGTGGTCTCTACCGAGCACTATGTCACAGTATCTGTCTGAATCACAAGAAAACAAAAACTGTTCTGACATAGCCCCAATGGAACCATTCACTTGAATCATGCCAAACGACTCGCTGTGGACATTGCCTGGCCGCCTTCCTCTCAGTGCTAGCTTTGTTCATATGACCGCAAAATGTGAGTGTTAAAGCACTTCGATTTGCTCCCATTTCACAACACATCGATTTCTAAAAACGAGGCTTTTAAAAAAAACAAAACTAAAAATAAATAAGAATATACGGTATATATTTAATTTTTATTTTTTATTTTTAACCCTCAACTGGTGAGGTGTGATTTTTGGCACGCAACTGGTGATGTGGGGCTTCCTATACCCCAGTGTTTAGAAATCTTATTTTTTACAGAAAATGCAAAGATCACGTTTGTTTTAATTGTTTTTTTTATTGGCGATTGATTACACATGAGTATAACAAATTTTTGACATCCACAAGTATTGGAAAATGTAATACATTGATAATTCACACCAGCATTTTTCAATGAATGCCAACTGAACAAAATTTCCCTGGGGTGTTGCAAACCCCATCTCAACAGTTGAGGGTTAAATCACTTAAAAATTACAGATACCTGGTGTCAAGCAGACCTAAGGTTAGTCTCACTAAACGACATACCAGCTATTCCAACCATGATATGACCTGGTTAGGATCACTGGTGCGTTGCTACATGGTCGCTGGTGAGCTGTCAATCAGGCAGATCTCACCAGTGACCAGCCACCAGTCAGCAGCGACTCGTGGAAACAATGCTCCGCTTGGTAACCAAGGTAAATATCGGGTAACTAAGCAAAATGCTTTGCTTGGCTACCCGATATTTAGCCTGGTTACCAGCACATACCGCCTAGTGCTGGCTCCCTGTACTCGTAGCCAGGGTACACATCGGGTTACTAAGCAAAGCGCTTCACTTAGTTACCCGATGTGTACTCTGGCTACGTGTGCAGGGAGCCAGCACTGGCATCCTGAGAGCGGCGTACGCTAGTAACCAAGGTAAATATCGGGTAACCAAGCAAATCACTTCGCTTGGTTTCCCGATGTGTATCTTGGTTACCAGCGTCCGCAGCTTCCAAATGCCGGCTCCCTGCTCCTTGCACATTCAGATTGTTGCTCTCTCGCTGTCAAACACAGCGATGTGTGCTTCACAGCGGGAGAGCAACGAGCAAAAAATGAACCAGCACCGTGTGTAACGATCAGCAATTTAACTGCAGGGGCCAGGTCGCTGCTTAGAGTCACACACAGCGAGATCACTAATGAGGTCACTGGTACGTCACAAAACCTGTGACTGACTCAGCAGCGATCTCGCTATGTGAGAAGTACCCCTTAAGGTCCAGTCACACTAAACAACTTACCAGCGATCCCAACAACGATAGGGATTGCTGGTAAGTTGCTAGGAGGTTGCTGGTGAGATGTCACACTGCGACGCTCCAGCGATCCCACCAGCAACCTGACCTGGCAGGGATCGCTGGAGCGTCACTATACGAGTTGCTGGTGAGCTCACCAGCAACCAGTGACCAGCGCCGCGTGGAAGATGCTGCGGTTGGTAACTAAAGTAAATATCGGGTAACCAACCCGATATTTACCTTGGTTACCAGCGCACGCAGCTACACGTGCAGGGAGCAGCGCACACTGAGCGCTGGCTCCCTGCTCTCCTAGTTACAGCACACATCGGGTTAATTACCCGATGTGTGCTGCAGCTAAATGTGCACAGAGCAGGGAGCAGCGCACACCGGGTGCAGCTGCACAGGGTACATATATAGGGTATAGAGTACAGGGTGCAGCTGCACAGAGCAGGGAGCAGCGCACACCGCTTAGCGCTGGCTCCTTGCTCTCCTAGTTACAGCACACATCGGGTTAATTACCCGATGTGTACTGCAGCTAAATGTGCACAGAGCAGGGAGCAGCGCACAATGCTTAGCGCTGGCTCCCTGCTCTCCTAGCTACAGCACACATCGGGTTAATTAACCCGATGTGTCCTGCAGCTACATGTGCACAGAGCAGGAGCCGGCACTGACAGTGAGAGCGGCGGAGGCTGGTAACAAAGGTAAATATCGGGTAACCAAGGACAGGGCTTCTTGGTTACCCGATGTTTACTGTGGTTACCAGCCTCCGCAGAAGCCGGCTCCTGCTGCCTGCACATTTAAGGCCCCGTCACACTAAGCAACATCGCTAGCAACATCGCTGCTAACGAACAACTTTTGTGACGTTGCTAGCGATGTTGCTTAGTGTGACATCCAGCAACAACCTGGCCCCTGCTGTGAGGTCGTTGGTTGTTGCTGAATGTCCTGGGCCATTTTTTAGTTTGTGTGTTTAGTGTGTGACAGCGAGACAGCAACAACTAAATGTGCAGGCAGCAGGAGCCGGCTTCTGCGGAGGCTGGTAACCACAGTAAACATCGGGTAACCAAGAAGCCCTGTCCTTGGTTACCCGATATTTACCTTTGTTACCAGCCTCCGCCGCTCTCACTGTCAGTGCCGGCTCCTGCTCTGTGCACATGTAGCTGCAGTACACATCGGGTTAATTAACCCGATGTGTGCTGTAACTAGGAGAGCAGGGAGCCAGCGCTCAGTGTGCGCTGCTCCCTGCTCTCTGCACGTGTAGCTGCGTGCGCTGGTAACCAAGGTAAATATCGGGTTGGTTACCCGATATTTACCTTAGTTACCAAGCGCAGCATCTTCCACGCGGCGCTGGGGGCTGGTCACTGGTTGCTGGTGAGCTCACCAGCAACTCGTGTAGCGACGCTCCAGCGATCCCTGCCAGATCAGGTTGCTGGTGGGATCGCTGGAGCGTCGCAGTGTGACATCTCACCAGCAACCTCCTAGCAACTTACCAGCGATCCCTATCGTTGTTGGGATCGCTGGTAAGTTGTTTAGTGTGACTGGACCTTTAGTTGTTGCTGTCTCGCTGTCACACACAGTGATCTACGCTTCACAGCGGGACAGCAACAACTAAAAAATGGCCCAGGACATTCAGCAACAACCAACGACCTCACAGCAGGGGCCAGGTTGTTGCTGGCTGTCACACACAGCAACATCACTAGCAACATCGCTGCTACGTCACAAAAGTTGTTCGTTAGCAGCGATGTTGCTAGCGATGTTGCTTAGTGTGACAGGGCCTTTAGACTGTCTCAGGGACAGACCATATCAAAGACCTAAAAGCAGTTTAGTTTTCTACTGTCTACTTATCACTTTTGGGTTTATTTTTCCTTTTGTAATGTAGTTAAAGGAAATCTGTTAGTAGGGTCAACTCCCCCAAGCTGTGTATATTTGCATATAGGTGATAGGAGTCTAAATAAAATACCTTGATATCTTCAATCTGAGTTTTGTTCCAGAAAAAGCCACATTTTTCTTATATGTAAATGAGCTGTTAAGATCTATGGGCCAGACATGCCTCCCTGAGAAACTGCCTTACCTCTAGAGCTTATTTTAAATGGAAGGGGGCGTTACCAGTGTGAGACATGTGATGACTGACAGTCTTCTCTTCTGCTATATGTCTCATACTGGTAATGGTCCCTTTCATTTAAAATAATCTCTGGAGGTAAATTCTGGAGATCTGTGTCCGGCCCATCCTGGTGTAGGTCATTTACATGTTTTTCATAAAAATCAATGTTTTTTGTTTTTTTTTATAAAAGATATCAGATTGCAGATATCAAGGTATCATTTTATTCAGCTTCCTATGACCTAAATGCCCATATAGAGAAGCTTAGGAGGGTTGATCCTACTGACAGATTCCCTTTAAACTCACCCTGAATTTTGATCATGTACTGATCTACTGATGAAAGCTGAAGGATCACATGACACATTGCATGTATTAAGATCTATTTCTAGTAAACCTGCTCTGGTTCTGCCCTGTTTCATCTGAGAAAGTTCACACCCTGATGTAAACGCATTAATTAATTTTTAGATACCGTATGTATACAACTTTTTAAGATGATGGGTCCTCTTTAAGTATATCATGTCTGAATATTGACCTAGATTGTCATTTTGATTTCTGTCTGCAGTGGGTGTTAATGCAATGAATGGGCTCCACATTGAAATAAACCTTTAAGACACCGCTGACACTTTGATAGAAGATGTGACGCTGAATTTATGCAACAGATCTGACCTCCATAATTTTTGCACAGCACTTTTGGTATTTTTCATTTTTCTGGCACCAGATACTCCACCGAGAGTCTGCTTTGGCAAAGGCTGAGATATGAGATATTTAGATTTCAGAGCGTACATTTAAGATGTGTTTGACAGGAGCGAACAGCTCCAAAAAAGTATTTTCTTGGCGAGGCGAGACATGTGCCCAGGCTATGCTAGCAAGCAAAGGAGCTGGGACTTAATCCTTGGCACATCTTGTCTCATGTTGAAAACAGGCTTAGTTTACTGGAAAAGTTGGATTTCTTTCTGCATAATATCCAACATTACACCGTGTCTTGATAGATTCTATATAACATAGTTTATGACACGCGTTGTAATGGAAGCATTCTTTCTATTATTTGTATTCTGAAGAACTGGCTCCCGCTGTGAAAATGTCATGATTCCCTGTGCTGCTTTGGCAATAGCAAGCACCAGGGTAAAATTTGGGATAAACCTAAATGGATCTTTAAGCCGAGTTCTGAAGTAGAATCCTTTCATTTTGTGTAAGTTAACATGGCCATTGAATCTCTCGGGTGAGTCGCGTCCTCACATTGTGGATATAAGTTGTACTGTGTGCCGTCTGCTTAGCGGATGGACACAGGAGCTTCCTGCTATATACATACACCAGTCCAGTCCATAGATCAGACCTGACTAAAGCATGCTGAGATTTTTATTTTTCCCACACAGACCTGGTGTCCATGTAAAAACTAGCCATGTGCCTGAACAGTAAGGTGACATACTTGCAGTATCGGGGACCAGAAGTTAGTGTGTGTGATCAGCTTAGTTGGTGGGCATGGCCAGGTGTTTCCTTCAGCGCACTATATTGTGGACCCAGCCTGCTTTACTGTTGGTTGTCTTATCTGTCACCTGCGTGACACTATTGCCTGCTCGCAGAACACCACTTGTGGTGTTTGTCGCCTTGGTCGGTCAACGTACTTTCCTTGCAGTGTCTGGAGTGAGTGGGTGTGGTGGCTTAGTGAGTAGGCATGCCCGGCTTAGTATGCACGGCCCAGTGTCTCACGCACTACAGCGAACCAGCCACTTATCAGGGCTTGCTCGCTCTTGGTGTCAGCGGAGAATGGAGTCAGTTGGTCGGTGGGTGTGTGGTGGCGACCGGACTTAGTCAGTCAGAGTAAACAACCGGCCAAAGGGCACTTAGTAACCAAGTAGAGCGGATGTCAAGAAACTCCCACCAACTCAGCCGATCATGCCTAATAACTCCCAATCCCCGATACTGCAAGTATGCCCACTAAGGCTACGTTCCCACTATGAGTTTTTGATGTTGCAGCATTTCTGCATCTATTATTGAAATTGTATTACCATACTTGCGTTTTTCATTGCGCTATTCTGTGCGTTTTTTAACATTATATTTTTTTATTCTGTAGGTTTTGTTTCTTTTTGTCTCATGCTTTAAACAAAGCTGCTTTGTTTTTGATACTTCCTGGTATTTAGCTTTGCCAAAACTTTATTGATATATTGAGGTACTGATTACATGTGTTTTGAATGGATTTCCGTCCCTGAATTGAACTAAAAACGCATGTGTTTTTTACCTGCAGATTTTCTGCATCTAGTACAAGGCTATGGGGAAAATCTGCTCATATGTCTGCAAACATTGTACACTCGCATAGCACTCACATGAGAAAAGGTTACCCATATGGATTCCACTCATCCAACTTTTCAGGAGTGTAATCGGACCAGATATTTACACTCCAGTATGAGAGTACCCTAAAGCCCATGATGCACATGGACCACACACAAACTGAAAATCCACCTGTGTGGACTTTGCCTTAAGGTGTCCATTTTAGGTGGAGGAGCACATAATTTAAGATGACAACTCGCTGATCAATCGGTTCCTTGATCTGTGGCCAGTTTGTGCTTTTATTGTTTGATTAAATTGGTTTCGAACGACTGCAAAAATCCAACGTTGCAGATCAACTCTTATGTCGCCGATATTGGTTTTTGGGTGACCTCTACCACACTTGTTTGTGACTTGGAACACTATGGAGTTATCTGAAAAAAGGTAAAATCTGCCTTTTCTTGTGTCCAAAATTTGTTCGGTTCCATCTTTAGATGGGCATGGAGAAACGATACCCTGTAACGTACTGCAGGTAGCTGAATTTCTGTATTTGGAAGTCCCCAAGAATATTCTACTGCATTTTATCAAAAGTAGAAAACCGGTTGGCAAGAGGTGATGGCGTTGTTGACTTGTGGCAGGCACAATGACTCTGCTTACTTGTCAACCATTGCATTACACAATCGTTTTCTTTCTTCCCCGTCACCAGTTACTGAGCTCCCCTTGTGATTCATCTGTTTTATGTACTGATTAATGACCTGGCTGTTCTTGTGTATACACCCCGCATTACAGATGCATTCATCTGCTTAAGGAACGCCCATGTGTGGCATAGTATTACCCTTCACATAAAATCCTGTGACAAAAGGCGACTGGCCGCCGTCCTAAAGCCCTACCTTTTGATAAAACAATGGGTGTGCCTGAATACTTCTCAGTTTCCAGGCTTCTCCTTTGTTGGAGCAGCTGAACTTGTACCGATCCGATGTTTCCTTTGAGAATTTTGGATTTGGTTTATTTGCCGTATTAGAGGCATGGTGGCTTAAAGATGACTTGTCAGCCGCATTTTGTCTTGTAAAGATGTGGCTGTAATGGTGGTTTAATGCAGATTAAATTGATACCTTTCTCGAAGAAATCTGTGTTCTTGTTCTACAGTAATCACCCATTGAAGTTTTATGCTAATGAGTGCAGCATTGTTGATCGTCGTGCTTGGTGTTCTTTTGCCAGTTTGAAGTTTTGCCAGCCCTTCTGCTTCTCCAGTCTTTGACTGACCGGTCATTGCTTTTTCCGACCTCTTCCTCTTCTGGCCAAAATTTCACTCAGGCACTGATGCAAGATCAATTTTTCAGCTAATTTACATCATATGGAAGCTATTGCACATACGCCTCCGCCCCCCACGATGATGACGCCTTACAAAATCTCACTTAATAGGTTCATACTGTGCTAGTGGATCAAAATGTTATGAGCAGCACATCTATTTACATGGGACGATGTGCTGCTGATAACAATGATTTAGCACCTGACAAACAAGCGTTGTCAGTTGTTTGCCAGCCTATACCCAATGGAAACACCTTTGTGGATCATTAGCCATTTAAATGGGCCGTAAGTCATATTCTACGTTACGGTGTAAAGAGTAAAGGCCACGTCACACTAAGCAACATCGCTAGCAACATCGCTGCTGAGGCACGATTTTTGTGACGCAACAGCGATCTTGATAGCGATGTTGCTGTGTGTGACATCCAGCAACAACCTGGCCCCTGCTGTGAGGTCGTTGGTTGTTGCTGAATGTCATGGACCATTTTTTAGTTGTTGCTCTCTTGCTGTGAAGCACACATCGCTGTGTGTGACAGCGAGAGAGCAACAACTGAATGTGCAGTGAACAGGAGCCGACTTCTGCGGACGCTGTAACCAATGTAAATATCGGGTAACCAAGAAGCCCTTTCCTTGGTTACCCGATATTTACCTTCGTTACCAGCGTCCGCCGCTCTCATGCGGTCAGTGCCGGCTCCCTGCACACGTAGCACACATCTGGTAATTAACCCGATGTGTACTCTAGCTAGGAGTGCAGGGAACAGGGAGCTGGCACTGGCAGCGTGAGACGCTAGTAACTAAGGTAAATATCTGGTAACCAAGAGAAATGCTTTCCTTGGTTACCCGATATTTACCTTCGTTACCAAGCGCAGCATCGCTTCCACGCGTCGCTGGGGATGGTCACTGGTTGCTGGTGAGATCTGCCTGTTTGACAGCTCACCAACGACCATGTAGCGACGCACCAGCGATCCCTGCCAGGTCAGGTCGCTGGTGGGATCGCTGGAGCGTCGTTTAGTGTGACGTACCTTAAGATCCCCACAGTCCTGATATTGATGGCCTAAGGATTAATGATAAGCAAGCATTACCGTGCTCAGTACTCCTGGATACTCAGATAGGCGTGTGACTCAACCAACCGCATTTTATGGAAGTCAGTGGAGGACTCGAGCATTTTTATGGGAAAATTTCCAGAAGAATGCTTGAATCCTACGATTCACTTCCATTATACTCCAATACACGAGTTGAGCCCGTCTGAGTATCCAATTGCTTATTACGAGTACGATGAACACAAACGTGGTAATGGTGGTAATGCCTGCTCATCACTACTAAGCACTTATTTTAGTCCTGCATTATGCCTTCATATTGTACAACACAGGAAAGTCACTTCATATCTTTAGCTTCTCACATTCTTTACAGACAGCTGTCACTAAATAACCCTTAAGAGATGACCACAGTACATGTACGGCAGCTGGACGCCATCACTGTATGATGTGGTCTCGAGCAATGGTACATAGCCGCCACACGACAGTCACACGTGCGATCAGAGCTAGCTCCAATTTAAACCACATTAATCTCTACAATTCCTCTGTAAAGCGTGACAATGGAATTTAAAATATCTCCTATGAAGACCAGCAGTGCCTTCCTTGGACAACGTCCATTTCAGAGTACACTGCCATACGTTTGTATTACATAATGATCCAGATTGAAGACTAATTAGAAATAGACAAAAAGTTATAGAAAAGTTGAAATTTATTTTCCCCCCAAATGTAAATAGTGAAATGAAAAAAAAAAAACAAACTTGGTGTTAGTTTGAGCAGTTATGCACACAGCAATACAAAATTTGACTTACATTTTTATTTATTTATTTTTATCCCATACAATGAATGCTGAAATGGGGGAAAAAATTACTTCAGAATTGGCATTATGGCCTCCGCAATTTGAAAAAATGCTTTAAAAAGCAATTAAAGAAACCATGTATCCATTAAGTAGTAACAATGAAGATGTCGGTGCATAAAAGCAAGATTTATTTATTTTTTTCAGTTTATGCAATTTATTTTATGATTTAAAAAGAAAAAAAAATCCAAGTTTAATATCGCCAGAATTGTACTGACCTATAGAGAATCATTTTATCATGTAATTTTTACAGGACCATCACCTTCGGAAAAACGAAACCCAAAACACAATGGCAAAATTTCATTTTTTTTCACAGCACTTGGAATTTTTTGTTTCCCTATTTTTCAGTACAATTTACAGTAAAATCAAGGTGTTATTAAAAACTGCCACTCGGAATGTAAAAAAAAGCCTTTTATATGGCTATGTTGACGGAAAAATTAAAAATGCCAAGCTTATTTGGAATAAAAAGAAAAAGTTGAGGAAACTAAATTTGTTCAGTCCTGTAGAGGTTTAAAGAGACTTCCCGCTGTTAAAGAGGTTGTCTACTACTTGGGAAATCTCTTCTCATTCCTATGTGGACCCCCATAAAACAAAAAAAAAAAGGCTATACTCGACTCCTGGGCCACTTTGGATCCAGCGGAGTCGAAACTCGCGTTCCCTGGCCCATGTGACATTATGACACGCGAGCCCTCATCCTATCACCGTTGACTGGTGTCTCCCTGCCATCAGACGATTAAGTAATTGACAGCGGCTGCCTCTCACTTTCTGTTGTTTGCTCCTGTGTCCGAAGGCAGGGAGACAGAGGATAGCGGCACTTGTTGGGGCTCGCGTGTCGTATCAATAACACATGGGTCCTGGTAACGTGAATTCAGACACTGCTAGAACTGCTCTGGCACTAGAGGCGAGTATAATCTTTTTTATTTTTATGGGGGTGCACATGATGAATCAAAAGTAGTTGGCTACGTAGTGGACATCCCCTTAAAGTAAAGCTCATTTGGCTTATCTGTCTGTGTAATAAAATGAAAACCTCTACTTGTCTCTTTGAGGAGCGCCACTCAAATCTTACAACTGCCGGGATTGGTGGCATCTACATGCAGCTTAGGAAGGGGTGTCAAGTGACTAATGAATCATTGATTAGCTGCAGCCATCATGTGACCACTCCTTTCCCACACACCCCAGGATGCCAACTGGGGACTACGCTGTGACAGTGTAGGAGCAGCACTCTTTGAGGAGGGCAGTGTGGCTTTCTATTTTTCCAGCTCCCCTTGGCCAAACTAACTTTACTCTAAGGCCATATTCACACTGAGTATTTGAGTTTTGTACCTCAGAATTTGTAGCCAAAACCAGGAGTGGAACAATCAGAGGAAAAGTATAATAGGTACATGGGCTCCACTACTGATTTTGGCTTACAAATACTGAGATAAAAAACTGACCAAATACTCTACGTGTGCAGGTGGTCTTAAATGTAGTGGAAAACCCCTTTAGTTAGTGACAGCTGTAAAGCATGTGTTCTGAAAAAGGTGCCTGCCCTGTGCGGTAGTGTTAGATGAATTGATAACTCCCAATCTTTTAACAGTCGCTGCTACGTATATATATATTCTGCTGTTCATCTTTTACTTCTGATGGGGGAGGACGCAAATATTTTTCGTCTTGGATTGAAAAGGCAAATTATTTTTTGAGGAAGAGAAGCATTGCTTAAGCTTTAAAGGTCATATGAAAGATTTGATTGCCTTTTTATTTTGTCTCTAATCATTCAGCTCATAATTCTCTTTGAGCTTAACCTATCTGCAGTGAAATAATCACCACTTAACAAAAATTACTCATGGGAGCCAATTTTAGTGTCCTTTGTGCTGAACCAGAATGCCAGAGAGGGTACTTTCAGTGTTCCTTACAGCTTTGAAGCAGATAAAACGCCACCATGCCATTGAAACACCAAGAAAATTATTAAAAAGGGCCTTTTAATCAGAATCACAATGATGCAAAGTTTTCATGCGCTGAACTTTTTTCAACTTTTTAAATTAAATTTTTTTAAAACAAGATTGTTAATATTGCTTTCGCTATGCTCATGCTTTCAGGAAAAAATAAATAAAATAACATTTACATTTCTCCTATTAAATCTCAATGACTTTTAGACTACGTTCCCACGATGTGTTTTTGGGGACTTTGATGTTGCCGATATTCTGAAGCATTTCTGCACCTATTATATAAATTGGGTCCCTTGTGTTTTTTTTACATGCATTTTTATCACATTTATCACTTTTCTCATTTTGAAATGTCATGTTTTAAATAAAGCTGCTTTGTTTTTTAAAACTTCTTAGTATTTGACTTGGACAAAGCTTTATTGATGCAGTCATGTGCAAATTACACATCTGTAGCAGAAACGCACTAAGGCCCTGTGCGCACAGAGCAATTTTAGGTGGAGTTTGTTGCCCTAAACTGCATGCATTTCCTTCCCCAGCAATGAGAATTCAGAAAGGCTGTGCACACGTTGCTTCTTTCTTGCCTGCAGCTTTGGGTGCAGAAAAAAGAAGCAGCATATCACTTCTTTTTGTGTTTTTTTTTTCCCTACCTTTTTCCATTGAATATGGTGGGAAAAAAACGCACCGAAAAAGCGTCAGAAATGCATGCATTTTTTTTTTTTTTTTTGGCCAGAGGGTGCGTTTTTTGCTGAAGAAACAAAACTGCAGTGTGCACACATAGTCTGTCCCGTCTCCACCAGGGCCTGCTCCGGAGACGCCTGCCCCGGTCACTAGGCGCCGCTCTACTGTCACGTCTCCACCAGGGCCTGATCCGGAGACGCCTGCCCCGGTCACTAGGCGCCGCTCTACTGTCATGTCTCCACCAGGGCCTGCTCCGTTGACGACTACCCTGGTCACCAGGCGCCGCCCTACTGTCTCGTCTCCACAAGGGCCTGCTCAGGAGACGTCTGCCCCGGTCACCAGGCGCTGCTCTGCTCACACTGCAGGCAGTACTAGTGATGGTGGAGAGGTCAGTTCCAGTGGCTCTAGTGGGCGGAGTCGCTGCACATTCACCAGGCTTGGTCTGGCTGGAACTTGCAGTACTGCTGACTGACTGTAGGGGTGTGTGCCTTCCAGCTAGTATCAGCTCCTACTTCAGCCTATGGGAAGGCACCACACCCTTTTTATATCCTTCAGTGTCCCTGGTTTCTTGTCAGATATAGTCTTGTGTTTCTTTGAGACACATCCTTCCTGGTACTGTGCACCTTGCTTGATTTCTCATATGAACTTGGCTTTGTTTATTGACGTCCCTCCTGCCTTCGGTTTTGGACCTCGCCTGACGTCTCTGTTTGACCTCGGCCTGTCAATTATCCCCATCTCTGGACTGCAGCCTACCATAGGCAGTGAACCCCTGGACCCTGCAGTAATTCCAGATCCCTGTATAGGGGTTAAAGGGTTTCAGGCTACCCCGGGGTCCTGCTTAGTGGGTGGCTTGCCGTTACGCTAACAGTCCATGTGCATTTTTTTTTCACCTGCGGATTTTCTGCACTTAATGCAAGGCTATGGGGAAAGTCTGCACATAACTTTGCATACTCACAAGAGTAATTGACATGTTGCGGATTTGGAACACGGTCCGCAGGTTTGTTTACGCTGAGTGAAAAAGAAGCATAGTGGGCAGGAGGTTTCTATACATCCAATCCACTTTGCTGGAACTGTAAGTCAGTGTTATTGACTCAGTGAAAATACGCAGCGCCAAAACTCCCCTCTTGGGCACACAGTCTTAGTTCCAGGTACTGAAGTGTCCTCCTTACAGTAGTTTGCCTTGTTTTCTGCGTTCTCAATTACAATAGGGCAATGGCGTCTATGCTAATTCCTAAGCTGGTATTGTCAGTGTGAATTTATCACCCTTCCACAGAATGGGCAGGCCAAGCAAAGTTGTAGGTTTGCTGAACTAGTATGGTTAGGAATGAAACAATAGGACAGATGGATTCCTGGGGCAGATTCTTTTAAAGCTATTACAAGGGGTTGTTGCCTTCCAGAATACTATATAAGCTATAAGCTCTGGTAGGTGTATTATTTACCCACCCTGGGTCCAGTGTCATGTCTCCAGTTAGTTTTTGGTCTCCAGCACTGATGTCACTTGGACAGCTTTGCAGCTACACGGTTTGTGTCATCTACTTAGATGGGGAGCATTGCAGCTTAAAGTCTCCTCACCACTGGCATGCTGGATTGGTGTGTCAGTCTCCGCAAGGGGAATAGTTTTCCCCTTGGACTCCTACTTAGCGGCTTTTGTTCCTCTTTACCCTACCTAGTTGTAATTTGGACAACCCCAGTTTTAATAATAACACCTTGCAAAGGCCTCTTAGAATGAGCTTTTTGGTGAGAAATCTCAATGTTCTCAACTGCAGACTTCCTCCCGCAGCAGTATTAAAAAAAATGTCAGGGCCATCTGCTAAAATCCACAAAAGGTGACTTCCAACTTCACCTCTGCTGTCACCACCTGCATCAGACACTGTTGCCCCAGATCCAGCTTCTTTACTCCGCATCCTTGTGATGCACACACACAGGATTTATTTCTGTGAAGCTTTTCATGATTTATATCAGTGTTTTGCCGATAATTTCATAATGAAGGCAAAACGGCAACCTTTTTCAGCAATTCTGAAAATTGCAACAAGTAAAGCTTTGTAAGACCTCTCTTAAATATGCCCGTATTAGTATGCTGCCTGGATCCTCTGTCCCACCTCTGTCACCTGGGAAATATGGGAGCTAGCTGCATTCTGCACCTGCATGAGAGCCCTATTATTCACAAGTCCTTGTGCTCCGTCCTGCATGAAATCCTAGGCCGTTCTATCTTCCGATAGGCACGACAGAAAGTTCCTTCACGTAAATGGTGATGAACATAAAGCGGGGGAAAAAATGCCTAGCCCTTGATAGGGAATTCCAGATGCAATCTGAAGTGAATGCAGTGGTATTTCATTGTTAAAATGTTACTTTTAAGGTCTGTTTCTCACTTGCATATAAATCAGACGAGTGCAATGCGATAAATTGGATTGCAATTGAACCAACAGCTGGAAAAAATGCTGCATATGGCGGCCTATATCAGACAAGACTTGCCAATACAAGACTATGGGTGTGAGAAAACAAAATTACATGGCGCACAGACTATGCAGATAGCATCCGATTTTTATGCACACATCCCAAACGAGAAAAAAAGCAACTAATATATAATGATATATCTAGAGAGATGATAGAAAGATTTTAGCTAGGTAGGTAGCGAGATATCATGCAGATGTAACATTTCACAACCCCGCCTACATATTATAAACTTGCACACTTTAGTGTCTTTCATGTGACACTAAAGGGTGTTCAGGCTTGTTTAACGTTAATAAATATATATGAACTTGCCCCCCCCCCTATTTTAGGAAAACAACCAAGGTAATGCAGACAGCTGTGGGCTAATATTATCAAGCCGGGAAGGACCATGACTATTAGGCCCTTTGCAGCCTGAAAATACCAGCCCGTAGCCACCGCAGAACCAGCACATCACATTAGATGCGCCAATTCTGACACTCTGTCGGCTCCTCCCTATTTGCAGTGGTGCTTTGGCAATCGGGGTAATGGCTTGGGGTTGATGTCAGCTGTGAATTTTCCCAAATGCGGGGAATAGAGCTGGACTGACCACAGGCTTCAAATCTACTGTAGCTTTTCACCCTCATTTGCATATGAAATCAAGCTCTGATTTGTCAGTCATGGAGTGCTTGTAAATGTATTGCTGGGCTTGTCTTGAAAAGGGCTACATGTGCATATAAATAGTTTGGGTTCTGAAATCCTGTTGGCTGATTCCACTTTAAGGCTAGGTTCGCACACTGCGTCTTTTTGACGCTGTGTTTTTGTGTGTTTTTGGCCGCTAAAAACGCACAAAAACGCACCTGCGTCGAAAAAACGCATCAAAAAACGCATGCGTTTTTGCCGCGATTTGGTGCGTTTTTGGCTGCGTTTTGCTGCGTTTTTGATCTCTGCGTTTTGCTGCGTTTTTCCAATGCATTGCATGGGGGGAAAACGCAGGAAAGAACTGACATGTCCATTTTTTTTTTTAACTCAAAAACGCAGTTAAAAAAAACAGATGTGTGCGGACAGCAAAAATGAAAACTCATAGACTTTGCTGGGGAAGCAAAGTCCTGCAGTTTTGAGGCCAAAAACGCACCCGAAAAACGCGCAAAAACGCCGCCAAAAGCGCACTGTGCGCACATAGCCTAAAGTGGGAGTAAAGAGAACAGTATTGTTTGTAATAAATCCTCATCACCCAGTCATTGAGTAGTTTTACTTGAGACATAAACATTTTATCTCCATAAATTTTATAGCATTGAAGATACAGGGAATAACAGACAAAATACAGAGTGGTCACATAAGCCAGTCAACAACTGGTTACATGCAGTATCAACTAGCTGTAACTGTTAACATGGCACCATCTGCTTTCTGCTCAATAAATCCCACAACACAAGCCTGCAGCTGTTGTATAAACTAAGACATTTCCTGTAGCTGTTCATTCTTTTCTCTCTTAAAGGGGTTTTCTACTAGTAGGAAATCTTTTGTTAATCTCTCCAGGGCCCCACAGAAAATGAAAACAGTCTCCTCCCACATCTGGTCAGTTCCAGTGATGGCTATGCTGCTATTCCCTATAGATCAAAGCTTATCGGCTGCACAAAGTGCTATTTTGTCAGAGTGGACGTCTGCCCTGACCAAGTATAGATGATCGGCAGCCGCTGATTGGCTGCAGCGGTCACATAGCACAACAATGGCTTATGACCCACCCAGAATATCAGTGCTGACATCACTGGAATGATCCTGCTGTGAAAGGTTAGTATAGATTATGATCTATTGATCTATGGTGTCAAGTGATGAGGTGGCAGTTGTCCAGTGGTGGACAAGCCCTTTTTACTATATAAAGTGTGGAAGTGGAGTCACAGATGCATATCTATAAACTATGGTCGTTAATGTCCTTTGATATGCTTGCTACAAATCATTTCTCATTTTTACTCATGCGTTGCTCTGAAATTATATATTGATGTACTAAAGACTAGTTGGATTGTTTCCTGGTTTACGTGGACAGGGGACGTGGGTTGTGATAGATGAAGACCATACAATCAAAGCTCTTTTTAAGGTGTGACCATTTAAAGGGATGTTTCAAGCTTCCTTACGTCTTTCAATCCCTGTGAACTAATGTCTGTAACTGCTGTAATTAACATTATAGGATTATGTAAAGGCCTCATCTGAAGCTCTGCATAAAACTGTTCCTTTTAAAGTGACTATCTGTAGGGAGTATCCGTAACCATATATTTGGTGGCTGTGCTTCGCTATTGATTAAATGCAATTCTGCTTCAAAACAACTGTTGTAAGTTGCAGAACGGCTTCTCCATTCATTTTTCACATGTGCTGCTTAAAGCTGGCTTTACACACTGAGACTTTCTAGCGATCCAACCTGCGATCTCAACCTAGCCGGGATCGCTACAAAGTCTCTGGTGAGCTGTCAAACAGGCAGACCTGGCCAACGACCTAACAGCGATCCGGACCTGCAGAGCGACTAGCTGGTCGTTGGGGACGTGTCAAAAAAGCAGGTGAACTTCACTCGACTTCATTTAATGCCGCGCGGCTCTGTGTGCCGTGTAAATAAATAAATAATTAAAAAATCCGGCGTGCGGTCCCCCCCTATTTTAATACCAGCCAGATAAAGCCATACGGCTGCAGGCTGGTATTCTCAGGATGGGGAGCCCCACGTTATGGGGAGCCCCCCAGCCTAACAATATCAGCCAGCAGACGCCCAGAATTGCCGCATACATTAGATGCGACAGATCTGGGACTGTACCCGGCTCTTCCCGATTTGCCCTGGTGCGTTGGCAAATCGGGGTAATAAGGAGTTATTGGCAGCCAATAGCTGCCAATAAGTCCAAGATTAATCATGTCAGGCGTCACCCCGAGATACCTTCCATGATTAATCTGTAAGTGACAGTAAATAAACACACACACCCGAAAAAATCCTTTATTAGAAATAAAAAACACTAACAAATTCCCTCATTACCAATTTATTACCCACAACAAAGCCCTCCTTGTCCGGCGTAATCCACGGTCCTCCAGCATCGCATCCAGCTCTGCTGCATGCAGGTGACAGGAGCAGCAGAAGACACAGCCGCTCCTGTCACCTCCACACAGCTAATGAAGAGAGCCGTGTGATCGGCTGAGCTGTCACTGAGGTTACCTGGATCCAGCGGTGGATGCAGCGGTGGCCGCGGGTAACCTCAGTGACAGTTCAGCTGATCGCGTTACTCACCTCATTTGCTGGTGATTTCCCCCCCTCTCTCATACTCACCGATCCCCGATCACCGGCGCTGCACGGCGTTCACACTGCTCCGGCGGCTTTTCCTTTTTTGAAAAAGCCGGCCGCTCATTAAACAATCTCGTATTCCCTGCTTTCCCCGCCCACCGGCAATTGTGATTGGTTGCAGTGAGACACGCCCACACGCTGAGTGACAGCTGTGTCACTGCACCCAATCACAGCAGCCGGTGGGCGTGTCTATACTGTGCAGTAAAATAAATAAATAAATAATTAAAAAATCCGGCGTGTGGTCCCCCCTATTTTAATACCAGCCAGATAAAGCCATACGGCTGCAGGCTGGTATTCTCAGGATGGGGAGCCCCACGTTATGGGGAGCCCTCCCTCCTAACAATATCAGTCAGCAGCCGCCCAGAATTGCCGCATACATTAGATGCGACAGTTCTGGGACTGTACCCGGCTCTTCCCGATTTGCCCTGGTGCGTTGGCAAATCGGGGTAATAAGGAGTTATTGGCAGCCAATAGCTGCCAATAAGTCCTAGATTAATCATGTCAGACGTCACCCCGAGATACCTTCCATGATTAATCTGTAAGTGACAGTAAATAAACACACACACCCGAAAAAATCCTTTATTAGAAATTAAAAACACAAACACATTCCCTCATTACCAATTTATTACCCACAACAAAGCCCTCCTTGTCCGGCGTAATCCACGGTCCTCCAGCATCGCATCCAGCTCTGCTGCATGCAGGTGACAGGAGCAGCAGAAGACACAGCCGCTCCTGTCACCTCCACACAGCTAATGAAGAGAGCCGTGTGATCGGCTGAGCTGTCACTGAGGTTACCTGGATCCAGCGGTGGATGCAGCGGTGGCCGCGGGTAACCTCAGTGACAGTTCAGCTGATCGCGTTACTCACCTCATTTGCTGGTGATTTCCCCCCCTCTCTCATACTCACCGATCCCCGATCACCGGCGCTGCACGGCGTTCACACTGCTCCGGCGGCTTTTCCTTTTTTGAAAAAGCCGGCCGCTCATTAAACAATCTCGTATTCCCTGCTTTCCCCGCCCACCGGCAATTGTGATTGGTTGCAGTGAGACACGCCCACACGCTGAGTGACAGCTGTGTCACTGCACCCAATCACAGCAGCCGGTGGGCGTGTCTATACTGTGCAGTAAAATAAATAAATAAATAATTAAAAAATCCGGCGTGTGGTCCCCCCTATTTTAATACCAGCCAGATAAAGCCATACGGCTGCAGGCTGGTATTCTCAGGATGGGGAGCCCCACGTTATGGGGAGCCCTCCCTCCTAACAATATCAGTCAGCAGCCGCCCAGAATTGCCGCATACATTAGATGCGACAGTTCTGGGACTGTACCCGGCTCTTCCCGATTTGCCCTGGTGCGTTGGCAAATCGGGGTAATAAGGAGTTATTGGCAGCCAATAGCTGCCAATAAGTCCTAGATTAATCATGTCAGACGTCACCCCGAGATACCTTCCATGATTAATCTGTAAGTGACAGTAAATAAACACACACACCCGAAAAAATCCTTTATTAGAAATAAAAAACACTAACAAATTCCCTCATTACCAATTTATTACCCACAACAAAGCCCTCCTTGTCCGGCGTAATCCACGGTCCTCCAGCATCGCATCCAGCTCTGCTGCATGCAGGTGACAGGAGCAGCAGAAGACACAGCCGCTCCTGTCACCTCCACACAGCTAATGAAGAGAGCCGTGTGATCGGCTGAGCTGTCACTGAGGTTACCTGGATCCAGCGGTGGATGCAGCGGTGGCCGCGGGTAACCTCAGTGACAGTTCAGCTGATCGCGTTACTCACCTCATTTGCTGGTGATTTCCCCCCCTCTCTCATACTCACCGATCCCCGATCACCGGCGCTGCACGGCGTTCACACTGCTCCGGCGGCTTTTCCTTTTTTGAAAAAGCCGGCCGCTCATTAAACAATCTCGTATTCCCTGCTTTCCCCGCCCACCGGCAATTGTGATTGGTTGCAGTGAGACACGCCCACACGCTGAGTGACAGCTGTGTCACTGCACCCAATCACAGCAGCCGGTGGGCGTGTCTATACTGTGCAGTAAAATAAATAAATAAATAATTAAAAAATCCGGCGTGTGGTCCCCCCTATTTTAATACCAGCCAGATAAAGCCATACGGCTGCAGGCTGGTATTCTCAGGATGGGGAGCCCCACGTTATGGGGAGCCCTCCCTCCTAACAATATCAGTCAGCAGCCGCCCAGAATTGCCGCATACATTAGATGCGACAGTTCTGGGACTGTACCCGGCTCTTCCCGATTTGCCCTGGTGCGTTGGCAAATCGGGGTAATAAGGAGTTATTGGCAGCCAATAGCTGCCAATAAGTCCTAGATTAATCATGTCAGACGTCTCCCCGAGATTCCTTCCATGATTAATCTGTAAGTGACAGTAAATAAACACACACACCCGAAAAAATCCTTTATTAGAAATTAAAAACACAAACACATTCCCTCATTACCAATTTATTACCCACAACAAAGCCCTCCTTATCCGGCGTAATCCACGGTCCTCCAGCGTCGCATCCAGCTCTGCTGCATGCAGGTGACAGGAGCAGCAGAAGACACAGCCGCTCCTGTCACCTGCACGCAGCTAATGAAGAGAGCCGTGTGATCGGCTGAGCTGTCACTGAGGTTACCTGGATCCAGCGGTGGATGCAGCGGTGGCCGCGGGTAACCTCAGTGACAGCTCAGCTGATCGCGCTACTCACCTCATTTGCTGCGTGTCACTCATTTGCTGCTGAGCTGTCACTGAGGTTACCCGCGGCCACCGCTGGATCCACCACTGGATCCAGGTAACCTCAGTGACAGCTCAGCCGATCACACGGCTCTCTTCATTAGCTGCGTGCAGGTGACAGGAGCGGCTGTGTCTTCTGCTGCTCCTGTCACCTGCATGCAGCAGAGCTGGATGCGACGCTGGAAGACCGTGGAATACGCCGGACAAGAAGGGCTTTGTTGTGGGTAATAAATTGGTAATGAAGGAATTTGTTAGTGTTTTTTATTTCTAATAAAGGATTTTTCGGGTGTGTGTTTTTTAACTGTAATTTACAGATTAATCATGGAAGGAATCTCGGGGAGACGCCTGACATGATTAATCTAGGACTTATTGGCAGCTATGGGCTGCCAATAACTCCTTATTACCCCGATTTGCCAACGCACCAGGGCAAATCGGGAAGAGCCGGGTACAGCCCCAGAACTGTTGCATCTAATGTATGCGGCAATTCTGGGCGGCTGCTGGCTGATATTGTTAGGCTGGGAGGCTCCCCATAACGTGGAGCTCCCCATCCTGAGAATACCAGCCTTTAGCCGTATGGCTTTATCTGGCTGGTATTAAAATTGGGGGGGACCTCACGCCGGATTTTTTAATTATTTATTTATTTTACTGCACAGTATAGACACGCCCACCGGCTGCTGTGATTGGGTGCAGTGAAACAGCTGTCACTCAGCGTGTGGGCGTGTCTCACTGCAACCAATCATATTTGCCGGTGGGCGGGGAAAAGCAGGGAATAGGAGATTGTTTAATGAGCGGCCGGCTTTTTCAAAAAAAGAAAGAAAAGCCGCTGGAGCAGAGGGAACGCCGTGCAGCGCCGGTGATCGGGGATCGGTGAGTATGAGAGGGGGGGACACTTCAGTCACTCGGGGGATTAGCGGTCACCGGTGAATCCTTCACCCGTGACCGCTAATCAGGACGCTACACAGACAGAGCCGCGGAGTCGCTGTAAAGTCCCCTTTACACACTGAAACTTGCTAGCGATGCATGCTGCACAGCGGGAAACAAAGGACCTAGGAATGGTCCTGAACGATTTGTAGCGATCACAACTTCACAGCAGGGGCCAGGTCGCTGATAGGTTTCACACACTGCAATGTCGCTGGGGAGGTCGCTGTAACGTCACAAAACCGGTGACGTTACAGCGATGTCGTTTGCGATGTTGCAGTGTGTAAACCCAGCTTAATTTAAGAGACCAGTTTTTTTACTGCTGTCACTGTCCAAGCATCAGTCACCTGGACCTCTCCTACTTATAATCCTTGAGCAGAACATTAGTTTGTTACTACTTTCTAAGGCTTGATCGGCAGGTGAAATAATGATTTGGGCAGCACAAAAGATCTTTGTTCTCAGCAGCACATCCTCCGATGTAACCCATGGCACCCTATGCATACTGTATACTGTATTACAGATCGTTTAGTGTGCATATGAAGCGGGGTCGGCCTATGTAAACAGGCTAATAAGTGACAGCCAACCGGTAAACATGTTGCCTTTTGGTGGTCCTATAATGCTGTGTCAATGGATCCTAAACTGCTTTGTCCTTCGTTCTGAAGTTCTAGGCTTTAACCATGAGTACGGTATATATTGTAAACCTCCAGCTATGACCGCACATAAACTCAGTGTCGTTACCGCTCAAAGCTGTGGCTCAGTCAGTCTATGCCTGAAGCCGCAGCTGGTGGTCATGTTCTGCTACTTGAGGATGTAGCAGAGTCAAGGTTATCGTTGGACATTGTGTGAATTACGTCAAACCTTGTTGTTTGTGGGGTAAATTGGAAAAAGGGTTTTTTTTTGTATTTCATTTCAAATAGAGGATTTTTTCTGCGTGTGTGTTTTTATTTTCACTTACAGGATTAGTTATGAGGGGGTTTCATAGACCCTCCCCATTACTAATCCAGGGCTTAGTGGCAGCTGTGAGCTGTCATTAACCCCTTATATTACCCTGATTTACCCCTGCACAGGACAATTGGGATGAGCTGCTTAACGTGCCGGGATTGTTGCATCTAATGGATGTGACAATTGTGGGCTGCTGCAGGCTGCTATTTTTAGGCTCGTGGGCCCAATAACTATGGACTTCCCCAGCCTGAGAATACCAGTCCCCATCTGTCGGCTTTATCTTGGGTGGGTATTAAAATTGGGGGGGTGGGGAGACTCACTCCTTTTTGTAATATTATTTATTTAAATAATTAGAAAGCCGCTTGCGGTTCCTCTTATTTTGATACACAGCCAAGATAAGCACACAGCTGGGGCTGCAGCTTGTAGCCGTCTGCTTTATCTGCGCTGGGTATCACAAGATGGGGGATCCTATGCCAATATATTGACTTGTACACCACTGTAGGGGCTTAAACAGTGTGTGTGATTCCAACCAATCACAAACACTGTCACACAGTATGGGGGCGCGATTTGACTGCAACCAATCAGACGCAGAGACTGCCGGTGGATTGGGGGAAGCAGTGAATATGTATGAGGGTTAATGAGCAGACCTGGAAGCTTTGTGACAGTCGCTCAAGAGACTTGGTAAGTATAACGCTTCTGCTCTAATCCCCTTAGCCCATTTTACCGCCATTTTACGTCACTGCGTTTGGCTCCCTATAAGCTTATATGGGGTTCAGGGTCCAGTCAGATGTTCAAGTCCGGTCCCGAACCGGATTTTCTTTCTGGCTGGACCTGCTGAAACATTTGCGGGTTCGCCCATCTCTGGTATCGAGTTCAAACTAGTGCGATTAATGCAGGTAATGAGTGTAGAGTAGAGCAGGGCGTCTTATAGAATCAAATCACAGACCTGTTATTTTTTTTCTATCTGTCACAGGTGAAGTGTATGTGCAATAAAAATGACAGACCTCTCCATTCTGTGTAGGTGGGAAAACTTGCAAAATCGTCTGTGTATCAAATACTTATTGTCCCTAATGTATATTTATTCACTGATATCCCGTCGTTCATTCCATAGCGCTTTCCAAACGTCATAATCATTTACACTTTAACATTTTACATCACGTCATTGAGGCTCACAATCTAAATTACCTCTTAATACTGTGTCTTCGGAGTGTGGGAGGAAATTGGAGTACTCGGAGGAAAGACATAAAAATATGGGGAGAACGTACAAACTCCATGCAGATATTGTCCTTGATGGGATCTGAACCCTGGATCTCATCACTTCTGACTACAATGCTAACCACTGAGCTACCCTGCTGCTTTCTACAACTGCATATTAACCCTATAGTCTGGGTATGGCATGAGTTCCCATAGCATTTAAGTTGGTTGTCTTCGAAGAGAAGACAGTCGGTTTGGTTTGGCTTTTTGGAAGACTGATTTGTGTTGTCAGGCAGGTGGATTCAGCGGAGTCTCTCATGTAGTGACATTTGAGTAAATGGTGCTGAAGTAACATTGTGTGTTTTCGGGGGAGTGATAGTTCCTGTGCGCGGTGCTCAACTTATGAGTTATCTATTGCATACTTACGACATAATAGACCTGTGTGCAGTATAAAGTTGCCACTCATGCTCAAAGCAAGCCGAGCCTCTGGAAGGCAGACTTTTCCTGGATGTACTATAGAAAGCCTTGTGTGTATATACAATGTGTCCACCCATATCCTGTCCACCGCCATTAACTTGAGAACGGCGGCAGCTATAGGCATAGAAGTGGTGTCTAGGTATAGTAAAGTAGCCATGCGCTACGCAATGAAACCACCTATAGCGCCACCTGGTGAAAAACAATGGAGTTAGCATTTTTATCTCGAAAACAGAATGAGATAAAAAAAAAAGTAAATTAAAAAATTGTAGGGCATGTTCAATTCAATACGAATAGACACCTTGCATATAGAAATGCTATGATATGAAACCCATGACAACCCCCACCCCCCCCTATCCCAACAAAAACATTGAATGCTGGTCACACATATGGCACTCATTTAACTGGCCACCGTCAGCTGCAATGCACATCTGGACTCTGGACAGCATACTGTATCTTGCTGCACGTTGTGCAATATAGTAGGTGACACGTTTGCACAAGCAACTGTAATACGTCGTCATAGGTCCTGCAATGTTGGTGGAGGGGTCACATACACCTGCTGTTTGATGTCACCTCACAGAAAAGTCCAATGGAGTCAGGTCAGGTGAGCGTGGAGGCCACTCCACGCAGCCACCATACCCAATGACTTGTAGGAAGGTCTCTATGAGGTATCGCTTCACGTCCGCAGCCTTGTGAGTTTTACACGTTCTAATCATAGCATTTCTGTATGCAAGGTGTCGATTCGTATTGAATTGATGATGCCCTACAACTTTGTAATTCACTTTTTTTCTCTATCTCGTTCCGTTTTCGAGATAAAATACTAATTCCGTTGTTTTCCACCAGGTGGCGCTATAGGTGGTTTCATTGCGTAGCGCATGGCTACTTTATTATACATAGACACCACTTCTATGCCTATAGCTGCCGCCGTTCTCAAGTTAATGGCGGTGGACAGGATATGGGTGGACACACTGTATACTACTGTAGCAAAGCTCTTCACTAGAGAAGTACAAAGAAAATATGCACCACGCTGACACGCCGAAAAGCACATCTATGGTAGAAGTGAAAACCTGAAAAGCCGCTCTCCTTGCACAGTAAAGTGTTTACTTATTTCTTACAGATTGCCATCGAGCTGAAAGAGAATGAAAAACAAGAGATGTTTTATTTAGCCTTTGTCACTTAACCTGCGTCTGTCACATTACCATTGTCACCCGGGGTGCAGCAGCTCCAGACAATATTCTCGTGTTGCAGCAACAAATCACACCCATTGTAATAACTGTGTGTGAATTATTTTCTATAAAGACCTGGGGGCGATGGCATTGTAAGATAATAATAATTATTATTCATTACTGTGGGATGCTTTATCATTTTAAGATAATCATTATTCATTCATTATTGTGTTATTGTATTTAGAAGTCAACACTGTGTCATGCTTTCTATACATGTCCTTTTTGGAGTTTTTATTTTCCTCCAATTGTGTGTAAAATTTTAATTAGCCTGTAGCTTTCATTTATCATCTAGACCAAGTAAAACCTCAAAGGGATTTTACCACTGCTAGGACAACCCCTTCTGATTCCACTTGTTTCCCCCCCGATAAAATATAAGACCCTGTACTCTCCTCCCGTTCTGGAACCGGTCCAGCGCTGTTGGTAACTGGAGCTCATATCACGTTGTGATGTCATGCGAGCCCCGCGTCCAATCGCCTCTGGCTTCTGGACCAAATGAGCAATCAGCTGTTCAGCATTGGAGGTAGCTGTCAGTCAGTTCTGGGGGTGTGGTTAGAGCCGCCGCTCTCTACACAAAGCTGTGACTGAACCCACGCCATCGCTGGCACCAGAACGCTGCTGGGAGGATTCAAGTTCGTTTCCTCCCAGCAGTGAGGGTTACTGTGCAGGAACCGGGCAGGCTCAGAATGTTATTAATCTGCAGATTAACCCCATATCTGCAGGTTAATAGCATTTTTCCATGGAGCAGGTTCCCTTTAAGACTGAGCTCAGTTGGCAGAATTTTTAGTCAGCGTGCTCATACATAACAGCACACCATAGAGAAGAATTGCAGTATGCACTACACTGATGTGGAGTTTGTGTGTTTTTTTTTTTTTTTTTTTTTTTTTTTTTAATTTTGCAGACTATTTTATGGATTGTTATTTAAGCAAGGCTAGTATAAGTTAACACCAAGTTCCTCTCCTATCTTGGATAAGCAAACAGCAGGTCACATATGCAGTTTGGCCCCCATATTGGTACAGCAATATTGACCTTACCTAAGATTTATACAGTAGTATCAATGCTGTAAAGCCTGCCTCTTCAGCCGCACCTCCCCAATAACTGGTGGGTGCTTCATGGATTGAGAAGCCATGGTGATCCACCTCTCAATACACACGGCATGTATATGGGAATTGGCCGATTGATGGTATGAGCCACTGGAGATGACTGACTAATAGTGATGGAGGGACCCGGACTGTAAGTCTGGAGCTGAGACCCAGAATTCTCAGGGAATTCCATGTATTGATCTGGCTACTGCAACTTTGGAAATAAAATAAAAAAATAAAGGAAAATAAGAAAAGCAAGCGCTTCATACTTACTGGGGCTCTGCCACGGCTCTACCTACTTCCAGGCCACTTATTCACTTCTGGGGCCGCTCATTACCTTCATTGCATATTCACTGCTGTCCCCACCCACCAGCGTCTGTGAATGGTTGTTGCAGTTATAGCCACGATGGAGCCTCACGGTACAGCCCACTTGCTCCCATCCCCTTATCCCTTCTACCACCATTTTTAATTGCCAGATTCCGGTCCCCATAGACGTATATGAGAACCGGCATCCGGCCAGATAAGCGTGGTCAATTCCGGGCTCGAACCAGGTTGTGTTTTTTTTTTTTTTTTTTTTTTTTACCCAGTCAGGTCCGCCGGTCACATTTTCCTGCGAGTCAGCCCATCACAACTGACCAGTACATGTCAGGTTGACATTGTCACCCTCAATCGTATCAGGCCCTGGTTCATGTGTGGTAGGGAAAGTCAGACTGGATCTCATCTAGGGAGGCAGGAAAGACTTTTTATTTATTTTTTTGGCCAATTTTATAAAGACCAAGAATGGGACTATCTTTTTAGACAGGTAATAAAACAAGTGAGGCGTGTGAATGTAGGTTCCTTACCCTGTCACGAGTCTCCTTTTTGTGTGACCTGATTCCGTCCCCTACTGTATCTCCTGATAAGGCTGCACTTGTCCCTTCTACATGGTGATGAGCACTGCTGACTTGTGTGGATGTGTGTGTATAGATTTGATTGATGCATTTTATTGCTGATCCTGACATCCAGCTCTGTGCTACCTAGGTGAGTTGGAGGCAAGTTGTCAGATAGCTTAAGTCCCCGCAGATCCTGGCAGTTCAGCAGTATATATAGAAGGAGTCTGGAATACTAATGATTTCACTGTATATTCATATGGGCTGTGAATCTGACAGTCTTGGATTCAGGGGGTGTACTAGAGATGCAACAGCGCTTCACGCGGGACTGCGGAGGGGTTAATGTACTGTGTGTGTGTTGCTGTACTGTAGCTTAACAGATGGCATCATTAGGCTCCGCGTGTTTAATATGGTCTTTTCCTGTACACATGTATATGTGAATAAAGTACAGAACACACATGCAATCATTTATTTCTATAGCACCAACATATTCCGCAGAGGGGACATGTATAGATAATGTAAGACATTACACAGTAATACAATTCATCAGATACTAAGAGGAGTGAGGACCCTGCTCACAATCTATGAGGAAATAGGGGACACACAAAAAGGGAAAAATAAAGTGCTTGTGTTCTCTGCCCAGCCATCAATATTATATATTTATATTGTAATGGGAAGCTTTAAACGTCTATAATGCTAATTTTGGGATTTTTAAGAGCTCCTATGGATGGCACCTGTTAAGGAACAGATGCACTTAGAAATAGGGGAATCTGAAAATTTTACTCTACTGACATACTGCACTCCCAATTGTAAAGGTAATACCACAGCAATGTATCCACTAAATGATTCAGGGGATATACTTAAGCCTGCTTAACACCTTACAATTAAGCATACAATATCGTATGCAATGTGACCCGCCCCCATCGTATGTGCGGCACGTTCAATTTGTTGACCGTGTCGCACAAACGATTAACCCCTGTCACACGTACTTATCTTCCATACGACCTCGATGTGGGCGGCGAACATCCACTTCCTGGAGAGGGAGGGACGTTCGGCATCACAGCGACGTCACACGGCAGCCGGCCAATAGAAGCGGAGGGGCGGGGATGAGCGGGACGTAAACATCCCGCCCACCTTCTTCTTTCCGCATAGCCGGCGGGAGCTGCGGGACTTCGGTTAAGATCTGTTCATCGTTCCCGGGGTGTCACAACACTGCGATGTGTGCTGCCTCGGGAACATTGAACAACCCGACATGCAATTTTTAGCAAAAGAACGACGTGCATGCGATGAATGGTTTTACGTTCAATTGCAATCGCACGTAGCTGTCAGGCGCAACGACGTCACTAATGATGCCGGATGTGCATCACTTATGACGTGACCCCGCCGACACATCATTAGATATGTTGTAGCGTGTAAAGCCAGCTTTAAAGCCTGAGCGTCCTAAAGTTGTTGTTTTTTTTGTTTGTTTTTTATCCCTAGAGTGGCGCTTTAAATCTAAGCCCTCTGGTATTATCTCACCCTTTGGTGTCTTCATTCTTTTTCAGTGCCACTCTGGTCTCACAGCGCCATCTTGTGACTGTGACTATTGACTGACAGGAAGAACTTGTATCATAAGCACCCAATGCATCTCTATGAGAGCCAGAACGATGCTCTCATAGACTTGTATTGCGTTGTGACCTCCGGCGTGCTCCATGAAACACTGGAGCTGCTGGCAGGTCTCAAATCGCCGGAGCCTGGCAGGATCTGCGGTGATAACAGATGAAGACAGCGGCAGATGACTATGAGACAGGGGAAACAGGACTTAGGGGTACTTTGGACGTTGCGACATCGCTGCTGCAATGTCGTCGGGGTCAAATCGAAAGTGACGCACATCCGGCGACTGTAACAACGTCGCAACGTGTAAAGCCTAGATGCACCGATAAACGATCGCAAAAGCGTCGTAAATTGGTGATCTGTGTAGTGTCGGTCATTTCCATAATTTCGCTGCAGCGACAGGTACGATGTTGTTCCTCGCTCCTGCGGCAGCAGACATCGCTGTGTGTGAAGCAGCAGGAGCGAGGAACTTCTCCTTACCTGCGCCCCGCCTGCAATGAAGAAGGAAGGAGGTGGGCGGGATGTTTACGTCCCGCTCATCTCCGCCCCTCCGCTTCTATTGGCCGCCTGCCGTGTGACGTCGCTGTGACGCCGCACGAAATGCCCCCTTAGGAAGGAGGCAGGTAAGTGCGTGTGAAGCTGCTGTAGCGATAATGTTCGCTACGGCAGCTATCACAAGATATCCCAGCTGCGATGGGGGCGGGGACTATCGCGCTCGGCATCGTTACAATTTGCTAGCTATGTCGCAGCGTGCAAAGTACCCCTTAGACTTAAATCACCACTCCAGTGCTGAAATTACAATAAAAAAGATGGAGGATGCGTTAAAAGGAATTTGTCACCAGGTTGTTGACACCTATTCTGAGAGCAGCATAATGTAGAGACAATGACCCTGATGTGTCACTTATCGGGCTAATTAGTGTACTTTTTGTTTAAAAAAAAAAATAAAAAAAAAAATATATATATCACTGTTTACTACAATCACTACATTATGCTAATCTCATATTACATAGCAAAAACGTGGTGACAGATTCCCTTTAGGCTCTGTGCGCACTAGTGCGTTTTACCCGCGGATTTGCCGCGGAAATTTCTTGAGAAATGTCTGCAATCTTTGTGCAGACATTTCCCAGCAAATTCTATGAGAAAAAAAAATAGCTGTGCGCACGCTGCGGATTTTTCTCAAGAAATTTCCTTGAGAAGAATTTCTCGAGAAAATTTCTTGAGAAAATGAGCATGTCAATTCTTTTCCGCAGGTACCCTGCGGATTTCTGCAGTACAGCCTGCAAAATCCGCAGGGAACCACCCGCGGGAAAATCGCGGCAAATCCGCATGCGGATTTGGTGCTTATTTTTTCCGGAGGTCCAGAAATCTTCCACTCCCAGAAGTTTCTCAAGAAATTTTCTTGAGAAACTTCACATTTCTACTGCGCACAGAGCCTTAAACTCAGATTACACCATATCTATGATTCACACACTCGGCATAATTGCAGATGCCTATAGATACTAATTGTCAGGAATGTGCATGTATAAATGCACGTATACATTGGGATTCTGCTATCCTGGTTGTATCCAAAGGTGTAGCCCATCACACTTATTGCATCTATAGAGAAGAACAATGACTTGTATCGCTTGGATAGGTTTTCTAGTGTTTTGGATTATGTTTCGAGCTGTACACCATTGATAACATTACTGTACACTCCAAGTGAGAACTGATGTTTGCTACATATATAATAAAGGGGTCTTCTGCTAATTTTAATTCTGCTCTGATGCCTTTAAGTACAAATCAGTCACATACAAAAAGAAATAAAGATCTAATATATGCATTTGCTTGATAAGGCCCCGGCGGTGTCGGCCTGTAAATACATCCAGATTGTTTTTGCTCCCCAGAACACAGTAATGAGGCTCACTACGAGGACTGTATCCATCGGTACGTAACAGAACGCGCCGGCGATGAGGCTCAGAGGAGCAGGCGGGGGCCATGTCTGATTTTATCTTTATTAAGCTGGTTTATTAGGCTCCTGTGATAGAACATCACAATGAATAGGCTGATTAGTACCGCAATGTCTCTCCGCCAGTAAACCCAATCTTTTTTTATTTAAAAAAAAAAAAAAAAGGGGGGGGGGGGAGGTGGAGAGGTGAAATATTTGGCTTTTATTCCAAATGCTCACATTCCCTTGATGTTCCTCCTAATTGCATCAAAATCAGGGCCACCTCTCAC